>NC_059181.1:56087584-56387584 GCF_019923935.1 Bubalus bubalis
TCTGTTCCTTCAATACCTTTCTGGGTATTTCCCTGCACGACCTTGGCTAAAGTAACTCCCTAGTTCAGAATCTTTTTCGTTATCTCCCCATGACATTCACCAGTGTCTGAAGCATATCCTTTATTTAGCTGTTTGTCTCCCCGACGAGTGTGTCTGCTCATCCAGGGTGGGGATTTGCACAAAAGTGCACTCTCAACACAATGTTAAACTGATGTCAGCTCCTCCTTTTCAGACAGCAACAACCTCCCTCATTTCTCAGGGCTCCACTCCATTAAGGCCCCTCCTCTAACCCTATAGCCCCTCCTCTCTACCCACAGTCTCCTCCTATCCATTCCAGAGGGCCCTACCCTTCTATTTGTAATCCCCACGCCCCACCCTCTGCCCCGCATTCCCAGGTCTAGCCTTCCCCCAGCCCCCACCCAAGCCACCAATATTCTGCCCTCTAGCCTCTCCCCTCACGTAACACCCCAATTCTCAAGTCCCGCCCTCCATCCTAGGACAGCCACCACCTTCCCCTCTCCCGGGAGCTCTGGGCGGGCTGAATGACGGGCCACCAGCCTCACCTTGACTCGGACCCGCACCACCTCTCGCTCCTCCTCCTCAGCTGCCGCCGCCTGGGCTCCCCCACCAGGCGAGGGCGCTCCGGAGCCAGCCAAGTCCGAGGACCCAGAGGCCGTCGCCATCCTGCTGCCACCCACCTCAGGGTGACAGTTGATCGTTGCCCCCTACCCTTGTGCGCACGCCAGAATGCGGGCGCCCGCGGCCCCACCTTGTGCCCTGGCGCAGGCGCAGAGGGCGCCAAGCGACCCTACCCACCCCCTGCTTGGCACAGGGAGGAGGTCACCTCTGCGCTTGCGCAGAGTGTGCTGTTGCCAAGAGCCCCGCCCCCAAAAGCCGGGCATTTTGCCTCAATTTAGCCAGTATGCAGGCGCCTACTGAGGCCCCGCCTTCCTCGTCCTTGATTTGCTCACTTTGCTTCCGGATTCGCCTAGGTGTGTGTTAACGCGGCGACCTATTGGGGCGAGAAAAGTGGGCGGGGAAAGGACGCTGCTGCGCGATAACGTCAAGGCCCCAGGTCCTGCCTCAAGTCGCCTCGCAGCTCTGCTTAGAGATGACGTCATCTATTTAAAATCATTTCAAATGAATCTGCTGAATGCAAGAATAATCCTTTTTCCACAATCTTTTAAAAAATAGCTTACACGTTATGAAAATTCACGGACCTGTACATTTAGATGTTTGCAGTTTCTGCCTGCATGTTATACTTCAATAAGTAATTTACCCATAAAATCCATTTGTATGCTCTGTGAACAAGTTTGCCTCTGTTTTTACTGAATCTTTACAACACGTTGAAGTCAGTCTTGTTATTAAACGGTGTGTGCCTACCAAATATCAGCTGAATACTGGACATATTTTAGACTCCTTGGAGAAAGTTTATGTGCCACAAAATGCAAAAAGCCATTCTCACTTTACTGTACAACGTCTCTATGGTTTGGACAAAATACATGCTGCCCTTAAAAATGTAATTTCTAACCAAGGAGTCCTGTAAGGTACCTGGACTTCAGCTATTGTTGCAGTATTGTACAGATGTTACCCTTAATGTTACCTTTTTAGAGAAGTCTCCTTTTCTAACACATTTCTTGTGGCACTGCCAGATTTTCTGATGAAAACAAGGAGTTTGAAAGTCACTTTTCATTAAAATTATCATACAGTGGAATGAGCAAAACATTAGCCTAGAACTTGGAATTTATCCTGAGGGCCCTGGAGCACAGGCTTATGATGTGTTCAGATGCCCCTGTCTTGGTTGTGGAGAAACCTCTGGAAGGAAATATACTGGAAGCAAGGAGAGCAAAAAGGAGGTCCTTGCCACAGTGCGGGGGAGAATTTTCTCTTTCATTTATTCATTCTTCCATTCAACAAAGTGTATACCATATAGTTTAAATATATTAATTCATTTAATCTGCATAAAAATCCTGAGTTAGGTACTATCATTATCAGCATTTTACATATAAAGCACTGAAAGAATGTCATGGGAAAACATGCTCAAGGGCAAAGGGATAGTAAATGGCACAGAGAGAAGAGAGTGCAATGGACAGAAGGTGGGGCTGTGCCTGCTATGCTTGAGGGAGAGCAAGGGCACCATCATGCCTTAAGAAAATAATGAAGTAAGTGATGGATCTGAGGTGAGAAATTAATGCAGGGTTTTGGGTTAACAGTGAGGCATTTCTCAAAAAGTGACACTGTAGGCTCAAGCAGTAAACTGAAGTCCTGCTCTGCACAGGTCACCTGGAGCCCATCTATAGGTATCTGCAGTTTAATTATTCATGGTCATCTCCACAAAATTTCTCAAGTACCCATTTGTTTTATGACTGAAGGTCTATGAGGTTAAAAACAGAGACTGCTGGATGAGCAATAGGGGTCTGTAGGGTTAGGGGTATCTGTGGGTACATGATAAGTGGTCTGTGGGGTGAGTGAAGGGATGTCTGTGGGATGAGTGATAGGATATGGTGTAAGTGATGGAAGATCTGTGGGGTAATTGGGGATCTATAGGGTGAGTGATGGGGAATGTAAGGTAAATAGATTCTTCAAAGTGATTATGGGGAGTTTACAGGGTGAGTGATTGAGGGATCTATGGTGAGTGATGAGACTTATGGGGTAAATGATAGGGCATTTGGTAGGAGAGTGATAAGGTCTGTGCAATACATGATGGGGGATCTATGAGTGAGTCATAGAGTTGTAAGTGATGGAAGGTCTCTTGGGGCAAGTGATGGGCTCTGTGGTGTGAGTGATGGAGGTCTGTGAGGTGAATGATTCTCTCCATCAATGGAGCAAATGAAAGGCTGTTTGTGGGGAGAGTGATGGGTATCTTAGGATTTAATGATGGAGTATGTGGGGTGAGTGATGGGAGTGTAGTGGAGTGACTTTTGTGGGGGTCTCTGGTGTGAGTCATGGGAATCTTTAAGGTAGTGATGGGGTTCTTTGGAGTAATAGGGGATACATGGAGTTAGTAATGGGCTATTTGTGGGATACCTGATCAGGAGATAAGAGGCTGAGTAAACTGAAGAACTTGGATTTGGAAAATTCTCAGCCTGACCATATTTCAAAACAAGAAAGGGTATATCCTGGAGAGAATGCCAAGGGTGTGGATGGACAATCATGCCTTAAAAGACTTTACAGATGTGATTCATGGATCTAATTAACCATCAGGGGAATCTGTGGGGTCAGTGATGGAAATTTGTGAGGTCATAGGTTCCAGGTCTATGGGATAATGATGCTGGTCTATGGCTGAGAGAATGGTGGTCTGTGGAACGAGTGCTGGAAGGATCTATAGGGTCAGTCATGGGGCATCTCTGGGGTTAATAATTAAAAATCTCTCAGTATAGGGTCAAGATCTTTATTTCCTGATTTAAAAAATTGTCCCCATCACAGACTTCCTAGGTTCTCTTGTACCTTTGTCCTATTGGCTCCTGACAGTGGCTCCACATGGCTCCTTTCTTCCCACTGCCCACCCATCGACCTGAGCTTGACAGATCAATTCGATTTGTCCTTCCAACCTGTGGGAGCAAGGATTGAGATCTTCTGGTAGGTGGAGAGTTCCTCAATAGCCGGTGTTTAAGCCTAGTTCATCACTCTTTAGTTCTGCTTGCTCTTGGCTTTGGGGGCTTTGGCATCCAGTATGCTCTGGGCATGAGCAAGTTGCTTTATAGAATCCAGTATGAGGAGTCCGGGCACCACCAGCCACAGGGAGTTCAAGAAAACAAAGTAAAACCAGAAGTAGAGTGGGTGGCCCAGCTCCCCGTGCTGGAATCCATCACGGTACTCTGTCAGGAAATAGAGCACATCTCCATATACCTGACCTGTGGGAGGTAGAAGGAGAAGGAAACTCTGTAAGGAGGAGGAACAATTCCAAGCCATTTTCCAAGTTATTAGAGCTCAGGATTCCCAAAACAGAGACATAAAAGTTCTGAAATCACATGACTGAAGATTTGAGAAATCAGAAATGTGAGAATTCCAGAAATCAGAAGCTGAGACTTTCTGAACTCAAGAGAGTTCATGTCTCCAGAATTTAAGCTCAAAATCTTTTCATTCAATACAGCTCAGGATTCCAAGACTAAAGAGAACTCACATTTCCAGAAAGCTAACAACATAAGAACATAAGAGGACTGAATCTCAGATGAAGGAAGCTCAGAATCTTGATCCAGCCACCTCATGTAACTGTAACCCTCATGAGAGACTTTGTGATGGAGTGGGAGGAGAAATGAACTCTCCTGGATTGAGAACACAGGCCTGGAGGGGCATGGCTGTTCCAAAACCTCCGGGAGTTTGTCATTCAGTCTGACTCAGCCCTGGATGGGCACAATTGAGAAGTCCCACCTGCAGGAATGCCCCCATGTCTGTAGATCCCCCATCAAGCCCTCAAGCACCCACTGTGGGCCTTCTCCTCACCCATAGAGACCACAAGCTGTAGGACAAAGCGGAGGGGTTGCTGGCGGAGAAAAGCAATCACCACCCACAGGCTGAGTGGTCCCCACAGGTAAGCCGTGACTGTCTCCATGCATATCGTGAAGTTATCATTCCTGCAAGAGAAAGGATGGAGGGGGCACTGGCATCACTGTGCTCTACCTACAAGGCACCCCTTAATGCTCCCTGACTTACCTCCCCCCAAAACAATGCAGGTCTCCCTTGACAAACACTTACAGGATATATCGGCTGTCTCCCTTGGCATACTCTTTCCCTGAGGAAGACAAGAAACTTATATGAAGAATATCAGCAGTAAAAGGAAGTCAGACTTGTGAGAGCCGAGGGCTCATGTAAGAAGGCAGGCTTTATAACCTCCCCATGCCTCAGTTTCCTCATCTGTGAAATGGGGCAGCTGTTTTTATATGTATACAAGATAATGTGTGCAAACCTGACACAGAGCATTAAGTGTTGCTATTCAATAAATGTTTGTGGAATAAAATCAGGCAGGTGTAAATGATGGAGTGAGGAAAGTATGCAATGAGAGAAAGAGAGAGAGTGCGAAGGTGAACAGATGAGTAAATGAAAGAGTGAGCAGAGATCACTAAGGAAAAGACAGATCACCCAATATAAAAATATACAGGAGACTGAAATAGGTTTTTCACAAAAGAGGATTCTAGATGGTGAATAAACACATGAAAGGTACTCATTAATCACTAAGGGAAAGCAAATTAAAACCATAATGAGATATCACTCACATCCACTTGAAGGACTAAAATTTAATAAACACCTGATCATATCAAGTGTTGATGAAGATGTGGAAAAACTAACTCTAATATACTGCTGGTGGGAATATAAAATGGTGCAGCCATTCTTGAAAAGTTTGGCAGTTTTTCATAATATTAAACACACATCTACCACAGGACCCAGACATTCTACTCCTCCACATTTACCCAAGAGAAATGAAAGCAGATCTTCACAGAGACTTGAAGAAGAATGTTCTAGCAGATTTATTCATGAGGCCAAAAAGGAATACTGTTTGTAACAGTAAAAGATTGGGGGAAATACCTATTAATACTGGAAAAGTCAAATAATTCTGTAACATTTATGCTTTCAAAACTCCTTATAAACTTATGATGAATGTCCTCATCAAAAAAAAAAGCAAAGTTCAGAAGCAAAGTTCATTTAAAAAAAGCATGCTACCATTTATACAAAAGGAAAAATTAAAATGATGATGATGATGATGATGATGATAAACTGTTATATGGCGTGTATTGTCTGCCAAACATTGTTCTAAGTGTCTTACATGTATTTGGGTATGACTATTATCCCTCTTCTACAGTTGAGCAAACTGAGGCTTATGTGTGTAATTTATGTGTAAACCCTGAAAAGAAACATAAGCAATTATTTGGGGAAACCTGGTGGATAGAAGGTAGATTTTTACTGCATAGCTCTAAATGGCTTCATTTTGGACCCATGTGAATATATATGTAACAAAAGTTAAATAAATTTTTAAAATTTATTTTAAACAAATGGAATAAGAGTTGGTGGGTGGGTAAACATCTAAACCAATCCTTGTCCAGGAAATTCCCTTGCACAGCATATTGAAGAACCCAGGACTCACAGAGTTGAGATAAGATGGCTTGGTCTCCGAGAAGGTCCGCGTGGTAGAGGCTGAACCAGCCCTCAATCACCAAGTGAATGAACCCACATACTGCAAACCAGCACAGGGACAGTCTCCGCCAAGTCCCCAGTGGGACGACCGCAGCACGCCCTGACAACAGCCATGTGGCCACAACTAAGACTCCAGAGACGGAGAATAGGCCAGCCAGGATATGCCAGGTGGGGCAGTCATTAGGCACAAAGTTGTCTAGTCTCAGATGCCGAGGCCAGTAGGGGTGCGTGGGGCTGGTGTTGGTGGTCATGTCTTTGTAGGCTGATGGTGGTGTGTGGATATGCAGAAAAGAGAATAAAAAAAAAAAACTGAACAAATACAAAGGCATAGAATGAGATCATAAAATCAAATCCATATAGTTTATTATGACAAGAAACGTAAGTGGACTCAATTAACCGATTAAGACTGACTCAATTAAAATAATCTAATTATATACTATTTTAAAAACATGAATATAAGGCCACAGAAAAACCGAAAGCTTGTTCCTGCCCTCTGGGAGCCATATGATATGGTAGACACAGGAACCAGAACAGGTCCCAGCTTTCATTGGTCTCACTGGGAAGATAGAACCAGGCCTAGTCTCTGCTCTCATTGGTCACAGTCTGGTGGCCAGACACGACAATCAGACCAGGTCCCAGCCCTCATTGGTCATGCTCTGGCAGGGAGACACAGTAACCAGGTCTGATACCCGCCCTCAGGGGTTACAGTCCGCTGGGGGAGACACAGGAGCCAGACCCGGTGCCATGCCTCACTGGTCTGCTAGGGGAGGACACAACGACAAGATTTGCAGGGGTCACTGTCTTGCATCCTGCAACAGAAAGCTATTACCCTCCCCATAGTCCTGGAAACTGGAGGACAGGCAAAAAAGATGACTAATCAGAACTACACCTTCAGGTTCAGTGTATGGGATTATCCGACCCCTCCCGAAATTGCTCACCCTGCAGCCAACCCGCAAGAAAGAGGAAAGTGGAGGGCAGGGGTCCTGCGCCGGGAGCTAAATAGGAAAAGGAGGGGCAAATACAGAGACCACCAATCAGAACCAGAACTCTCTGGTTCAGCTGCCTGATGAGAAGGCAGATCTTTTGCAGTCCCGACAACCGCGCAGTAGCCGACCGCCCGGCGCAGGCGCGTGGGGGTGGTGAGGGCGGCAAAGCGGCGGGGGAAGTGGGGGCGGGGGAAAGGTCTCGCGCAAGCGCGCCAAGGTCTGGCCATTTAGCAATTGAGAGCTAAGGGATGGAGAGGCATTTCAGGCGGAGGGCAACTCACTCAACAGCGCGTTTGCAGCGGCCTCTCCCACAGGCTCCCGGGTCTCACTAAGATCGCTCGCTGGCTCCGAAATATCACTACTTCAAAATCCAACCTCTCACAGGTTCCGCCTTATGGAACTGGCCAATGGAGGAGCTGGAAAGGAGGCCCGTGCCGCTCTCAACCAATAGTTATTGTCTGTGTGCCGCTGACCCCGCCCTCGCGCGTGGTACCATTTTTGCTGCGGAGAAGCCAAGGTTCGTGGGCATTTTCAGCCAGAAGCCAGTCTGTGGCAAGTCTTGGCTTGTTTCCCTAATCCCTTATCCATCCCATCGGAAATCGGGTGTTTATCTGCTGTTGAATCAGCATTGCGTTGCACTTATTTGTAAAAGCAGAGCAACCAAAACTTTTCCCAGATCAACCTTCAATCCTAACCCCCCAAAATGGGCAAGGAAACGTAAAACAAGTAAGTCCTGGTGGCTCAGCAGTAAAGCATCCACCTGCAATGCAGAAGACGTGGGTTCGATCCTTGGGTCGGGAAGATCCCCTGGAAAAGGGAATGGCAATCCACTCCCGTATTCTTGGAAATCCCACGGACAGAGGAACCCGTGGGCTATAGTCCATGGGGTTGCAGCGAGTTGGATACAGCTAACAGGCAGATCAAATCTTACTGCTGCCTCCGCCTCTCCCTCAGGCCATCTCCATCCGGACTTCAAGTCAGAACAACCAATCAAAACCCAAGCCCCTCAGCCTTGCTGACCAATTGACATGGAGGCCCTCAAACCCCCTGTGCCAACTCTTAAGAGTGAATCAAAACTCCATAACTCTAACCCAGTGGGCACCCAGACTATTCAGTCAGTCTCCAGACCCAACCCAGGCCTTCTATCCAATTAGAATCCACACCCCTCAGTCCTAAGGACCAATAGGCATCAACTCTTCATCAGTCTTGCTTTTCCTCCACTGTCCCAGTCAGGGCAACCAGTTAGAATGGGAATTCCTCAGTTTTTCAGCTAATTGAAACAATTAGTATCAGGCCTCCCCCACATCCAGGTATCCAATCTGTCCTGGTCCCACTCAAATCTAGCAGTACTATCCTCAGGCTCATCATTCAATCATGAAAGATAATAAATGAACTACAAACCAATCACAACCTCCCTCTTCATGGTTTCTAGCTTCCAAACCTTTATCCATGCTGTGTCCCCTTCCTAATTCATTTCTATTCCCCACTGAGCAGTGAAGAAAGAGGCTTTTGTATATTTTCTACTTTTATTTGATAATAACAAACTGTATAAAAAGGGACAAGGAAGGCGGGGAGGCCCTGGATCTCCCCCTCTCTGCTTCCCCAAGCATCCCCCACCCCTAGGTCCCAGGAGGGACCACTCCCTTCCCGCCTTGTGGTGGGGTGGGGATTGACAGGCATGGAAATGGTGTGTGTGTGTGTTTGTGTATGGGTGTTGAGAGGGGTCAAGGATGGAGAGAGGGTCAAGAATTAGAGGGCCTTCCCTCATCACCCATCAGAGCTGGCACCCTGAGGAGGGGTCTTGAGGGAGCTTGTGATGGTCCACAGATGTGTCTCAGCCTATGAGACGGTAGAAGATCCAGCATCCAAAAGTGACCCAGTGACTGGCCCAGCTGAGCTCTGACCATTTGTGGACAGTGTATGCCATGCCGTAGCCCTGTGGGAAAGAGGTGATGGTTGGTCCCACTCAGCAAGAATAAAGATCTCAGGAAAACCCATCCTTTGCTCAAGGATGTTTCTGTGACTCCACTGCAACCCTGAGTGAGGCCCCAGAGAAGAGATTGAGTACATATGAAAGGTAAGCAGACTTAGTCTTTTTTCTTTTGTGTTTTCTCCTATTTTAAAAATTTAAATATGAGACAAGGCGATCCCACTCTCTGACCTGTACTCTCCCTTATATATAAAGAGTTCCTAGAAATTGAGTTTTTAAAAAGACAGACATTAGCAAAGGAGGTGAGTAGGCCATTTTCAGAAAAGGAAAAAAAATGAAATCGCTCTTAAACATATCAAAAGATACTCAGCCTCATGCATCATCCTTCCACTCAAACTGACAAACATATCTGTGAAGTGTGAGAGGCACTCTGTTATTGTTGTGACAAGCACGATCACACACTGCTGGTGGGAGGGTGAAAAGGTAACTTCTCCATTGCTATCAAGACTAGATCCTACAGTTCTGGCTGCTCCTCTGTGAATCCACATGGATGTGACGTTATTACTTGCTGTAGCATTACTTACTATAGAAAAGGAGTGGAAAATCACCTGGGTGTTCACTGATAAGGGACAAACTATATTATATCACAATGGAAAAAATGAATGAGGATACTCTGTGTCTTTTTAAAAAAATTATTTATTTGGCTGTGCCAGGTGTTAGTTGTGGTATGCGGGATCTAGTTCCCTGAATGGGGATCAAACCCAGGCCCATTGCATTGGGAGCTCAGGGTCTTAGCCACTGGACCAAGGAAGTCCCTACTCTGTGTGTTAATGTGGGAAGTTTTCAGGAATTATGTGAAAAGAGCAACATGCAGCACAGTGTCATTCATGTGTTACCTTTAGGGTAAAAACCAGGGGGAGGGAATTAAAAATATATTTTTTATATCTGCTTATTATGCTTATATTTTAGAAGAATAGTTCAATACAATGAACAAAAGTGGGTACCCATAAGAGGATGGATGTAAGACGGTAGGAATAAGACTTTCCCCTGAATATCTTGTACACTGTTTGGTGTCTGAACCATGCGATATGCATTAACTATTTTTTTTTTTTAGCTGTGCCTTGAGGATTGCAGGACCTTAGTACCCTGACCAGGGATTGAACCTGGGCCCCAGCAGTGAAAGTGCCATGTGCTAACCACTGGACTGCCAGGGAATTTCCTGTATTAACTATTTTTTAAAGTTTTAATAAAAAACCAACAATTTTATTTAAAAAGAAGCAAAACCCAGATTTTACACATTCAACCTGAATGAAAAATCAAAAATTGTTTTTTAATGACAAAATATAAAACATAAAGTTTTATTTTCAATTAAAAATTGAACTAAGGGAATTCCTGGTAGTCCAGTGGTTAGGACTAGGTCCTTTCACTGTGGTGGCCCAGGGTTCAATTCCTGGTCAGGGAACTAAGATCCCGCAAGATGCCTGGTGCGGCCAAAAAAAAAAAAGAGAAGCAAAACCTGGATCCTGTTAGTGCCATATAAATAAACATTACTTTCAAATTGTTTTTCATTTAAAGAGGAGTAAAATCTGGAATGTGCACACTCTACCTGAATAAAAACAGTATATACATTTTAACATACACTTTTAAAGTAGAATCCAGGATTTGCACAATCAATATAAGTAAAACTATTTTTAACAAATTAAATAAAGAAAACTTGCGAGTTCTACCTAAGTAACAATATGATGAAATAATTAACTTTTAAAAAAGGAAAACTCAGATTTTATATTCTATCTATAGAAAATAAATTTTATAAGTAAAATAAACATATTTTGCACACTTTATCCAAGTAAAAGACCCAACAGTATCAATCAACCAGAGGGACAATGGGAGAGAAGGACAAAGGAGCAGTGGTTACACAAACTGGAGACACTGGACACAAGGTCCTCATGCCTTGTCCTCCACACCTTTGTTCTTATGGTTCTGATGAGCAGGTAGCACATCCCTGGGTGACCCCCAGCCCAGGGTCCCCCCATCCCCGGGCCACCTTACCTGTTCCTCTGTGGTGTCGTCCACATCAACATCAAACAGGGAGCCCAGGTAGGCTAGGTGGAAGATGGCCAGGGCCCCAAAGAACAGGTTTAAGGCTCGCACCCCCAGGCCCTGTGGAAGACAGATGGATAAGCCTGGCAGCTGGACCTAATCACTGTCCTCCAATCCCACCTGGGCAGGTGCTCCCGGGGAAACACTCTGCTGCTGCTGCTGCTATGTCGCTTCAGTCATGTCTGACTCTTTGCAACCCCATGGACTGCAGCCTACCAGGCTCCTCCGTCCATAGAATTTTCCAGGCAAGAGTACTAGAGTGGGTTGCCATTGCCTTCTCCGAGGGAAACACTCTAGGCACAGGAATAAGGATGTCCAGGGCACCCCCCCTGCCAGAGTAGGAAAGAGATGGTTCTGATCCTCCTGGAGCTCAAGGGGTATCCAAGGATGAGGATACTGTTAGCTTGAGAATGTCCAAATTGGGGGAGATTCAAGCATTCAGGCAGAGGAGGAAGAGTGATGGGTGGGGCTTTGAGTTGGGGGTTTATGGTGATAAACATTGGCTGGCTGGTTAGAGGCAAATCTGACATTCTCCATACTTCTTGTTGCCAAAAGAATGAGGAAAAAAAAGACACAAACCAAAGCAAATCGCTACTATGACCTATAGGGCCCACCTCTCCCCCTCTGACTCACTCTGCTCAAGCCATCCTGGCCTCCTCACTATTCCTCAAATATTTCAGGCACTCTCCCATCTCGAAGCCTTTACTCTGGTTGTTCCCTTTGCCCAAAATGCTCCCCCTCCTTACCTCCTTCAGTTAAAGAACTCAAAAGTCACTTCTCCACTTAAACTTGAAACCACTCATCCCTGATACTTCCCTCTCCCCTTCCCTTATGTATTTTCTCCTTGGCACTAATCACAACCTAACAAGCTACTACACTTAACTGACTTATTTTTTATTTACTGTCTCCCCTGTTAAAATGTTTGTCCCAGAGGGCTGAAATTTTGGTTTATTTTGTTCATCACTGTGTCTCCAGCACCTAGAACAATGCCGGGTACCAGGAGGTGTTCAACAGATGTTCATTGGGAAAATAAACGCTAGGTGGGTATACAGCAGTTGCTTGATACATTCTTATTAGAGAGATGGATGCCTGTGAATAGAGGTGAGGTTATGAACATGGTTCAGGACTGGAAGAGAAAGCTGGGCACCATGAGATAGATATAAGATGGAAAGAGAAATAATTTTTAATGGGGGGAGTTGACCACAAGGCTGCCTAGGCTGAATCCTCACCAAGCGATGCTGGTGTGAACAGTCTGGTGGGCACCGTTTTGATAAGACGCAGGCACTGAGAATCCGAGCCAGGCGCTTTCGGAGAACTAGGGCAGATGCGGGGAAGGGGAAGGTAAGACTGTCAGGTTAGCCTCAGGTGACAGTGGTTCCAGCCCACCACCAACCAACACCAGCCACCCATCCCATCTGTTGGGTTGGGTTCTGCACTCACCATGCTCCACGTAAGTGATAAATGCCAGGGACAGCAGTACTGCAGCCAGGTGGAAGCTGAAGCCCTGGGGTGGGGTTGGGGGCAGTGAGGTGAGTGAGCAGGAGGCCCCACCACCCCCACCCAGCTACCATCCTGATCCCACTCTGCTCTGCTCACGTGCAAGAGGGCGCTTGCTGCATAGGTGACCAGCACGGCTGAGAAGGTCCCCAGGTGGAGAGCATTCTTGAAAACATCTACGGGGGGTGGGGAGAGGTGGGGCAAGAGTCTCCTAAGCTTTTCCCCTGCCCTTCCTGGGGGGCCATTAGGGCAGGGTGAGGATACCCACAACCTCTCCGGGCCCCCAGGATGAAGTCTCTCTATAATGGCCTCCAATTTCACATTATCTAAAACTTAGCTCCTGATTATCCCTCCCAACCTGTTCCTCTTATAGTCTTTCCAAGTGTGGCCAATGTCAACTAAACCCTTCCAATTCATCAGGACCAAAAGCCTCACTATCACCTTTGATCTGCTTCTCCCCTGACTCTCATAACCAAACGCTTAGCATATTCTGTCAGTTCCAGCTTTGGAGTTTATCCAGAATTTGACTTCTCCATTTCCACTGCTGCCCTCCTCAACACCCTGTCTTTCCTCACAATAGCCAGAGAATCCTGTTACAACAGGCCAAGGCAGCCCGTGGCCCTCCTCTGCTCATACCCCTGCTCTGTCTCTCTCAGAGAAAAAGCCAAAGTCCTCCCCATGGCCAGAGAGACCCTATAGGACCAGGCTCTGTCACCTCTTAGACCTCACCTCCTGCCGCTCATCCCCTTGCTCCCTCTGCTCCGTCTCCTCACTGCGCCTCAAATGTGCCAGGTACACACCTGCCTCAGGGCCTGTGCACTGCTGTCGCTGCCTTCTGTTACATTTCTCCCATGCATATTTGCATTGATTGCTTTCTCACCTCTAGGTCTTTGCTCAGACTGGCTCCTCAGGGAGACTTGCTCTGGTTGATTTATTTAAAATTGCATCTACTCCCACCCACACACCCCTAACACTCCCAGATCATCTTCAGCTTCTCTCTATTTTTCTTACCACAGCACATATCACCACCTGAACTACTGTGTCTTTTTTAAAATTATACTGCTCCCCCCAACAAAAATGTCAACTCCACAAGGACAGAAGTTGTTTGGGAGGTTTTTTGGTCCCTACTATCTTCAACTTGTTGTATGAATGTGAAAAGGGGTGTGGGTTGACTGCCAACCCTCTTGGAGTGATGACTTTGTGACTCACAGTTATTTAGCCAATAAGACATGGGCAGGTTCCAGCTTGTGACAACTTCCACCATGGACCGGGGCAGCTCCACATTCAGTGGCTTAGAGACTGTCAGGTCCCTGTGGGCAAAAGAGACACGCAAACTTATTTGGGATTTAACCCACCTGAGAGTCACACTTTTGTTCTTAGTTGTTCCCTCCCCTGGGAGCATCCCCCCTCCTCCCTGATGCTCCTCTAGGCAGCACCCTGTGGGAGATGGAGCCCCCCAGCCCTCCCCACCATTCCAGGTGATCCTTCTCCTCGGTGAAGCCGGCCCCTGCCAACGTGGCCGTGGCTTCGGACAGAAAGCCCACAAAGTAGTTGCTGAAGTGGAAGGAGACAGCACTCTCGTAGGCTCGCAGCCACCTGGGGGAAAAGGAGCCAGAGAGAGAGGCATCATGCCCAGGTCCAGGCGTGACACCCCCCAATTGCCAGCATCCCTGGCCCCACTCCGCAGACTCACCTTACCATGGTGCCCCTAGGGGTCAGGAAGGCAGCAGAGAAGAAAGGAAAGAGAGTCAGAGAGGCCCTGGAAGCTGGTCTGAGTTGTTCATTGACAAGACAGACAGAAACATGGCAGCAAAAGAGGTGACAGTCATGCTATGATAGTCACACACATCCATCCTTCCATGCTCTGTTGGTTAGTTTCAGGTGGCTCAAATTGATGTGTGAGCTGCTCTATGATATGACATGGTCCCACCGCCTCACCTGGCCAGACATCCAGACCCAGCCACTGTTAGAGGCTGATCTCACAGCTACATGGGCAGACACACATACTATCAGACTCCCAGCTCTCTGACCAGATTCAGTGACCATAAGACACACGGAAGTCCTTTAGTTAGGCTCAGAGATTGTCAAGCACCCAGTTATGTACACATAAACAATTCTACACTTAAGACAGTCATCCTGTCAGTTGTACAATCAGACATGGTCAAAGACAGGAAACATCTTCCACTGGAAAAAGCGTAGGTTCTGGATTCAGGCCTGGGATTAATGTCTGGCTGTAGTTGGGTGACAGTGGGCAAGTCATCCCACCTTTCAGAGCCTCATTCAGCATCAGACACAATCAGCAGCCAGTAAGGAGGGGAGAAGTTCATGTAATCAAAGAGCTGGATGAAATCCTAGTCACACCAGAGGTGGATGGTCAGTCCTGCCCCTCCGTTGGACAATACTGAAGAGCCAGAGAAGGCAGATCCATAGGCAGAATCATCACAGACACACACACAACATGCCACAGATCCATTCCCAGCCACAGTTAGAGACAAGCCAGGTTTAGCCTATCTAGTGACAGCTACATGCTCCCATCACAGACAACCGCACAGCCAGCCAGCCAGCCAGAACTCCAGTCCCACACAAGGAGTCCCTGGCTGACAGGCAGAAACCCATACACACCTCTAGCCAGTGTCACAGACAGGTCAGCATCGCCAACCAACACATATCTGTTGCTCTCTATTGCACTCATATAACTTGATTCTAATGGTGGAATAGCAGAACAGATGGACAGACAGGTACAGTATGTAATGGAGTATCTACTGTACATGGAGTTATAGGGCCAATCATGGTCAAACCAAAGCCTCAGACAAACACTCAATCTCTGTCTAGTCACTGGGTAGATGATCAGACAGTCTCAGACTCACAGAACCAATCAGTTACAGACTATGCCCCCACCCCCGAGTCAGCCCCACTTGCCCTCAGCACCTGCCCTCATTTACCTGACTTTGCGTTTCTTGCTGTAGTAACAGAAGACAGATAGAAGCATTAAGAGACAAGCTCAGAGCTGGGGAGACCCCAGGTCCCTCCCCAACCCCCTCACTGCCGGGCAGAGGCCTCGAAGGCTGTGCTCACTTGCGAAGGAGGCGGTCACCATCAAGGGGAATGAAGTACGGGAAGAGGTAGGGCCCCACACAGGTGGACAGCACAAGGCACAGCAGGGCCAGCGCCAGGCTCCGGGCCACCTTCTGCAGCCATCGGCGGCTCTATGGGAATCAAGGCTCCATGAACACTGCCTCATGGTGGCTCCCACGGTCCCTGCCCACCTGTCTACCCAGGGCCTCACCAGTGGGCGACCTTGGACGGCCTGTAGGTAGCTGTGGAAGGATATCCAGGGCCCGAACACGATGGTGCCCACGAAGTAGAGGTAGCCCATGAACTCCACAGGCGAGGGCACTGCGCCCACCTCGCCCCTGTCCAGGTCGAAGCCCAGAGACACCGCCTTCATGGCCACGATCATCTGGGCCCCTACATGTGGTGCCCATGGTCAAGTGGATGAGAAGAGAGCAGGTAGCCATGGGGGGATGTGGGGATCACCAGGTGAAAGGTGGTAGGAAAGAAGAGTGCAAGGGTGGAGAGTGGGCACAGGGTCAGACAGGCAGTTGAGCAGGTGGGCCCAGGACTGGCAGATGTTCTGACTCTATAGAGAGTCAGGCACGGACATGAGATGGGACAGACAGATGGGGTGGGGGAAGAGGCATGGTAGAGAGAAACACAGACGTGAGGGGAGTCTGAGGGCTGCGTGTCCAGTGAGCTAGGCAGATGAGGGAGAAGCATGGGGAAGGAAAGAGACAGGGTGGGGGGATTTAGGAGAGGTGGAGTGGGGCTGGAGGGCTGGGGCAGGGGACAGAGCCAGGGCTGCCTACCTCGCATCTTGTGCCATGTCACGGTATCCACCATGTGCATCTCACTGAGGAAAAAGGTGGTGATCTTGGCCCTATGACTCCCCTGGCCTCAGACACCGCAAAGGGGGGAAACCAAGGTGCAGAGACAGCATATTTTCCCTGCCCTGCACAACCTCATGGAGGAAGAGTTCTCCAGGGCTCCCTCCTCCAGGGGGAGCTCAAGTGCCACCTGTCCAGGGTAGCCCTCTGGAAAGAACAAGCCTCCCAGATTTCCACCACCTCCAGAAACATCCTATGCCCTCCCTGCCCTGGACAGTCTCATGAGGGGTGCCCTGGGGACCCACCCACCCCCACCCACTCTTCTGCTGATGGTACAGGGATGAAGACTCACGCCCATACCCCATAAGCAGGTAGATGAGGATGGTGACGGAGAGGAAGACACCCCGATGGGAAGAATGTCGGCAGAGGAACAGCACGAGGTAGCACAGGAGGCTGAGCAGCACGACCCAAACCATGTGCAGCTGGAAGAAGTGGTAGAGGCTGAAGAAGCCGCCTGCCACGGTGCTTGCATGCTTCAGGTAGGATGGCAACCCTTTGGGTGAAAGAAAGAGAGAACATGATAGGGAACTAGAGGAGGGTTGGTAGAAGGGCAACCTGGGCAGAGTTTACAGCTCAGGCAAAGGCTTAGAGGTTGGAATGTGGTGGGATTGCAGGTGACACAAAGCAGGTTTTGGGGAGCTGGGGAGGCGGCTTGGGTTTAAAGAAAAGAGACATCTATAAAGGTCATTTTGGGAACCCTGGAGGAAATCTGAATAACTTATATTGGATAACACTATAGCATTGAGATTAAATTTCCTGAGGGGTGATGCTTTAGGCTATGGTTGTGGGGGGAAGATGTCCTTATTCTTGGGGGACACATGCAAGAGGATTTGGGGTGAAGTGTCAGCAGGTTATTCAAGTGATTCAGGAAGATGATCGAGCGATCGATAGAGCGAGCTAATGTGGCAGGATGTTGACAGTTGGAGAATCAGGTGATGCGTATATGAGTGTTCATTGTACTATTCTTTCAACTTAGCTTTGCAGTAACTTTGAAATTTTTCAAAATGATAAACCTGGGGAAAAATAAAACATCCATTTAAGATAAAAGAACAAGAAAAAAGAAAGTGTAGAACTTCTGAGTCTCAGATTTCCAAAATTCTCAGCATCCTATAAGAACCTTGGGGACTTGGAATCTTATCTTTTAGATAAAGGCATGCCCCGGTTTGTGGAAACATTTCAGAATCTTAGAATCCAGAAATCTTATTATGATTCTAGAAATCCAGAATGCCAGCATTTTGGAAGCATAGAATGTGAGAATTTCAACATGTCAGAATCCCCAAACCCCGTGACATGGTACTTTGGGATACATGGTACTTTCCATAGCCCTGTGACATGTGCATTTCAGAATTTTATAACCTTGGGATGTAGGCATTTCAAGACCCCAAGATTTAAGAACCTCAGCTTTCAAGAGTCCCAGAACCCAGGGATACTGAAAGGCATGGTTTGGCATGGCAGGATGAGACTTGGTGTGATGTAGCATGGGGTGGCCAGGTTAGTAGGATGTGGGGTGGTAGAGTGGGGCTTAGCCTGGTGTGATGTGGTAGGCTGGACACATAGGAGCCTGGTTTGGCAAGATATGGCAGAATAAAGTGGGCCTTGGTATGGATAAATGTGGCAGGTGTGATATGGCTTGGCATGGTGGCCCATGGTGGGGCAGGCACTTACCAAGCCTCCAGAGGAGGCGGCAGGCGAGGCATATGGCAAGGAGCAACCAAATCTGGTCAAGGCCCTGCTGGGCAGTAGGCAGGAGACAGCCCTGCAGCAGCTGCTGGAAAAATTCCTGGCGGCTGAAGGTGGCCATTGCGGACCCCCACGGATGGATGGACAGATGGATAGACCTGCCAAAGGAGGGACACAGAGGAGGCTAGCTGGGATGTCCATGGGGCAGAGATGATGCTCAAGGGACGGATTTGAGCACTCAGATTTCAGTTTAGGGTATGGTGGGGGGGAAGGTGCAAGTGTCAGGTACATCAGACTGAGCCGTCAACTGTGTGTGTATGTGTGTGTGTGTGTGGGGGGAGGGGGTTGTCCCGGGTGCCCATACACAGCCTGTGACCTGAGGTGAATGAAGGATCTGTGTTCTTGTACGCTGGGAACAGTCCGGGTCCGATGGTGATTGAATGATGTACATTCTAGGCCTGTATATCAAATTGAAGGGCTCCCTGGTTTGAAAGGTAGAGTCACACTGTGTGGAGGGCAGAGCGCGAGATCCTGTGACACTCGGGGACCGTGTGCATCTCTCCTTGAACGGAGGTGGGGGGTGTCCTGTATCCCCCGCGCGCCCCATCCCACCCCCACCCGGCCGCCAACAAAGCCCTTCCCAGGCCCGGGGGCTGCAGGGAGGTGGAGATGGCGGTAAGGGACACGGCAGAAGGGGGAGTTGGAAAGGTGATGGAGAAGGGGCCCTAGCATACGCACTGCAGACCCGCAAGGGGAGGCCGACTCAGGATGCAAGCTGGAGAGCCGAGCGTGCACCACCGGGGACCTACCTGGCAGTAAGGAAGCTGCGGTCCAAGGGGCTGGGGACGTGCCGCCGCCGCGTCGTCGCTGCCTCCTCCCGGCAGCCTCCCCCGCAGGCCGCAAGGCCGGGACCAGCTGCAGCTCTCAGGGCGGCGCGGTGAGCGGGCCCTTTAAATCCCGGGCCGGGCCGGTCGGCCAATAAGAGAACGGGAGCGGGGCGGGGACGAAGGAGGAGGGGAGCGGGAGGATTGAAGGAAGGAGCTGGAGGTTGAGTGGAGCAGGGCGCGGAGGGCGTAGGAGAGAGGCACGTTGGCTCCCGCAACTTTCCGACCTTTTAGTGTGCCAGTCCCTAAAGTGTCGTGTCGGGAGGTCTTCTGACCATCCAAGAAGAAACCGTCCAATCACCAAATTCCTAAACCGTGGAAGCCAAGATGGGAAAGATGGGGGAGGGAGGAGAGAAAGCCCGTTCCTCCACTCATCCGCTTCGCCCCTGAAACTGCCCACCCGCGCACGTCTTCGTGACACTGTTTTGCCCCCGTTTCACAGATGGGAAAATAAACCGAGGTCTCTCCTTACCCATCCTTTGAGGGAACTATGGGAATTTCCAACCCTCCCCACCATCAGAGACCGGCCAGAAACACAAGTACTGACTGTGTCACTTGGGAGCACGAATTAGGCGCCTAGGCTTTCCCCTAGGGACTCCCAGTGAGCACTTAGCTTGTCATTGAGAACTGATTTGCAGGTTGACTTCCCCACCAGACTCACTCCTGCATTGAGGGTGACCCCAGCAACTACTGAGTATTTCCTATGAACCAGGAGGCTAGTACAGAGCACCGATTTCCCGGTGGCTCAGCGGTAAAGAATCCGCCTGCAATGCAGGAGACATAAGAGACGCGGGTTTGATCCCTGGGTGGGGAAGATCTCCTGGAGAAGGAAATGGCAACCCACTCCAGTATTCTAGCCTGAAAAATCCCATGGACAGACGAGCCTGGCGGACTACAGTCCATGGGCTCCTAAAGAGTCAGACATGACTTGGTGACTAACTTAACAGTGTCCCCAACAATGGTTTGAATTTGGGCTCTATCTGCACCAACTCTGAGGATTTATGAAGCATAAATCTGATTAAGGGCCTTTTTCCAAAGGAGCATTTATTGGGCACGGATTGCAAATTTAGCTATCAAGTGGAAGGAAGAAGAAAGCTAAAGTCAAGCTGGACCCCACCCTAGCCTGAGGAGCTAAATCAAACAGGTTCTAATCAGATTAATGCCTGCCTGTATGGAGCTGGGCAAGCCATGCCCATTCCCCAGGCTTCAGTGTCCCTTTCTGTTAAACAAAATAGTGGGATTAGCAGCTATTTACTTGGAAATACCAATGGCAATTGAAAAAAAAAATGTATGTCTCCTCTCTTTAAAAAATGTTAACATAACGTTAAATAGAGTTTAAACACATAACATATATTACAAATAAAAAGTATTTAACAGTTGATCCTTGAACAGCACAGGTTTGAACTGTGTGGTCCACTGATAGGTGGGTGTTTTAAATCCTGGTGTGTGGAGGAACCATGGGTATGGAGGGCCAACTATGAATTATACACAGATTAAACTCCTCCCAGTTGTTCAGTGGTCAACTGTAATGAATAATTACACAGGCCAGGTGCAGAATTATTCATTCCTTTCCTTAACAGCAGAATACAGGCCATAAATTTTGTGAATTAGACTTCATTCTAATTTTTTCCTCAGTTTTCAAACATACTCAAGTCAACAGTGACCCACAGCACAAGCAAGAACTATTTCCTTTGGTTGCAAGACCTGGCATTTAAAACTGGAAGGTCCTCACTATGTGTATCCTGAGCATCACAGACTTGATTGTTTCCATCTAGTCTTTTGATGTGTGTGACAAAGAACCAGTCTCTAGATTCTAGGAGATATAAAGGGCATCTACAAATCAATAAGAAAAGGACAAGCAATGCACTAGAAAATGGACAGTAGACATGAATAGGTAATTCACAGAAGACACCTGAAATGGCCAATATGTATATGAATAGATAACTGAATCTTTTTAGCTATCAAGGAATTGTAAAATTAAAACAACAGGTATGATTTCATATCTGCTAGATGTGATGTTTTATATTTTTACCACTGGAACTTAGTAGAGAGTGGACACTCATTAAATATTTCTCAGACTTTGTAAACTGTATAGTCATTATGGGTTATGGGTTCTAGGACATTTTTAATGGTCTCCCTGTAATTAAAGAGATGAAAATTAAACAAAGAGATCTCATTCTTTGCTTATTGTTGTTGTTCAGTCACCCAGTCGTGTCTGACTCTTTGTGACCCCACGACTGCAGCATGCCAGGCCTTTCTGTCCCTCACCATCTCCTGAAGTTTGCCCAAATTCATGTCCATTGCATCCTTGATGCCATCCAGCCATCTCATCCTCTGATGCCCTCTTCTCCTTCTGCCCCAGCAGTATGGACTTTTCCAATGAGTCAGATGTTCACATCAGATGACCAAAATACTGGAGTTTCAACGTCAGCATCAGTCCTTCCAATGAGTATTCGGGGTTGATTTCCCTTAAGATTGACTGTTGATCTCCTTGCTGTCCAAGGGGCTCTTAGGAGTCTTCTCCAGAACCGCAGTTCAAAAGTATCAATTCTTCAGTGCTGAGCCTTCTTTATGGTCCAGTGCTCACATCCGTATTTGACTACTAGAAAAACCATAGCTTTGACTATAAAGGTCCGTAAGTGGGTGATTTTTCTTTTAATTGTCCTCTCAAGCCAGTCACCTCTTTTGGGGGGATCCAAAGGCATCAATTTTTCAGTGCTCTGCCTTTTTTGCAGTCTAGTTCTCATAACCTTAGCTTATTAGATTGGCAAAAACAAAAAAATTGCCAAGCCTCAGAATAATACCATTTTTTTCCTCTCTCTCCTTCTCTTTTTCTCTCTGTATCTATCTATAATTTTTTCTAAAGTATTTGATCATAGTTGCAGATGTGATGCCCCTTCAATTAAATTCAGTATGAATTTTCTAAAAACAAGGACGTTTTCTTACGTTCTTACCAGCAGAGTATGAGGGTTTCGATTTCTCCACATCTTCTCAAGCACTGTGTTATCTGACTCTTTTGGGTCTAGCCATCCTAGTGGGTGTGCTGATACTGTTGTTTTATAGGAAAAGGAAATCCTGGGTCACGAGCTGCCTTCCTTTATCAGGTCTTTTGGATTTCTTCCAATCTGGAACAACATCTTGCTCTTCCATTAACTGACACGATCTTGATGTTTTTGAAGAGCATAGGTCAGTGCTTTGGAAGAATGTCCTTAAATTTGGGTTTATCTGCTGTTATTTCAAGATTAGATTTGGATTATGCATTTTTGGCAGGAATTCCACAGCAGTGACGCTGTGTTCTCCTCAGTGTCTCCAGAATCACAAAGTATTTGTTAACTCATTTAATTAATACCAACTCAGACATGTTGGTATTAATTTTGATCATTCAATTAAGGTGCTGTCTTCCAGGTTTCTCCACCGAAATGTACTCTTTCTCCTTTGTAATTAACATTAAGAAGTATCTTGTAGGGATATACTTTGAGATTATGTATCTCTCCTATTTTTCCTCAGAACTTCCACTCACCAATTTAGCATCCATTGGTGATTCTTGCCTGAAGCAATTAGTATTATGATGGTGGCACTGCAGATGGTGACTGCAGCCATGAAATTAAAAGACGCTACTCCTTGGAAGGAAAGTTATGACCAACCTAGACAGCATATTCAAAAGCAGAGACATTACTTTGCCAACAAAGGTTCGTCTAGTCAAGGCTATGGTTTTTCCTGTGGTCATGTATGGATGTGAGAGTTGGACTTGAAGAAGGCTGAGCGCCGAAGAATTGATGCTTTTGAACTGTGGTGTTGGAGAAGACTCTTGAGAGTCCCTTGGACTGCAAGGAGATCCAACCAGTCCATTCTGAAGGAGATCAGCCCTGGGATTTCTTTGGAGGGAATGATGCTAAAGGTGAAACTCTAGTACTTTGGCCACCTCATGCGAAGAGTTGACTCATTGGAAAAGACTCTGATGCTGGGAGGGATTGTGGGCAAGAGGAGAAGGGGACGACAGAGGATGAGATGGCTGGATGGCATCACTGACTCGATGGACATGAGTCTCAGTGAACTCCGGGAGTTGGTGATGGACAGGGAGGCCTGGCGTGCTGCAATTCATGGGGTCGCAAAGAGTCGGACACGACTGAGCGACTGATCTGATCTGATCTGATATGATATGATGATTTTCTTTTATTAATACATGTATAGCCAGTCCCAAAGAAAGGCAATGCCAAAGAATGTTCAAACTACTGCACAATTGTGCTCATTTCACATACTAGCAAGGTAATGCTCAAAATCCTTCAGGCTAGGCTTCAATAGTACATGAACTGAGAACTTCCAGATGTACAAGCTGGATTTAGAAAAGGCAGAGGGACCAGAGATCAAATTGCCAGCATTCATTGGATCATAGCAAAAGCAAGGGAATTCCAGAAAAACATCTACTTCTGCTTCATTGACTATGCTAAAGCCTTTGATTGTGTAGATCACAACAAACTGTGGAAAATTCTTAATGAGATGGGAATACCAGACCACCTTACCTGTCTACTGAGAAACCTGTGTGCAGGTCAAGAAGCAGCAGTTAGAACCAGACACGGAAGAGTGGACTGGTTCAAAATTAGGAAAGGAGTACGTCAAGGCTGTATATTGTCACTCTGCTTATTTAACTTATATGCGGAGTACATCATGCAAAATGCCAGGCTAGATGAATCACAAGCTGGAATCAAGATTGATGGGAGAAATATCAACAACCTCAGATATGCAGATAATACCACTCTAATGGCAGAAAGTGAAGAGGAACTAAAGAGCCTCTTGATGAGGGTGAAAGAGGAGAGTGAAAAAGCTGGCTTGAAACTCAGCACTAAAAAAAAACAAAACTAAGATCATGTCATCCAATCCCATCTCTTCATGGCAAATAGATGGGGAAAAAGTAGAAACAGTGGCAGATTTTGTTTTCTTGGGCTCCAAAATCACTGCAGATGGTGACTGCAGCCATGAAATTAAAAGACACTTGCCCCTTGAAAGATGGGTCAATGACAAACCTAGACAGTGTATTAAAAAGCAGAGACATCATTTTGCTGACAAAGGTCCATATAGTCAAAGCTATGGTTTTTTCCAGTAGTCATGTATGGATGTGAGAATTGGACCATAAAGAAGGCTGAGAGCTGAAGAATTGAGGCTTTTGAACTGTGGTGCTTGAGAAGACTTTTTTTTTTCTTTGCATTTTCTTTGTTTTCAATTAATTTATTTTAATTGGAGGATAATTACTTTACAATATTGTGATGGTTTTTGCCATACATCAACATGAATCAGCCACAAGTATACCTGTCCCCCCATCCTGAAACCCCTCTCACCTCCCTCCCCACCCTACCCTTTTGGGTTGTCCAAGAGTACCAGCTTTGGGTGCCCTGCTTCATGCATCAAACTTACATTGGTCATATATTTTACATATGGTAATGTACATGTTTCAATGCTATTCTCTCAAATCACCCTATGCTCACCTTCTTCCACTGAGTCCAAAAATCTGTTCTTTTCAACAATCCCACTGCTGGGCATACACCCCGAGGAAACCAGAATGGAAAGAGACATAGGTACTCCAATGTTCATTGCAGCACTATTTACAATAGCTAAGACATGGAAGCAACCTAGATGTCCATCAGCAAATGAATCGATAAGGAAGTTGTGGTACATATACACAATGGAACATTACTCAGCTATAAAAAGGAATGCATTTGAGTCAGTTCTAATGAGGTGAGTGAACCTGGAGCCTATTATACAGAGTGAAGTAAGTCAGAAAGAGAAAGATAAATACTGTATATTAATGCATATATATGGAATTTAAAAAGATGGTACTGATGATCCTACATGCAGGGCACCAAAGGAGACACAGATGTAAAGAACAGACTTATGGAGAAGACTCTTGAGAGTTCCTTGGACAGCAGGAAGATCAAACCAGTCAATCCTAAAGGAAATCAACCCTGAATATTCATTGGAAGGACTGATGCTGAAGCTCCAATACTTTGGCTACCTGATGCGAAGTGCTGACTCAATGGAAAAAAAACTCTGATGCTGGGAAAGATCAAGGGTAAGAGGAGAAAGGGGCAACAGAGGATGAGATAGTTGGATGCCATCACTGACTCAATGGACATGAGTTTGAGCAAACTCCAGGAGAGAGTGAAGGACATGGAAGCCTGGCATGCTGCAGTTCATGGGGTCATAAAGAGTTGGACACAACTTAGTGACTGAACAAACTGGAATTTTACTGGGAAAAAGAGCTTTGTCTTCTTCTCCATGTATTTATTCATTTGTTTGTTTCAGTATGGGACTCATAATTTACAGGTTAAAATTTTAAAATAGTTAAAAGTTATTATTGTTTTGTAGTTATAAAAGTAGCTTGAGGTAAAATTTGCATACCATAAAATTCACCTGAGTTAGTTGTACAATGCAAAGGTGAAGTGAAGTGAAGTGAAGTCGCTCAGTCGTGTCCGACTCTTTGCAACCCCATGTACTGTAGCCCACCAGGCTCCTCTGTCCATGGGATTCTCCAGGCAAGAATACTGTATATGTATATAGAATATAGTATATTTATATAGGCTTAAGCAAAAATCACCAAAATCTAATTTTAGGACATGGTGATCACCCCAAAAGAAATCTTATGACTGTTAGCATTCACTCCTGTCCCTGAGCCCTAGGCAACCACTAATCTCTTTCTGGATTTGCTTATTCTGAACATTTCATATAAATGAAGTCATACAATCACAAATCTTTTGTGTCTTGTTTCTTTCACTGAGCATAATTTTTTAAACTGTGATAAAATACACATAACATAGAATTTAGCATCTTAACCATTTTAAGTGCACAGTTCAGTGATTAAATATATTCGTGTTGTACAGTCAACACCACTATCCATCTCCAGGACTTTTTTCATCTTTCCAAAGTTAAACTCGATACCTATTAAACACCAACTCCTTCTTCCTTCTTCCCCCAACCCCTGACAACCACCATTTTACTTTCGGTTTCTAGGAATTTGGGCTGTCTGAGGAGGCCTTACAAATAGCTGTGAAAAGAAGAGAAGCAAAAAGCAAAGGAGAAAAGGAAAGATATAAGCATCTGAATGCAGAGTTCCAAAGAATAGCAAAGAGAGATAAGAAAGCCTTCCTCAGTGATCAGTGCAAAGAAATAGAGGAAAACAACAGAATGGGAAAGACTAGAGATCTCTTCAAGAAAATCAGAGATACCAAAGGAACATTTCATGCAAAGATGGGCTCGATAAAGGACAGAAATGGTATGGACCTAACAGAAGCAGAAGATATTAAGAAGAGGTGGCAAGAATACACAGAAGAACTGTACAAAAAAGATCTTCACGACCCAGATAATCACGATGGTGTGATCACTCACCTAGAGCCAGACATCCTGGAATGTGAAGTCAAGTGGGCCTTAGGATGCATCACTATGAACAAAGCTAGTGGAGGTGATGGAATTCCAGTTGAGCTATTTCAAATTCTGAAAGATGATGCTGTGAAAGTGCTGCACTCAGTATGCCAGCAAATTTGGATAACTCAGCAGTGGCCACAGGATTGGGAAAGGTCAGTTTTCATTCCAATCCCAAAGAAAGGCAATGCCAAAGAATGCTCAAACTACCACACAATTGCACTCATCTCACACACTAGTAAAGTAATGCTCAAAATTCTCCAAGCCAGGCTTCAGCAATACATGAACTGTGAACTTCCAGATGTTCAAGCTGGTTTTAGAAAAGGCAGAGGAACCAGAGATCAAATTGCCAACATCCTCTGGATCATTGAAAACGCAAGAGAGTTCCAGAAAAATATCTATTTCTGCTTTATTGACTATGCCAAAGCTTTTGACTGTGTGGATCACAATAAACTGTGGAAAATTCTGAAATAGATGGGAATACCAGACCACCTGACCTGCCTCTTGAGAAACCCATATGCAGGTCAGGAAGCAACAGTTAGAACTGGACATGGAACAACAGACTGGTTCCAAATAGGAAAAGGAGTACGTCAAGGCTGTATATTGTCACCCTGCTTATTTAACTTATATGCAGAGTACATCATGAGAAACGCTGGGCTGGAAGAAGCACAAGCTGGAATCAAGATTGCCAGAAGAAATATCAATAACCTCAGATATGCAGATGACACAACCCTTATGGCAGGAAGTGAAGAGGAACTAAAATGCCTCTTGATGAAAGTGAAAGAGGAGAGTGAAAAAGTTGGCTTAAAGCTCAACATTCAGAAAACGAAGATCATGGCATCCAGTCCCATCACTTCATGGGAAATAGATGGGGAAACAGTGGAAACACTGTCAGACTTTATTTTTCTGGGCTCCAAAATCACTGCAGATGGTGACTTCAGCCATGAAATTAAAAGATGCTTACTCCTTGGAAGGAAAGTTATGACCAACCTAGATAGCATATTCAAAAGCAGAGACATTACTTTGCCAACAAAGGCCCGTCTAGTCAAGGCTATGGTTTTTCCTGTGGTCATGTATGGATATGAGAGTTGGACTGTGAAGAAAGCTGAGTGCAAAAGAATTGTGAACTGTGGTATTGGAGAAGACTCTTGAGAGTCCCTTGGACTGCAAGGAGATCCAACCAGTCCATTCTAAGCGAGATCAGTCCTGGGTGTTCATTGGAAGGACTGATGCTAAAGCTGAAACTCCAATACTTTGACCACCTCATGCGAGGAGTTGACTCATTGGAAAAGACCCTGATGCTGGGAGGGATTGGGGGCAGGAGGAGAAGGGGACGACAAAGGATGAGATGGCTGGATGGCATCACTGACTCGATGGACATGAGTCTGAGTGAACTCTGGGAGTTGGTGATGGACAGGGAGGCCTGGCGTGCTGTGATTCATGGGGTCGCAAAGAGTCGGACACGACTGAGCAACCGAACTGAACTGAACTGAAGTACTCATGTAAATGGAATCATGCAGTATTTGCCCTTTTGTGACTGGCTTATTTCACTTAGTATAATGTCCTCAAGACTGATCCATATTGTAGCATCTGTCAGAATCTCCTTCCTTCTTCAGACTGAATAATATTCTGTTGTATGTATATGCCACATTTTGTTTATCTATTCATCCATCAGTGAATGCTTGAGTTGCTTCCATCTTTTGGCTACTATGAACACACACAGGTGTATAAATACCTCTCCGAGTCCCTGCTTTCAATTCTTTTCATATTGTATGTCCAGACATGGAATTGCTGTATCATTTGTTAATTCTATTTTTGGTTTTCTGAAGAACTGCCATATTGTTTCCCACAGTAACTATCATTTCATATTCCCACCTACAGTGCACAGGAGTTCCAACAAGGTTATCCTCACCAACCCTTTTTTTTTTTTTTTGCTATTTTATTTATTTATTGTTATAGTAGTCACCCTAATGAGTATGAGGTAGTATCTCAATTTGGTTTTGCCTTGTAGTTCCCTAATGATTAATGATGTTTATAATCTTTTCATGTGATTATTGACCCCATTTATATATATTCTTTGGTGAAATGTCTATTCAAGTCCTTTGCTCATTTTAAAATGGTTGTTGTTGAGTTGTAAGGGTTCTCTGTATGTTCTGGATATTAGCCCCTTATCAGAGATATATGATTCATAAATATTCTTTCCCACTCCATGGATTGCCTTTTCATTCTGTTGATTGTGTTCTTCAATGCACAGGAGTTCTTAATTTTGACATAACCAACTTACCTATTTTTTGTTTTGTTGCCTGTGGTTTTGGTGTCATATCCAAGAAATCATTACCAAATCCAATGCCATGAAGCTTTCTCCTCTGTTTCCTTGCAAGAGTTTTATAGTTTTAGCCCATACATTTATATGTTTGATCCATTGTAAGTTAATTTTTGTATACAATATGGTCCAACTTCATTCTTTTGCATGTGGATATCCAGT
Source organism: Bubalus bubalis (assembly GCF_019923935.1). Classification (NCBI taxonomy): domain Eukaryota; kingdom Metazoa; phylum Chordata; class Mammalia; order Artiodactyla; family Bovidae; genus Bubalus; species Bubalus bubalis. The sequence continues at coordinate 56,116,630 of NC_059181.1, forward strand.
TTTCCCAACATCATTTGTTTAAAAGAATTATCATTTTTTATTTTAATGCTCAGATTTTTCTAGTTTTGGCCAGTGGGGTTCTCTTCAAGCTGGCTCCTGTGTCCTTTTGACATGTCTCCATCATTTTTTGAGCACATCTGTTCTTTAGATCACATCAAGAGGTTTCAGGCTCATCTTGTACTTTCCCAGTCCTGACTCTGGAGTCAGCCATTTCTCCCAAGAAGCTTCATTTCTTTTAGTGGATAATGGCACTTACGACACCAAGATCTGGGTACTAAAAGTGCTCATTTCTTCTGTAATGTTGCTGACTCTAGGCACTCTCAGTGGACAGAATTAGGATATAAATATAGACACGTGTATGTTATGAATCCATATATACATATGTTTGTAAATCCATACACACATCTATATTTCTCCTTATATATTCAAATCCTTGAATTCCTGACATCTACAATACCAATCCAACACACCAGAGTGTTCATCCGAGCCTTTCCCTTTTCTGTTTGTAACTCTTTTCTCTAATAGTAAGAACCCTGATTCTCATTAGCCACAAGAATTTTACTTATTTGCTCAGCCCTAAAATACACATTCAGTAGTTTCAGATTTACTAACCTGATTCACTGTGGAAGAGAAGTCTACCAACTAGAGGTCAGTATTTTTTAATAGTCCTTTTTTGTCTGTAGCCTGATGGATACGTGTTCAAGAGTTGCTTGGGTTTGGGACTTCCCTGGTGGCCCAGTGATTAGGACTCTGCACTGTCACTGCAGACGGCATGGGAGAGCCCCTGGAGAAGGAAATGGCAACCCACTCCAGTATTCTTGCCCAGACAATTCCATGGACAGAGGAGCCTGGTGGGCTACAGTCCACAGGGTCGCAAAGAGACAGACATGACTGAGTGACTAACATTTTTCACTTTCACTTTGGGGAACTAAGATGTTAAAAAAAATTACTTGGGTTTGTTCCTCCTGGTCCCCTTCAGTGAAGCTGTGTTTGAAATGTGATTAAGGTTCACTTGTTTCTGTCTGTTTTAGGATTTTCCCCTACCCTGGTTAACTTCATTTATTTTTTAAAGTATGTGAAATATTAACATGGTTTCAAAAGTCAGAACTATATCAACAAGTGTGTTGTGACAACAAGAAGTGTCATTTCTCTGTCCCATTCCTTCCAGCTGGCTCCCACCCACCCCTCTAGGCAACCATTTTCAATGCGTGATGAAACACTCGCCTCTGTGTGTTTCTTTTTGGTAAAGGTAAGCAAGTCTACACGTGTTTTCTTATATCATCTTCTTATTACACAAAGGGTTGCATACTATAGATCCTTTTGGGTACTTTGCTTTTTTTCCACTTAACAGTATGTCCTAGAAATCACTCCTCATCCATCCATAACTTTCTTCCTCTATCTTTTTGCAGCTACCTAGGACTCCGTTGTGTGACTATACCAGTTTGTTCAACCAGTCTATGTATAAGAAATCATACTGTTGCCTGCTGCTGCTAAGTCGCTTCAGTCGTGTCCGACTCTGTGCGACCCCATAGACGGCAGCCCACCAGGCTCCCCTGTCCCTGGGATTCTCCAGGCAAGAACACTGGAGTGGGTTGCCATTTCCTTCTCCAATGCATGAAAGTGTGAAAGTGAAGTCACTCAGTCATGCCCAACTCTTAGCGACCCCATGGATTGCAGCCTACCAGGCTCCTCCGTCCATGGTATTTTCCAGGCAAGAGTACTGGAGTGGGGTGCCATTGCCTTCTCCGTACTGTTGCCAAGATTTTGCAATTATCAATCATGCTGCAGTGAATAACCTTGTGCATATATATTTTCACATTGTTGGAGGTGTATCTTTAGGGCCAAATGCTGGAAGTGGGATTGCTAGGGTGAAAGAGAAACATGTGTGCATTTTTGTTAGATGTCATGTTCCCCTGCACTGGGGTTGTAAAAAGGTTATTTAAAAAGCACGAAGAAGAAAAGCTGCTATTCACAAGAGAAACCAAATCATCTTTATTGCAGCCATTCAATAGTCCATATTGGTTTTAAGATCTGAGGGATTTAATTACCCAAAGACTGATTTTAACAGTCATTGAATTTTGCTGATATTGTCAGGGCCTCTGCAGGTGGGTGCACCCTCCCCCACACAACCTGATGCTGCTATAGAAGCTTCTTTCCCTGGTGGCTCAGATGGTAAAGAATCTGCCTGTAATGCAGGAGACCCGGGTTTGCTCCCTGGGTCGGGAAGATCCCCTGAAGAGGGGAATGGTTACCCACTCCAGTATTATCAGGAGAATTCCGTGGTGGGATGAACCTGGTCGGCTAAGGTTCATGGAGTCGCAAAGAGTCGGACACGACTAAGTGACTTTCACTTTCACTTTGGGCTTACCTTATGGCTCAGCTGGTAAAGAATTTGCCTGCAATGTGTTCGATCTCTGGGTTGGGAAGATTCCCTGGAGAAGGGAAAGGCTACCCACTCCAGTATTCTGGCCTGGAGAATTCCAAGGACTGTATAGTCGATGGGGTTGCAAAGTCGGACACGACTGAGCTACTTTCACTTTCACTTCAATTTCATTTTCCAGAGGCAGCAACTGAGGTCACACATGACAAGTCACAGGTGTGGCCATCTTGAAAGGTGATTTAAAACCTGTCTGGGCTCTAGGTGATTTAAAAAAAGTATTTGTTTATTGGTTACACCATGCAGCATGTGGAATCTTAGTTCTTTGACTAGGGATCGAACCTGTGCCCCCATACTTTGGAAGGCGGAGTCTCAACCACTGGACCTCCAGGGAAGACCCCTAGGTGATTTTAGAGATTATTTATTTCTTTGTAAGATCCAAGATCTTCTAGAAAATCTAATTAAAGCCCTCTCCTTAGGAATACACTGAGAAAGAGAAAAGCAGCCCCCAACACACAGGAGCTGGCCTCACACTCACAACCAGAACCTGGTGTCCTCCTGTTGAATGTGAACAGTTTTGTAGCATATCTGCCTTAGACAAGGCCACTCTGCAGCCGCCCTAGATCAGGACACAAACAAGACCATGTCATAATCACATCTGAACACAGTCAGAGCATGTGCATTGTCCAAGTCATAAAATTACCAAGTGATTCCCTAACCTGGTTAATATGCTGTTCTTTACCAAATACGACTCATTTTAGTCTTCCCTCTTTCAAGATAAGATTTACTGATACCCAATCATAGAATAACTCCACCTCCAATCCAGAGCAAAACTCTGCTTCCTTAAACCCTCCTCCAAGTCATCTAACAGCAGCCCAAATCCTAGAAGAAATCTTCTCTAGCACCCTCTTACTTAGACACCCCACAGTGTGAGCTGTCTTTTGTTGCAAGGAGCAATCAACTTGTTCAAGCACAGGTGTGGGGTCCTTTGACTGAAGGGCTTTGACTGTACTTAGAGATTTCACAGCAAATTCAAGGACTCTTTGGAACCTCTAGTCCACGGACTCTTAATTAATGGCCTTGTGGCTAGAGTATTGGTCATGTCATTAAATAGTTGGAGAACATGAGGTCTAGACAGATGAACGGACTTCCTCAAGCACTCCTCTGAGCTGGTAGCTGGGTGGCAACTGGAAACCATGGTGGCTGGGCCCAGGAAGAGATATATGTCCAGCAGGTATGGGACCTGTCCCCAAGGCCCATTCCAGCCCAGCCAGGCCCCAAGAGGAGGTCAACAGCGCCCCCTGCCCCCAGCACAGGCCACAGAACTCGCAGCAGCACTCTCACGTGATTGTGTCTGAAGGATGGCTTCTTGCCCTCCCTGATCCAGCTTTCTCTCTGCATATTGGAACAGTAAGATCCCAGGTTGAGGTGAGGGATAAAGGAACCCCCACCCCTGGACTGCCCTCGAGGAATTTCAGGCAGTGAGGTATCAGCCCAAAGGGTTTCATCCTCCCTGGTCCAGCTGCTCTGAGTCGCAGAGCCTGGTCCCTCACAGTCACCAGAAGCATACCTTATTCCCATCTGTTTCCCTTCTCATACATCCCTGCCTTTGCCCATGCCATGCCCTCTGCCTGGAATGCTGTTCCTCTACTTGTCATCCTTGAGCTCTCCTGATTTCCCTTCAAGATCCAGCTTGCTATCACCTGTGAGGTGTCGGGGTAATCGTTCCCACCTCCTGCCTTTGGCACTCCCACACCCTGGGCAGACACTCCCTTCATAAGCCTTATCACACAGGAGTGCCTGTCTCCCCACTAGGCAGGGCCTGCACATCTGTTCTGTCTGGGGCCCCCAGTGCCTGGGCTGGGCTGCACTGGGGTTCCAGGGGGTGTCCAGCAAGGACTGACTACAGGACTCTATCAAGCAGCCAACTAGTGTGGGTGAAGGAGGGAGGTGCTGCGGGCCTCTGTCTGCCCAGAGTGTTCTTGGGATAGGGCTGCCAAGAGGACCTTCTGGATTTATGGGGGTACTGAGGCTCCCTTTCCAGTCATATTGCCCTCTGCTTCCTGCTCCACTCCACCTGCCAGCTGCTGCCTCTGTTCCTTCCAGAGTCCATGTGGGCTTCTCCATATCTCCTGGCACCCCAGGGCCTCCTAGCACACTGTCCCCTGCCCCAGGTCCCCCTGGTGCCCCAAGATCTGAAAGCACTGATCTCATGTTGAGCTGTTCAAGCTGTGGGCTTATGCTAACTAGGGCTTCCCTTGTGGCTCAGCTGGTAAAGAATCCGCCTGCAATGCAGGAGACCCTGGTTCGATTCCTGGGTTGGGAAGATCTGCTGGAGAAGGAATAGGCTACCCACTCTGGTATTCTTGGGCTTCCTTAGTGGCTCAGCTGGTAAAGAATCCGCCTGCAACGAGGGAGACCTGTGTTTGATCCCTGGGTTGGGAAGATTCCCTGGAGAAGGGAATGGCTACCCACGCCAATATTCTGGCCTGGAGAATTCCATGGACTGTATAGTCCATGGGGTTGCAAAGAGTTGGACATGACTGAGTGACTTTCACTTTGTGCTAACTGAGCCTGACACCTGGAAGGCCGCAGCATGGGTGTCTATCAAGCCATTGAGCCCTATCCCCTGCCAGGGATATCATTTCTATGGCACATCCTCGACTGTTCTCCCTGTGAAAGACAATGCCATCCCACAGAGTCAACAGAGACCAGTGCTCCTGACAAGGGGCCTAGGATGGTTTCTTAGATAAAGATTCAGCTACACTCAGGAAGTTTCAGAAGCTTCTTCTCACCAGGAAATTTTTATTTAGAACCCCAGCTAGCAGTGGCCTCCACCTCCTGGTTAGAGACACCCAGTGCTCGCCTCCCTCCTCTTCCCTTGGTGATGTGGCCAGGCATCCTTCAAGGCCCTCAGCCCTGCAGAGCTGGGTACACTGTGATGCACATGCCCAATGCCCTCAACCACGCTGGGTCCCTCACACGTCCCCAGAGCATGTGGCATGAGTCAGAATTCATGATGGCATCTGCATACCAACCAGCCATCTATGCATCCATCCATCCATCCATCTGTCCATCCATCTTAGAGACAGTTCCCACAAAGGCATCCTTTCTGAGATTTAGAGTCTTTTTTTCCTTTGAATTGGAGGCTGGACTTGACACGCATGTCTCCTTGGGACCTGAAACAATAGCAGGCTGGTCACCCAAAGGTCTCTAGCCACATCCTCTGGGTTCTGGCTCTTGCTCAAACGTCACCCCTGGCTTCCTAGGGCCAGGAATGAAAGGTTTCTGCTCCTCTTTCCAGAGTCACCTTCTGCCTCGGCCCTTCATCCACCTGACTCTTCTACCACAGTCATCTCTCTTACATCTCCCAGAATTCACCCATGCTGTTCCCACTTCCAGGAATGCCCTTCCTTCTTCTCTCTCTTGAGGCCTCCACAGCATTGATCACAGAGTCATGCATTAAGATATGCCCATGGCTGTCTCTCCAGCTAGACTGGGGGCTGCTTAAAAGCAAGGGGGTGGACATGATTCATCTCTGTGCTCCCAGTGCATATGGTATGGACTGGATCCATAATAGTCTCCAGTTATGTGGGTGGGTGGATGGATAAGTGGGTGAATGAATGAGTGGGTAGGTGGGTCACTGATGGGTGGATGAATGGGCGTAAGGCTAGGTGAGTGGTTGGGTGATGGGTGAGTATATGGATGGATGGAAGAGTGGGTGATGACTGTCTTAGTGTTTTGACCTGCCCTATCTGCTTTCTGGAGCCTCCCCTCTGACCCTCCCACACAGAACTTATCTGTAGTCATCTGGAAGAGCAGACCTCCCTCTTTAGAAGGTTTTTTCCTCAGCATTCCCTGATAGCTCAGTTGGTAAAGAGTCCACCTGCAATGCAGGAGACCCTGGTTCGATTCCTGGGTTGTGAAGATCTGCTGGAGAAGGGATAGGCTACCTACTCCAGTATTCTTGGGCTTCCTTAGGGGCTCAGCTGGTAAAGAATTTGCCTGCAATGCAGGAGACCTGGGTTCGATCCCTGGGTTGGGAAAATCCCCTGGAGAAGGGAACAGCTACCCACTCCAGTATTCTGGCCTGGAAAATTCCATGGACTGTACGGTCCATGGGGTCACAAAGAGTTGGACATGACTCAGAGACTTTCACTTCCTCAGCATTAGAAACTAGTGCTTGATGAATACACATCAACCTGATAGCTTTGGAACAGAACTGAAGTGACAGGTTGACAGCTGGGCAGACAGAGCCCTCAGAGGAAGGGAACAGAAGTGCCTGGGAGGGCCACCTGCCTTGCATGGAGACTTAAGATAGGAAAGAAATTTCTTTTTCCTCTTGCACTGCCTTGGGGCTTCTAGAGCCACTGTGTACTTGGAAGTCTTCCCAGAGATCTCCCCTTCCTATTTCCACACTGCCCTAAATTCCACCACTGGATCAAATCATTTCCAGTGAAGCTTTGCCTCTGCCATAAACATTCTCGCTGCTTCTTGAAGACATTGACATTTTATTTTTAATTTTTTATTTTAATATTATTTTTTGGCCACACTTGTGTGGGTTGTGGGATCTTAGTTCCCCAACTGAGGAACAAACCCAGGTCCTTTGTGGTGAAAGCATGGAGTCCTAACCACTGGACTGCCAGGGAAGTCCGGACATTGACATTTTAGTATAAAATACCTTTTAATCGGAGAAAGAAAAGGCAACTCAGTCCAGTATTCTTGCCTGGGAAATCCCATGGACAGAGGAGCCTGGTGGGCTATGGTCTATAGCATCGCAAGAGTGTCAGACAAGACTGAACAGCTAAAACAACAACCTTTTATTCTGTCACAAGAGGCAGAATTTTTGATGGCTGAGAGGGACGAGGTAAGTTTACTGTGTAAGCCTGAGGCCCTCCAAACAGTGAGCAGAGAGGGGACTAAGTCTGCCAGTGATTTCATTTAAGAATTCAGTCAAAAGCAATCTATAGATTCAATGCAATCCCTATCAAGCTACCAACAGCATTCTTCACAGAGCTAGAACAAATAATTTCACAATTTGTATGGAAATACAAAAAACCTCGAATAGCCAAAGCGATCTTGAGAAAGAAGAATGGAACTGGAGGAATCAACCTACCTGACTTCAGGCTCTACTACAAAGCCACAGTTATCAAGACAGTATGGTACTGGCACAAAGACAGAAATACAGATCAATGGAACAAAATAGAAAGCCCAGAGATAAATCCACGCACATATGGACACCTTATCTTTGACAAAGGAGGCAAGAATATACAATGGATTGAAGACTCTCTTTAACAAGTGGTGCTGGGAAATCTGGTCAACCACTTGTAAAAGAATGAAACTAGAACACTTTCTAACACCATACACAAAAATAAACTCAAAATGGATTAAAGATCTACACGTAAGACCAGAAACTATAAAACTCCTAGAGGAGAACATAGGCAAAACACTCTCTGACATACATCACAGCAGGATCCTCTATGACCCACCTCCCAGAATATTGGAAATAAAAGCAAAAATAAACAAATGGGACCTAATTAACCTTAAAAGCTTCTGCACATCAAAGGAAACTATTAGCAAGGTGAAAAGACAGCCTTCAGAATGGGAGAAGATAATAGCAAATGAGGCAACTGACAAACAACTAATCTCGAGAATATACAAGCAACTCCTACAGCTCAACTCCAGAAAAATAAATGACCCAATCAAAAAATGGGCCAAAGAACTAAATAGACATTTCTCCAAAGAAGACATACAGATGGCTAACAAACACATGAAAAGATGCTCAACATCACTCATTATCAGAGAAATGCAAATCAAAACCACTATGAGGTACCATTTCACACCAGTCAGAATGGCTGCGATCCAAAAGTCTACAAGTAATAAATGCTGGAGAGGGTGTGGGGAAAAGGGAACCCTCTTACACTGTTGGTGGGAATGCAAACTAGTACAGCCACTATGGAGAACAGTGTGGAGAGTCCTTAAAAAAACTGGAAATAGAACTGCCTTATGATCCAGCAATCCCACTGCTGGGCATACACACTGAGGAAACCAGAAGGGAAAGAGACACGTGTACCCCAATGTTCATCGCAGCACTGTTTATAATAGCCAGGACATGGAAGCAACCTAGATGTCCATCAGCAGATGAATGGATAAGAAAGCTGTGGTACATATACACAATGGAGTATTACTCAGCCATTAAAAAGAATACATTTGAATCAGTTATAATGAGGTGGATGAAACTGGAGCCTATTATACAGAGTGAAGTAAGCCAGAAAGAAAAACACCAATACAGTATACTAACGCATATATGGAATTTAGAAAGATGGTAACAATAACCCTGTGTACGAGACAGCAAAAGAGACACTGATGTATAGAACAGTCTTATGGACTCTGTGAGAGAGGGAGAGGGTGGGAAGATTTGGGAGAATGGCATTGAAACATGTAAAATATCATGTATGAAACGAGTTACCAGTCCAGGTTCGATGCACGATACTGGATGCTTGGGGCTGGTGCACTGGGACGACCCAGAGGGATCGAATGGGGAGGGAGGAGAGAGGAGGGTTCAGGATGGGGAACACATGTATACCTGTGGCGGATTCATTCTGATATTTGGCAAAACTAATACAATTATGTAAAGTTTAAAAAAAAAAAAAGAATTCAGTCATGGCCAATTGTAGTAGGCAGGCATTTCTTTTGTCAACTCAGCAGCCTTCCCCTCTTCTATTAAACACTACCCTCCATTTTCTTTTTGACAAAACACCTCACTCCACCACATGTGTAGTTCTAATGGGGCTAATAACCCCCAACCCTACCCAGAGCTCCAAAAGTGGACCTGTGACTAGCTTGGCTGTTCAGAGCAATCTGTCACCCTGATGACAGGGTCAGGAATGAGCATGTGACCCAAGCTAGGCAACATGACCTAAAGCTGTGACTACAGGGGAAAAGACTTCTCTTTCCCCCTTGGGGCTCCTAGCTATTCAGGTGGAGGTGAGGTAGTGACTTCGGGAGTGGCCAGCTGAGAGTAAAACTGTCAAAGAAGAAGCAGAGCCTACTCCTGGTGAGAAGAGGAGTCCTTAGATGTAGGGTACAGGCCCCACACTAGCTATGCCCAGGCCAGGTCTCTTCAGTTATCCAAGTAAGTCCCTTTTCCTTCAGCTGCTTTGACTTGGCTTTCTGTCACTTACACCCACAGATCTCTGAAGAATACATCCACCTTCCTGCCCTCGCCTGCCCCAGTGAGATTCTCTGCTCATTTTCAAGATGGATGCTTGAGGTCAGAGCACGCCACAGCCAGGATTCAGGTCCAAGAACTGGCCACTGTGTCCATCCCCCCAGCCCCTACAAGTTCCCCAGGCAGGCCTCGGGAGTGACCTGGACCAAAATCTCCTCCACATGAGACTTGAGCACCTGGGCACCTGGGCTCTTGGCCAGTTCTGTCTCTTAGCCTGTTGGGCAACTTTTTTCTTGTGGAGGGATGTGCCTTACCCCCTCTGGTCTGCAGTGCTTTATCTCCGAAAGCAGGGCCTGGGGTGAGGGAGAGCTTCAGCTCCTGGCTGTTATGCTCTCAGAGACCATCTATTCTTCTCTAAAATGTGGCTACAAAGGTCCTCAGCAATTCTCAGCTCCAAAGTGCCCATTGTGCAGATGGAGAAACCAAGGCTCTAAGAGGTAACTTCTCCCAGGGTACCCCACAATCACCTGATGGGAATTCATCTTTCCTGTGCTCCTTTCCCCTTTGTCCTCTGGGCCCCATGATCCCCTGGTGGCAGCCAGGGGAGTGCCAGAGACTGCAAGCCAGACATGTCTTCACAGGACAAGGATCTGACTCACCGATCCATCATGCAGGGAGCACTTGCTGGGTGTCTTAGCCCTGGATGGAGCAGCTGGGTCCTGCTAGGAAGGGGGCCCAAGCATCCTTTGTAAGATGTCTGCCATTATAAGTTCTGCAAAACAGACAGATCTAATGCCTGGCAGCTGACATTTATTGAGTGCTTGCTCTGTGCTGGACTATTTAGAGAGCTTCTCATCCATTATCTTGGTTAATCTGCTCCAAACCACTGTAAGGCAGGAACCATATTACCTGGGTTTCATTGATAAGGCAGCTGAGGCTCAGTAGTTGAAATAATCTGCCTAAGAATAAAGCTATTCCTACTGGTGTCAACAGCCCAGCAGCCCAGGATGGCAATGGGGCATTCGAACATCTTCATGTCCTGAATGAGCCCACCCCGACGGCCACTGTCCGAGATAGAAATGGGAAGCTTGCTGTGTCTTAGATCTGAATCAGAGCTCAGCACTGAAGGTGGTATCAATGGGGGTGGGTCCTCTCACCCCAGAGGGTCATTCCACATCCTCAGGGTAGGGGAGTATCACTGCAACCTCCCCAACCCCCACTATTCCACACCCTGTGTGAAGTACATCCCCTCCCTCCAGGACCAGGGCAGAACCCATGATGGCCTGGATTCAGCTCTGTCTCCACACTTCAGCCCTTGACGTTCATTTTACATGAGTCCCTTCCCCTCCCACCTCGGTGACCTCATCTATACTATGAGCTGGTAGATGCAGTTTAAGGGAAATTTCCATAATGGTAATATCATGACTCATACATAAAGAGTGAACACATGTCAAAGATTTTACTTAGGGCTTTTATTAATGAGAGAACGGGTAAGATGTTACAATCAGCTCAAAGCAGAATCTGCAGAATAGACATATATAGATAAATTTGCCAATCGATATGCTAGGATATTTGGAATCATCCTTTCTACAGGGCAGAAATCAGTTGTATTTCGAAAGGACAAAATTCACTTGCATGTTTAATAATGGGACTCTGCAGGTCTGTGTATGTTAACTCCTGTCTCTTTAGAGTTTCAAAATGGTGCTGTCAGGGACAAGGGTGCTGCCCCTATGGATCAGATAAGCCATAAAGGCCACCCAGACACACCATTGTTCCATGGAAACAACACCTAAGAATAGTTCTGCACCTTTAAAAGCCTTTCACATTTTTTCCTGAAAATGTATAGGGCCAAACTAGACATTGGCTGAGACTTTTTCCAGCTCAGAGGCATTCCTGGGTTGAGGCAAGCCAAGCCCCTGGGGTTATATCTGCTTTCTGACTCATCTATCCCTCCACTTGTTTGCTTTCAAGATCTGGATGCTGAGGGGTGCCACTAGCTCACATAGGGCATTTCTGGTCCCACTTTCCTCCTTGGCCAGGTGTCTCCGGTTAGGGCACAGCCTGCTCAGCTGAATGAAGGAAGGGGCGATTTCCCAGCTTCAGCTTTGTCCCAAGTAACAAGGGTGGAGAATAGCAAAACGGTCACAAATTCCACTCGCCTGGCTCTGCCAAAACCTGGATTCCTAGAGAAAGCACCTTTCTTGGTTTCTCTTATAATCCCCAGCCAAGTGGAGGGGAAGGGAAGCAGCATGTCCATCCCCCACACAGATGCCATATGTGTGCCCCCAAAGAGACATGTGCACGAACACCAAGATCCAAGCTCAGGAGCATATCTGAACACTTGAGTATGTGCTGTGCCTGGGCCCCTAGGGGTACACGTACAGACATTCCCTGACTCAGGCCCACATCCACACATGAAACCATGCACACACATGTGCATGGGCCCCCAGAGTTGCACAGGCACAGATAATGAGGCCCAGGACCATGGGCACACCTGTAGCCACACACACACACACGCATGCACGCACATTCATACAGGGCCTGTGGACCAATATGCCCCTGTGCACACACACATTCATGGGTGCCTGGAGGTCCATGTGCACAGACACCACAGTCCAGGCTCCTGTGCACTTGTGTGTCCATCCACACATTCATGTGCATTCATGAGTACCCCAGGGGACATGAGCACAGCCAGCCATGCCCAGATCAATGGAAATATCTGCATCCATGCCCACACACATGCCCAGCTCAGGCTCTCAGGGGTATGTGTGTCCTGACACCCAGGATCAGCCCCATGTATACACTTGGTTAATCACACTGGCAAATACCAAGCACCTGGGGTATATGAACACAGACACTAGACACACAAGCCTGGGCCAATGGGCTCCCCTGCACCTGTATACTTACAAACAGCCACGTGTGTGCACCCAGGGGTATACACATATACACAGACAAAGAAACACTCAGGCTTGTACCTGTGGCAGTAGGGGTTTGAAATCAGACTCTCAGGCATAAGCACATCCTCGCCCATGTACACAATTGCTTTTCACAAGCATCCTGGGCAGGGTACAGGCCCCTGTGTCCCTACTGGGCTCATGCGTACCCTAGCACCTCCATGAAAATGCACACTCGCACCCGTGAAATGTACATGCACACCTACACCCAAACCAGCAAATCCTGAGTGCACCACATACCACTTATGCGTGCATGTGTGAGCACTGTAAATGTGCACTCCAAGGCATAGGCGCACCCGGCACACTTGCATATAACTTCATATATGCTGGAATGCACACGTGTGCACACACACATCCATGTAGGCACGTGCACCCAATTACCCGCGGAAGCTTTCATTCACCACCTCCTGTCTGGCAGGTAATTACTTTCAGCTCCTGCGTGTGGCAGAACTTTCTCATGAGATGAGGGCTGTGACTGATGATCCACCTCAGCTTTCACCAGCTCCTGCCTTCTAGAGGGATTCAGACATTTGTCCCTAACCTCGGGCTGCCACCAAGCCTGAGATAACACCATTACAGCTACTCTCCCAAACCACAGCACCAGTGGCTCTAAACTGCGTATGTATTCCCTGGGAGAACAGCCTGGAATGAACCAGGTGTGGGGGGGGCTTTAGAAGGAAACATACAGCAGTTCTAAAAGCTCCCCAAATAATTCTTACCCATCTTGCAGTGTGGCTGTGGGTATCTTGTGGATTCAGTTCAGTTCAGTCGCTCAGTCATGTCCAATTCTTTGTGACCCCATGGACTGTCCATCACCAACTCCCGGAGCTTGCACAAACTCATGTCCATTGAGTCTGTGATGCCATCCAACCATCTCATCCTCTGTCATCCCATCCCCCTCCTGCCTACAATCTTTCCCAGCATCGGGGTCTTTTCCAAGGAATCAGTTTTTTGCATCAGGTGGCCAAAGTACTGGAGTTCAGCTTCAGTCCTTCCAATGAATATTCAGGACTGATTTCCTTTAGGATTGAATGGTTTGACCTCCTTGCAGCCCAAGCGACTCTCAAGAGTTTTCTCCAACACCACAGTTCAAAAGCATCAATTTCTCGGTACTCAGCTTTCTTTATAGTACAACTCTCACATCCATGCATGACTACTGGAAAAACCATAGCTTTGACTAGACAGAGCTTTGTTGGCAAAGTAATGTCTCTGCTGTTGAATATGCTATCTAGGTTGGTCATAACTTTCCTTCCAAGGAGCAAGCGTCTTTTAATTTCATGGCTGCTGTCACCATCTGCAGTGATTTTGGAGCCCCAAAAAATAAAGTCTGACACTGTTTCCCCATCTATTTGCCATGAAGTGATGGGACCAGATGCCATGATCTTAGTTTTCTGAATGTTGAGCTTTGCCTCTTCACACCGAGAGATGAACTCCACAGGTTGGTAGGTGCCCAATATGCTACTGGAGAAGAGGGGAGAAATAACTCCAGAAAGAATAAAGAGACAGAGCCAAAGCAAAAACAACGCCCAGTTGTGGATGTGACTGGTGATGGAAGTAAAGTCCAATGCTGTAAAGAACAATATTGCATAGGCACCTGGAATGTTAGGTCCATGAATCAAGGTAAATTGGAAGTGGTCAAACAGGAGATGGCAAGAGTGAACATTGACATTTTAGGAATTAGTGAACTAAAATGGACTGGAATGGGCGAATTTAATTCAGATGACCATTATATCTACTAGTGTGGGCAAGAATCCCTTAGAAGAAACGGAGTAGCCCTCATTGTCTTGCGGATACAGCCCCCAGAATCTGATCCATGGGAGTGCTGCAGATTTCAGCCTGCATTTCTCTGGGCTACCCCTCTCTTCTCTGAGCTTCAGAGTTCCCTTCAACTAAACAAGGAAGATGGGCCAAATTTTCCTTCTTTTATTTGAAATGCCTGCTGCCCTCCCCAATGACCAAAATGTGTCTCCTGGAGTCAAATCTGAAACTGAGAGGCAATATATTAGTTTGCTCAGTGTATTAGGGCCGCCATAACAAAATACCACAGACAGGGTGGCTTAAACAATAGAAACTATTTCCTCAAAGTTCTAGAGGCTGGAAGTCCAAGATCAGGGTGCCATCTGAGTTGTTTTCTTGTGAGGCATCTCTTCCTGATTTGTAGATGGCCACCTCCTCACCGTATCCTCACATGGTCCTTCCTCTGTGCACATGCACATGGAAAGAACTCGCTGGTGTCTCTTCCTGTTCTTATAAGGCCCCCAGTCCTATTGGATTATGATCAACCCTTATGACCTCATTTTAAAATGACTTTCTTAAAGGCCCTGTCTTCAGAAATAGTCACATAGGGGATGAGGGCTTCAACATATGAATTTGTGTGTCTGTTAGTTGCTCAGTTGTGTCCAACTCTTTGCGACCTCATGGACTGTAGACCACCAGGCTCCTCTCTCCATGGAGTTCTCCAGGTAAGAATACTGGAATAGGTTGCCATTCCCTTCTTCAGGGGATCTTCCTGACCCAGGGATCGAACCCAGGTTTCCTGCACTGCAGGCAGATTCTTTACCAGCTGAGCCACCAGGGAAGCCCTAAGAATTTGTGGGATGACACAATTCAGGTCCTAACAGTTAACAAAGTGCTACATTGAGGTGCAGCAGGATGGCTAGAGCTCCTTCTTTTCCTCTGATGTGTTCCTGAGATGTGTCTGTGCATAAACCAGATGGAGAGGAGGAGTACCAACAGGCATGATCACAGCTCTTCTTGTAGACGTAGAATTCTTTATTGCTTGTGAAGTAGTGCACTTAAAAAAAGTCACATTTACTGAGGTATATTTATTTACATACAGTAAAATGTCTCCTTTGTACCATACCAGTTCTCTGAGACTTGATAAACAAAAGCTAATTGGTTAACTGCCACTAGTAAGAAAGAAATTCTCTCACTCAAAATAGTTCTTTGTGTGGCCATGCTGAAGTCAGCCTTTCCCTCCACTCCTAACCACCACCTGGTGACCGCTGATCTGTCTGCTATTCCCAGGCATTCCACTTTCTGTGTGCTCAGTCGTGTCTGACTCTTGGTGACCCTATGGACTGTAGCCCGCCGGGCTCTTCTGTCCATGGAATTTTCCAGGCAAGAATACTGGAGTGGGTTGCCATTTCCTCCTGCAGGGGATCTTCAGATCTCAGGGACTGAACCCACATGTCGGGCATTGCAGGCAGATTCTTTACCACTGAGCCACCAGGGAAGCCCTATAATTTTGCTTTTTCCAGAATGTTATATAGGCAGAATTGGACATTATGTAGTCTTGTTATCCAGGCTTCTTTCACTCAGCCTAGTGCATTTGAGGGTCATCTATGTTGGATGCATCAGTAGTTTGCTGTTCATGGCTGAGTAGTAAGTAAGGATGTATCAGCTTCTTTATTTGCCAGCGATTGAAAGATACTTGGGTTGTTTCCAGGTTGGAGTGATTGCGAATAAAGTTGTTATGGATATTTGCATATAGGTTTTTGTATAAATATTAGTTTTCATTTTTTTGTACAAACATAACTTTTCATTTTTTCTTAGATAAATACCTATGAGTGGGATTGCTGGGTTGTGTGGTAGGTGTATATTTCACTTTATAAGAAACTGCCAAACTGCTTTCCAAAGTGACTTAACCATTTAACATTCCCACTAGCACCAAAGGAGAGAGTTTCAGTCTCACTGACAGTATAGTCAGTCTTTTTAAGTTTTGCCTTTCTATTAAATGTGTATATCTCACTGTGGTTTTAATTTGCATTTCTCTAGTGATTAATGTGGAGAAGGCGATGGCACCCCGCTCCAGTACTCTTGCCTGGAAAATCCCATGGATGGAGGAGCCTGGTGGGCTGCAGTCCGTGGGGTTGCTAAGAGTCGGACACGACTGAGCAACTTCACTTTCACTTTTCACTTTCACGCACTGGAGAAGGAAATGGCAACCCACTCCAGTGTTCTTGCCTGGAGAATCCCAGGGACGGGGGAGCCTGATGGGCTGCCGTCTATGGGGTTGCACAGAGTCGGACATGACTGAAGCGACTTAGCAGCAGCAGCAGCAGTGATTAATGATGTTGAGTGTTGTTTCTCATGTTTATTTGCCATCTGTATATCCTCTTTGGTGCAGTGTCTGTTCAAGTCTTTTGCCCATTTTGAAACTGGGTTGTTGGTTTTCTTATTGAAT
The DNA here is from genome assembly GCF_019923935.1 of Bubalus bubalis. NCBI lineage: Eukaryota > Metazoa > Chordata > Mammalia > Artiodactyla > Bovidae > Bubalus > Bubalus bubalis. The sequence goes on from NC_059181.1 coordinate 56,133,318, forward strand.
TGTGGAAATTCTTTATATATTCTGCATACTGCTCCTTTGTCAGATAACTGAAAATATTTTCTCCAAGTCTATGGTTCATCCTTTCACTTTAAAAAGAATTATAATTTATTGGAGTATTGTTGATTTACGATGTCATGTTAGTTTCAGGTGTACAGCAAAGTGGATCTGTTATACATATACATATCAGATCAGATCAGTTGCTCAGTTGTGTCCAACTCTTTGTGAACCCATGAATCGCAGCATGCCAGGCCTCCCTGTCCATCACCAACTCCCGGAGTTCACTGAGACTCACGTCCATTGAGTCAGTGATGCCATCCAGCCATCTCATCCTCTGTCGTCCCCTTCTCCTCTTGCCCACAATCCCTCCCAGCATCAGAGTCTTTTCCAATGAGTCAACTCTTCGCATGAGGTGGCCAAAGGACTGGAGTTCCAGCTTCAGCATCATTCCTTCCAAAGAAATCCCAGGGCTGATCTCCTTCAGAATGGACTGGTTGGATCTCCTTGCAGTCCAAGGGACTCTCAAGAGTCTTCTCCAACACCACAGTTCAAAAGCATCAATTCTTCGGTGTTCAGCCTTCTTCACAGTCCAACTCTCACATCCATACATGACCACAGGAAAAACCATAGCCTTGACTAGACGAACCTTTGTTGGCAAAGTAATGTCTCTGCTTTTGAATATGCTATCTAGGTTGGTCATAACTTTCCTTCCAAGGAGTAAGCGTCTTTTAATTTCATGGCTGCAGTCACCATCTGCAGTGATTTTGGAGCCCAGAAAAATAAAGTCTGACACTGTTTCCCCATCTATTTCCCATGAAGTGATGGGACCGGATGCCATGATCTTCATTTTCTGAATGTTGAGCTTTAAGCCAACTTTTTCACTCTCCACTTTCACTTTCATCAAGAGGCTTTTGAGGTCCTCTTCACTTTCTGCCATAAGGGTGGTGTCATCTGCATATCTGAGGTTATTGATATTTCTCCCGGCAATCTTGATTCCAGCCTGTGTTTCTTCCAGCCCAGTGTTTCTCATGATGTACTCTGCATATAAGTTAAATAAGCAGGGTGACAATATACAGCCTTGACGTACTCCTTTTCCTATTTGGAACCAGTCTGTTGTTCTATGTCCAGTTCTAACTGTTGCTTCCTGACCTGCATACAAATTTCTCAAGAGGCAGATCAGGTAGTCTGGTATTCCCATCTCTTTTAGAATTGTACACAGTTTATTGTGATCCACACAGTCAAAGGCTTTGGCATAGTCAATAAAGCAGAAATAGATGCTTTTCTGGAACTCGCTTGCTTTTTCCATGATCCAGCGGATGTTGGCAATTTGATCTCTGGTTCCTCTGCCTTTTCTAAAACCAGCTTGCACGTCAGGAAGTTCATGGTTCACATATTGCTGAAGCCTGGCTTGGAGAATTTTGAGCATTACTTTACTAGCGTGTGAGATGAGTGCAATTGTGTGGTAGTTTGAGCATTCTTTGTCATTGCCTTTCTTTGGGATTGGAATGAAAACTGACCTTTTCCAGTCCTGTGGCCACTGCTGAGTTTTCCAAATTTGCTGGCATATTGAGTGCAGCACTTTCACAGCATCATCTTTCAGGATTATATCCACTCTTAAAAAAATATTTATTTGGCTGGACTGGATCCTTGTGGCACATGTCATCTCTGATCTTAAAATAATTTCATGTATTTATTTTTGGCTGTGCTGTATCTTCATTCCTGGGTGGTCTATCCTCTAGTTATGGTGTGCTGGCTTCTTATTGTGGTGGCTTTTCTTATGGAGCATGTGCTCTAGGGTGTGCATTAGCTTCAGTAGTTGTGGTGCCTGGGTTCTAGAGCACAGGCTCAGTAGTTGTGCTGCATGGGCTTAGTTGCTGCATGGCATGCAGGATCTTCCCAGATCAAGGAACAAACCCATGTCTCCTGAATTGGCAGGCAGATTCTTTACCACTGAGCCACCAGGGAAGCCCGGGGGATCTCTGATCTTCATTGCAGCATGCAGATCTTTAGTTGCAGCATGTGAACTCTTGGTTTTGGCATGTGGCATCTAGTTCTCTGATGAGGATCAAACCCAGGCCCCCTGCATTAAGACGTTGGAGACTTAGCTACTGGACCACCGGAGAAGTCTCTATATCCACTCTTTTTTAGATTCTTTTTCCATATAGGCTATTACAAAATATTGAGTAGAGTTATCTGTGCTATACAGAGGTATAAATAAGTTATCTATTTTATATATGTGTGTGTTCAGTTGCTCATTCATGTTCAACTCTTTGTGGCTCCGTGGGCTGCAGCCCACAAGGCTCCTCTGTCCATGGAATTCCCCAGACAAGAATACTGGAGTGAGCTGCCATTTCCTACTCCAGGGGATCTTCTCAATTCAGGAATCAAACATGTGTCTCTTGCATCTCCTGCATTGGCAGGTGGATTCTTTACCACTAGCATCACCTGGGAAGTGATTTTATATGTAGTATATGCATATGTCATTCCCAATGTCCCAGTTTATCCCCCCACCCCATCTCCTCATAGCTCAGCTGGTAAAGAATCTGCCTGCAATGCAGGAGACCCCGGTTAGATTCCTGGGTTGGAAAGATCTGCTGGAGAAGGGATAGGCTACCCACTCTAGTATTCTTGGGCTTCTCTGGTGGCTTGGATAGTAAAGAATCCACCTGCAATGTGGGAGACCTGGGTTTGATCCCTGGGTTGGGAAGATCCCCTGGAGAAGGGAAAGGCTACCCACTCCAGTATTCTGGCCTGGAGAATTCCATGGACAGAGGAGCCTGGCAGCCTACAGTCCATGGCGTCTCAAAGAGTCGGACATGACTGAGCAACTTTCACTTCACTTATCTCCTGGTAATTATAAGTTTGTTTTCTATAGCCATGACTCTACTTCTGTTTTGTAAATAAGTTCATTTGTACCCTCTCTTCTTTTTTAGATTCTACATATAAATGATATCATATGGTATTTGTCCTTCTGTGTCTGACTTAATTCACTCAGTATGATAATATCTAGGTCTATCCACATTGCTGCAAATGGCATTATTTTGTTCTTTTTAATTGCTAACTAATATTCCATTGTATATATGTACCACATCTTCTTTATCCATTTCTCTGTTGGTGGACATTTAGGTTGCTTCCATGTCCTGGATATCGTAAACAGTGCTGCAATTAAAATTGGAGTACATGTATCTTTCTGAATTATGATTTTCTCTGGGTATATGCCCAGGGGTGGGATTGCTGGGTCATATGGTAGTTCTAATTTTAGTTTTTAAAGGAACCTCCATACTGTTTTCCATAGTTGCTATATCAATTTACATTCCTCCAACAGTGTAGGAGAGTTTTCTTTTCTCCACACCCTAGCCAGCAATTATTGTTTGCAGATTTTTTTAAAACTTAAAAAAATCCCACATTTATTTATTTATTTTTGGCTGCCCTGGGTCTTCGTGTGGGCTTTCTCTAGTTACGGCGAGCAGGGGCTGCTCTTTAGTTGCAGTCCATAGGGCTTCTTCTCATTGGGGTGGCTTTCCTTCTTGCAGAGCATGGGCTCTAGGTCACATGGCCTTCATAGTTGTGGTGCATGGGCTTAGCTACCCCGCTGCACATGGAATCTTCCTGGAACAGGGATCAAACCTGTGTCCCCTGCATTGGCAGGTGTATTCTTACCCACTAGACCACCAGGGAAGTCCTGTAGATTTTTTGAGGATGGCCATTCTGACCAGTGTGAGTTGATACCTCATTGTAGTTTTGATTTGCATTTCTCTAATAATTAGTGATATTGAGCATCTTTTCATGTGCTTTTTGGCCATCTGTGTATCTTCTTTGGAGAAATGTCTATTTAGATCTGCACATTTTTTTGATTGGGTTTTGTTTTTATATTTAGCTGCATGAGCTGTTTGTATATTTTGGAGATTAATCCCTTGTTGGTTGCTTCATTTGCAAATATTTTCTTCCATTCTGAGGGTTGTCTTTTGTTTTTAGTTTCCTTTGCTGTGTAAAAGCTTTTAAGTTTAATTATATCCCACTTGTTTTTATTTTCATTACTCTAGGATGTGGATCAAAAAAGATCTTGCTATGATTTATGTCAAAGAGTATTCTGTGTATGTTTTACTGCAAGAGTTTTATAATGTCCAGTCTTATATTTAGGTCTAACTCATTTTGAGGTTTTTTTTTTGTGTGTGTGTGTGTGTGTGTGTGTATGCTATTAGGCAGAGAAGGCAATGGCACCCCACTCCAGTACTCTTGCTTGGAAAATCCCATGGACAGAGGAGCCTGGTAGGCTGCAGTCCATGGGGTCGCTAAGAGTCGGACACGACTGGGTGACTTCACTTTCACTTTTCACTTTCACACATTGTAGAAGGAAATGTCAACCCACTCCGGTGTTCTTGCCTGGGGAATCCCAGGGATGGTGGAGCCTGGCAGGCTGCCGTCTATGGGGTTGCACAGAGTTGGACACGACTGAAGCGACTTAGCAGCAGAAGCAGCATGCTATTAGGGAGTGTTATAATTTCATTCTTTTACATGTAGCTGCCCAGTTTTCCCAGCACCACTTATTGAAGTCATGCTTTCACTTTTGCATTATTTTATACCTATTATTTTATTTATTTGTTGTTGTTGTTCAGTCACTAAGTTGTGTCTGACTCTGTGACCCCATGGACAGCAGCATGCCAGGTTTCCCTGTCTTTCACTATTTCCTGGAGTTTGCTCAAACCCATGTCCATTGAGTCAGTGATGCTATCTAACCATCTCATCCTCTACAGCCTCCTTCTCCTTCTGCCCTCAATCTTTCCCAGCACAGGGTCTTTTCTGAGTCAGCTGTTCATATCAAGTGGCCAAAGTATTGGAGCATCAGCTTCAGCATCAGTCCTTTCTTTCCTTTATACTTTCAACAAATATTCATTAAATGTGCCAGACACTGCTCTAGGTACCAAAAACACAGGAAACCCAGCAAGCATAAACACCTGTCTTTAGCGACCTCCCATACTCAGTATTATTCAATAGGTAATGAAAAATACTATATTAACATGTTGGGTATTCTATTTGTTTCCTGCCCCAATACATTCTCCTACCTTCCCTGTCCTGCCCTGTGTCCCTGTGACTTCATCAGCCATGCCCTGCCCCAACTGGCTTCTAGTTGGGTTGGCCAATGAGAGACCCTGATATAGGTGACTGGAGAATGCAAGGACAGAGAAAGCTGGGTGTTCATTGGCTGGGGCTGAGTTCCAGCTCTTCCTTTCTGAGTTTCAGGAAGATTGTTCCCTTTCCTGCCCATTCAGGCCTAGGAATGGTGGCAGAACCCCTCTGATGCCAGTCCCTGGATAAGCCGGCAACCTTATGGGCTTACTGAACCCTCTCTGCACCTCTGTAATGGTCCTCTCATTTAGGTCTCTTCAAAGTTCCGCCTGTGTGTGCTTTGTGTGTCCTTACCTGCACTGCAGGGCTCTGGCTGACTCAACAAGTAAATATGTAATGTACTAGGAAGTTCTATGAAGAAAAACCAAGAATGATGCACGGATACAGGGGCACTATTTTGGATAGTCAGGGTAGGTTTCCTGAGGAGATGATCTTTAAGCAGAGATAAGAAAGCGAAGGGGCAGCCATATAACTGTGAGCGATGCACATGTCTTGGGAAGAGAGCTCAAGCAGAGGGGAAACAGCAGGCACCAAAGGCCCTAAAGTGGGAATAATGCTTTGGGGTGTTTGAGGAACTATCAAGGAGGCTGATGTCGATGGAGAGAACAGGTGAGTAGAGACGCTGGAGAGATTAGCAGAACAAGAATTATTATACTAATCTGCCAAAGGTGGAAACCCAGGGCCCAGGGAAAGGGGAGGGGCTGGCCTGAGGTCTCACCGTGAGGTCATTTCCACTCAATCCCCATGGCTTCTCCTCAGTATATCCTGTGTTTCTGGCGCACAGGAGGAGGGCTGCCATATGCCCCAGAGAGAATGTATTGCCTCCTGGGGAGGCCTGTCAGGTGGCCATGGTCCTGGCCCCTGGGGCCCCCACCCTCCATGGCCCAGCCTGATCTCTGATCTGAACTAAGGACTTCAGCCTGTCCTCACAGTAGCCAGAGGATCCTGTTACAACCCAAGGCAGCCCACAGCCCTCCTCTGCTCAGACCCCTGTTCCACTTCAGAGAAAAAGCCAAAGTCCTCCCCGTGGCCAAGGAGGCCCTACAGGACCAGGCTCCATCACCTCTTGGACTTCACCTCCTGTCACTCACCTGCTTGCTCACTCTACTCCAGCTCTACTGGTCTCCTTACTGTACCTCAAATATGCCAGGTATGCTCCTGCCTCAGGGCCTTTGCACAGGCTTTCCCCTTTTATCTAGATCACTATTCCTGTACGTGTAACCCTTCCTGGGGTCACAGTGACTTGTGTATGGACCCTCCCAGGGTTGCATAGCCTGGAGTGTGGACAGTCTTGGGATCAAACAGATGAGGATATAGACATTCATGTGGTTGCTAGATTTGGGTGCCAGCAATCCTGGAGTCACACTGATTGGGATGTGGACCTCCTGGGGTCACATACTTGGGTGTGAGGGCTCTAGGTGGTCACACTGCCTGCAATGTGAACATGACTGAGGTCATGCAGGATGGGGCGTGACCACTCCTGAAGTTCCCAGGCTGGGATGTGTTCTCCTAGAGTCCTTCAAGATTGGTGTGTGGACACTTCTGGAATCACATGGACTATCATGGTACCCAGGTACTTCCTGGTTTCACCCAGGCTCAACAGTGGACACCCTCGAAGTCACCCTCTGGGATCTGGACACTCCTGGGGTCACAGAGACTGGGACTAAGGACATGACTGAGGACACATTCACTGGGGGGCCACTGCAGTCAAATGCTTGTGGTGCGGCCACTACTGAAGTATCATATGCTCTGCTGGCAACACCTCTGTATTCACGCTGCTTGCAGTGTGGTCTGTGCTGGGATCACACCAACTAAAGCAGGGATGCCTCTCAGGACAGACAGACGGGGGTGGACACAGGTGTGGTAACACCAAATTTGGTGCGGGCATTCCTATAATTGGGCTTCCCTGGTGGCTCATTCTGGTAAAGAATCTGCCTGCAATGCCAGAGACCTGGATTCAATCGCTGGATTGGGAAGATCCCTTGGAGGAGGGCATGGCAACTCACTCCAGTATTTTTTCCCAGAGGATCCCCATGGCCAGAGGAGCCTGGTGGGCTACAGTCCATGGGGTCACAAAGAGTCAGAAACAACTGAGCAACTAAACACAGCACAAACACACATTCCTCTAATCACACTGAATGGGGGACCAGTGTCCCTGTGGTCACACACACTGGAGCATGTAGACGCCTTTGTCACACAGATGGGGGGGGGGGTTATCCCCCCCTGGGTCACCCAGACTGGAGAGGAGACCAGCCAGCAGTCACAGGCACGCAAGTTTCATACTCCTGTGGTCACACTGACAGGAGCACATTCTATTGAGGCCACAGACAGAGACTGGGGGGTTTGAACAACACTGGGGTCACATACACTCGAGACTGGTTGCTTCTGTCACAAAAACAGGTGTGGACACTCCTGGGCCGTGGAGGCTGCAGTGTGGTCACCTCAGTTTGAGATGCACACACTCATGGTGCCACTCAGACTGCACTGCAAAAACTTCCAAGATCACACAGACTAAGCTATTGCCACTTCTGGACTCTGACTGTGGGGTGAACACTGCTGGGGGTCACAAAGGCTTGGCTGTGGACGTTCCTGTAGTCAAACATTGGGATGTGGATGCAGCCAGGGTAAAACCCACTGGCTCCATCTGGGGTCACAGAGACAAGGGGAGGATGTGTTTGTGGTCACACATACTAGCATGTGGACACACCTTTGTTCACACTGTTTGGGATGTGGACACACATGGCTTCATGCAGACTGGAGTTCAGCTACTCCTAGGGTGACATGGACAATGTAGTGAATGAGCTTGGGGCAAGAGAAATTGAGGTGGAGACACTCCTTGTTCCCACACTGGGTGGAAAGTTCTAGAATTGCAGGCTTGGGAGTGACACCCCAATGGTCACAGATCCTGGGGCACGGAGACTTCATTGATTACACAGTCAAGGGTGTACCATCCTGGAGACATGCAGACTGGGTGGTGGCCACTCGTAGTCACACAGAAAGTTGATCATCTTGGGGTCATGCATATTATTATGTGTACACTTTTGGAGAAACACAGGCTGACTGTGGGTCCTCCTGGGGTTACATACCCTGGGGTGTAGATACTCCTGGCATTTCAGTCTGAGGAATGATCACTCCTAGGGAACACCGCTTTTTCATACTGCTACCTTACATGGAACAGCTGACTGGTTCAAAATTGGGAAAAGGGTAAGACAATGTTGTATATTGCCACCCTTTTTTATCTAATTTATATTCAGAGTATATGATGTTAAATGCCAGGCAGGATGAAGGTCAAGCTGGAATCAAGATTGCTGGGAGAAATATCAACAATCTCAGATATGAAGATGATACCACTTTAATGGCAGAAAGCAAAGAGGAACTAAAGAGCCTCTTGATGAAGTTGAAAGAGGAATGAAAAAGCTGGCTTAAAACTCAACATTCAAAAAAACTAAGACCATGGCACCTAGTCCCATCACTTCATGGCAAATAGAAGGGGGAAAAGTAGAAGCAGTGACAGATTTTATTTTCTTGGGCCCCAAAATCACTGCAGACGGTGACTGCCGTCATGTAATTAAAAGACAGCTTTCTCCTTGGAAGAAAAGCTATGACAAACCCAGACAGTGTATTAAAAAGCAGAGACATCACTTTGCTGACAAAGGTCCTTCTAGTCAGAGCTATGGTTTTTGAAGTAGTCATGTATGGATGGTGAGAGTTGGACCATAAAGAAGACTGAGTGCTGAAGAATTGATGCCTTTGAGCTCTGGTGCTGGAGAAGATTCCTGAGAGTCCCTTGGATAGCAAGGAGATCAAACCAGTCAATCCTAAAGGAAATCAGTCCTGAACATTCATTGAAGGCCTGATGCTGAAGCTGAAGCAATATTTTGGCCACCTGATGTGAAGAGCTGACTCCTTGGAAAAGACCCTGATGCTGGGAAAGATTGAAGGCAGGAGAAGGGGACAACAGAGGATGAGATGGTTATAGATAGCATCACTGACTTGATGGATATGAATCTGAGCAAACTCTGGGACATAGTGAAGGACAGGGAGGCTCGGCGTGCTGCAGTCCATGGGGTCGCAGAGTCGGACACGACAGAGTGACTGAACAGCAGCAAGGGGATACTGACTGGGAGGTGAAAAGTCAACAGTGAGAGACCTGGGGTGTAAACGCTGCTGTAATGCAGACTAGGGGTGTGCTTCCCTCAGGACACACATTGGTGTTACTGAAAGGAGAGTGTGTGTGTGGGGGGATGTGGCTGCTCGCTGCTCAATAGCCAGTGAACAGGACAGGTTGGTGGAAAGGAAAGTATGTTTTATTTCAGATGCCAGCAACTGAGGTGGGGAGGAGGGTGGCAGACATCTGTGCAAAGGCAGACTTCCACCCCCTGACAATCAGGGGATGAAGATATAAAAGGGAGAGCTTTTATAGACGGGGGGTGGGGGGCAGTTACAAGCAGAAACAGTACAGTCGTCTTCAACTGGTCATCAGTGTCCTGACTAGCATCACCTTGGTTGTTTCAGGTACAGTTCATCTATAGTTCCAGAGTGAAATTTTTCCCTTCTTTGCGGTCAATTCTCAGAATTGTGGCAGCTCATGTTCTGGGTACAGTCTGGTCATCATGTGGTTAACTTCTCCACCTGGGGTTTTGGTATCTATAAGACAGCTCACAGGATATGGTGAATATTATCTATAGCCCTTGAGAAAGAACTAAAGGTCCTTGACTATGTTTAATGACTACATTATTTAGTCTCCTTTGACTGTTTTTGTTTCAGTATTTCTCACTTCTCTGATTAAATTTTTTGACTGTAGTTTTGTACAGGCAAAAGGCAGGCAGAGGACTTGGTGGGGGGGGTGTGGCAAGGGACATATGGTCCTGCTCCATTTTATTGGGGTCTAGAGACTCCTGGCATCACACACAGGGGGTGACAAAGGCAGAAATACAGCCATTGGTGGTCACCCAGATTGAAACATGGGCACTGCTGCTGACTGACATACTTGGCAGTGGACACCCCTGTTGTAAAACACTAGAGTTTTCACAGCTCTGTGGTCAGAAGCTTTAGGATATGCACACTTAGGGGGTCACAGACTATGTTTTGAATACTCCAGGTGACACACGGACTGAAGTGTATACCCTCCTGTGGTGACATGGACTACACTGAAGACACTTTGGGGGATGACAGTGATCGAGGTGTGGTAACCCCTGGGGTTACAGTAACAGGGGAATGGGCACCCATTGTTGTTACACAGTCTAGGCAGTTGACAAATCTGAGATCAAACTGAACAGAATGTGTACACTTTGGTGGTAATACAGGTTGTGTTGTGGAAAGCCTGGGATCACCAAGAGTGGAGAATAAACATTACTGTCATCACAGACTGGGGTGGAAACACTCTAGGAGTCACTCAGACTAATGTTAAGTACTCCACTGGGAACACACAGTCTGGGGTATATGTACCTCTGTGGACAAACTGACTTTGGTGTGGAAAATTCTGGGGTCACACAGAGGGGTGTGGAAAATTCTGGGGTCACAAGACTAGGGCCAGACAGGTGGAGAGTGGGCACTCTGGAGAGGTCGGAGACCAGGCCTAGGCCAGATGGGCCCCTCCTAGGCTGTACCCTTGGAGGTGTGGACACTGCTGGCTTGCACAGACTGGGGATTAAGACACTGCTCCCATCAGAGAGACTTTTGGTGCATACTTCAGATGTAATATAGATGGGATGGACATAACTAGGGACACAGCCTGAGGTGAGTATGCTCACAGGTTCCCAAAGGCTGTTGTGTTTTTGCTCCTCGAAATGGAGACAAGGACACTCCTGGGATTATACAAATGGGACTGTCTGTACTCCCTGGCTCTTGCTGATTGTATGTGGATGCTGCCTGAATATACATGGTGACGGGGGTGGATATTCTTATGTCACTCCACCTTTTGTGTGGATACTTCTGTTTTACATTCCTGGAGTCACACAGACTTGGGTGTGGACATTCCTGTGGTCATACTGATGTGAATGAGAAGACTCCTGCATTAACGAGCTGTGGTGTGGGCGCCCTGGGGTTGGAATTGGTATGGCCACTCCCAGGTTCACAAAGTCAGGTACAAACACCTGGGGTTACAGACTGGGATGTCAGTAGTCCTGAGCTCAGTGGATGGGAGTGTGCACAGAGAATGGTGATTTTCTAAAGATATGTGAGTGAGCTGCAGAAACCAGACCTGCCTACGTAGCTGTCAGCTCCTGTTTGCTAAAATGTAAATTCAGGACTGCACTCATGACAAACTTTCTGACATGCCTTTAAGAAAGGGTTTCTTAACATAAAAAAGAAAAATTTGTTCTGGGGAGTTCCCTGGCGGCCTAGTGGTTAGGATTCTGGGCTTTCACTGCTATGGTGCAGGTTCAATCCCTGACTGAGGAACTGAGATCCCCATAAACCATGCGACACAGCACGCCCTCCCAAAAAAAACTTTGTTCTAGGGAATCCTATGGCGTCTGATCTGATCAAGTCTGTGAACTCCTTCATAAAATGTTTTTAAAAGCATGCGTGTGCATACACACACACACACTCTCTCTCAAATACACAGAATTATTATGGATACCAAGTAAAACAGTATGGTGGTTCCTTAAAAATTTAAACAAAACTTACCATATAATCCAGCTATCCCTGGATCCCAAATATATACTTTTGGGTCTGTATCCAAAAGAGATGAAGTCACTACTCAAAGAGATATTATCTGCACCCCCATGTCCCTGCAGTATTACTGACGATAGCAAAAATATGCAAACAACCTAGGTGTCTTGTCAACAGACAAATGGATAAATAACATTTGGCATATGCATATGACAGAGTATTATTCAGCCATAAAAAAAAAGGTGGTGGTGGTGGTTTAGTCACTCAGTCGTGTCTGACTCTTGCGACCCCATGGACTGTAGCCCACCAGGCCCCTCTGTACATGGGATTTTCCAGGCAAGAATACTGGAGTGGATTACCATTTCCTTCTCCAGGGGATCTTCCCAACCCAGGAACTGAACCCAGGTCTCCTGCATTGCAGGCAGATTCTTTACTGACTGAGCTATGAGGAAAGTCCATTTGTGACTACATGGATGGACCTCAAGGGCATTATGCTAAATGAAGTCAGAAAACACAAATACTAAATATGGATCTAAAAATGGGGGAAGGTGGTAAAAAGGTACAGCTTCCAGTTATAAGTTCTGGGATGTAATAGTGCATAGTGACTATACTTATCAATACTATTTTGTACATTTGAAAGTTGCTTAGAGAGCAAATCTTTTTTAAATTAATTTACATTTGGCTGTGCTGGGTCTTTGTTGCTGCATATGGGCTTCCTCTAGTTGTGGCGAGTGGGGGCTACTCTGTAGTTACAGAGCACAGGCTTCAGCAGTTGTGCATGGGCTTAGATGCTCCACTGCATGTAGACTCTTCCTGGACCAGGGATCAAACCCGTGTCCCCTGCATTGGCAGGCAGACTCTCAGTCACTGGACCTCCAGGGAAGTCCAAGAGCAAATCTTAAAAGCTCATATCACAAGGAAAAAACTCTAACTATGTGATGTGATAGATGTTAACTAAACTTGTGGTAGTCATTTTGCAATATATATTAAGTCATTATGTTATATACTTTCAAATTACACATATTATATCAATATGTCAATTACAGTTCCAATAAAAGAAAAAGTATCGTATTAAAATGAAACAACATTGAGGTGCTACAATAAATGAACTTTAATTAGTACACCAAATTATAAGACCTTATTCACTACAAACAAGGTGAAAAGACAACCCTTAGAATGGGGGAAAATAATAGCAAATTAAACAACTGACAAAGAATTAATTTCCAAAATATACAAGCAGCTCATACAACTCAAAATCAGAAAAACAAACAGCCCAATCAAAAAGTGGGGAAAATATGTAAACAGACATTTCCCCAAAGAAGACATACAGATGGCTAACAAACACATGAAAAGATCCTCAACATCACTCATTATTAGAGAAATGCAAATCAAAACTATAATGAGATACCACCTCACACCAATCAGAATGGCCATCATCAAAAAGTCTACAAACAATAAATGCTGGAGAGGATGTGGAGAAAAGGGAACCCTCTTGCATTGCTGGTGGGAACATAAACTGATATAGCCACTATGGAAGATGGTTTGGAGATTCCTTAAAAAGCTAGGAATAAAACCACCATATGACCCAGCAATCCTACTCATAAGCATGTACCCTGAGGAAACCAAAACTGAAAAAGACACATGTACCCCCGATGTCCATTGCAGCACTATTTATAATAGCTAGAACATGGAAGCAACCTGGATGTCCACTGACCGACGAATGGATAAAGAAGTTGTGGTACATATATACAATGGAATACTACTCAGCCATAAAAAGGAACACATTTGAGTCAGTTCTAATGAGGTGGACGAACCTAGAGCTGATTATACACACTGAAGTAAGTCAGAAAGAGAAAATATAAATATTGTGTACTGATGCATATATATGGAATCTAGAATGATGGTACTGATGAATTAATTTTCAGGGCAGCAATGGAGAAACATACATAGAGAACAGACCTAAGGAAATGGCTGGGGAGGAGGGGAGGGAGAGGGTGAGATGTATGGAAACTTACAATAATACCATATGTAAAATAGATAGCCAATGGGAAATTGCTGCATGACTCAAACAGGGGCTCTGTGACAATCTAGAAGGGTGGGATGAGAAGCGAGTTGGGAAGGAGGGGACCTGGGCGTTCCTATGGCTGATTCTTGTTGATTTGTGACAGAAAACCATAAAATTCTGTAAAGAAATTATCCTTCAATTAAAAAAATAAATTAAAAAAGATCTTATCCAAAGTAGTGACCAATATTTTAAGATGCCCATGACAACTGTAATAAGTTGTAACAACTGTAACAACATAAACAAGTAACTTTGATATGTACTGGTGGGAAAGTTGCAGGCACTGCTTTTACTACTGCAAAAGTAACTTTACAATACTGATTTGCTGCCAGCATTCAGATTCTGGAGGAAAGCTAAAATTTCAGTTAGTAAAACTGAACTGATTTCCCTCCATCAAGTTCACAAATACCCCTGACTTCTACCCAGGGTTAAGAAGCCCTGCTTTCAGGGTGAGTTCTGGACATATTCAGGACACAGGGCTGGAAAGATTTAGAGAAAGGCAAGACCCTACTCAAGATTCCCCCCTACAGTGCAGACGGGCACGCCGGGATGTTTCTTTCCTTGTTGTGTTTGTGGTGGTTGCTCGAGGTTCCTACTCAGAGCCTGTTAGGATGGGTAGACGAGGTATTTGAAAACAAGTTCATCAACTCAAGTTCTGGTTTTCCTGACAGCAAACAGCTTCCGAGTCCTTATCAGATTGCCAGCTAACTAAAAGGTCAAAGTAAAAGAAGTTTTAAACCAAAATATGTTTCCCACTGTCTTCTACTATAATCATTGTTTTCTCAGCTACATTTTTGTGCAGTTTTTTCCTCTACTTTCATTGTGAACCATAACACACAGAAAATGCATAAAACATATAATGTTCATTCTTTTTGATATGTAGTTCTCCACTGTGAATAAACCAGGATTTAACGATCCATCCTATAGCTTATGGGTGTTTGGGCTGTATTTAGTTTGGGGGTACTATAAATAGGCTGGTTAGGAACATTGAAGTACTCCTTTCTTAGTGGAACTAAACACACATGCAGCTTTAGCAGATAATTCCTAACAATTATCTAGCAGTTACACCATTATATGCTGCCCTTGGTATATACAAGGGTTCCAATGCTGCATGTCCTTTCAGATATTTAATATTGTTAATCTTTTTAGTTTTAGCTTGCATTTCTCTGAAGAGCAGCTTTTCATGTACTTACTGGGCATTCTCATATTTTCTTTTCCTTATTGATTTATAGCAGCTTTTTAAATATCATGGATACTATACATGTACAGATTATAAATATCTTTTCCCACTGTGATCTGCCATTTATTTTTTTAAGGTGTCTTTTTTACTTATTTTAATGGTAAACTTCGTCTGAATAAACTGCAAAGCCATTGTCAGACGGGGATGTCCTCTAAAGTGGTGTCCTGAGGATGAGAAGCCCTCCAGCACTGACAGGTTTAGCCCAGACTGTTCCAGGCAAACTGGCTCCTCACTGCTCCCCCACCATTCCACCTCAGGGCCTTTGCATTTGCTATTTCCTCTCCCTAGAATGTTCTTACCCTAGATTAATACATGGATTCTCTCCCTCATCTCCTTCAGGTCTCTGCTCAAACATCACCTCAGTGAGACCTTCCACGATAACCATCTTAAAAACTGCAAACTGCCAGAACCTAGAATTCTTGATCTCTTGTGTGCTATGTGCTAAGTCTCTTCATTTGTGTATGACTTGTTATGACCCTATGGACTGTAGCCCACCAGGCTCCTCTGTCCATGGGATTCTCCAGGCAAGAATACTGGAGTGGGTTGCCATGACTTTCTCCAGGGGATCTTCCTGACCCAGGATCAAACCTGTGTCTCTTATGTCTTCTGTATCGGCAAGTGGGTTCTTTGCCTCTAGCACCATCTGGGAAGCCCTTATCTCTTTACCTGGCTTTAAAATTTTTTCATATCCCAGGTTACTTTTACATATTATATACATATGGGTGGACACAGAGCAAGATAAATAGTATGTGTATGTGTGAGTGGAAACTCCTGCATTTAGATTGTGAATTATTACCTCTTTCCTATACTAGAAGCTCTGAGGGTCAGGGTTTTGTTCCCTGCTTCATCTTCAAATCTAGAGCAATGCCCAGCACACAGCATGTGTTCAATAAATGTTTACTGAGTACCTCAATGTGTAAAATCATTAAGGCAGTTCCTGACACATAACATCAGGAGTTTTAGTAAAGGTCTGCTGACTGAAATCTTACCAGTTGATGTAAAAATTTTAAAAAGTAGAATTTTACTCAGTTTTTTCTTAAAGGTGCTGTTTACTCAAATTCTTAGATTAAAAAGGCAAATTTACCTTCATGTGTTAAGATGAGCAATTCACTCCGTCTTCCACCTACCCAAGAAAAAGAAGAGAGACTCAGATATTTGGTTAAGCTTTTCTGCTCACTATACTTGGTTTTACCCATTGATTTTTATAGCTATTGGGAGTTAGGAAACAGAAGTTTGTCCCAGATACCACACGATTTGGGGCAGAAAGCAGCACACGAGGAGGGGGTCGCTGTGGGCACTGAGGGCTCTGGGTCCATGTTTTCAGACCTCAGAGGTCTGCTGGGTGTAGCGCTGTGGAGTGGCCAGGGACTGGGGCAACAAGTCCACTGTGCTCATGGGGCAGTCCTGGGGGCAGATCTCCTTGGCCAGCTGCCCCTTCTTCTTCAATGCGCAGGCCTCCTGGTAGGGTGGTGAGATGGGGGGCTGCGTGGGTGGAGTGTACTTGTATTCTGAGCCATCCTCTAGCTGCAGGGACACACATTGGGAGGGATGGTGAGGACCTGGGAACAGAGGACAGCACCTCCCATCCAACCCACTGTTGGCAGGGCACTTACGTCCAGTGGGTAACTGCGGTCTGAATCATAGGCGCTCAGGTCCCCACAGGTCACAAATGGCACAATGACGCGGGTGGGGCCATCCAACTGGTTGAAATCTGGATCTGACAAGCAGGGACAGATGAGACAAGACAGGGCCAGGGTGTCTGGGGTCAGCTGTGACTCAGGCTGCACCCCAGATGGGTATGGAGACCTCCCTCACATATCCACCAGCTACTCTTTACACTCTTGCACCAGAAATCCTTCATTCGGTTCAGATCACCTCCTCAGGGAAGCCCTCCATGATCACTCATTCTAAAACAGCCCTCCCCAACCTACTTTTCTCCCACTGCACTTATGGCCACCTGCCATACACTGCCTGGACTTTGTCTCACTCAAGCATGCTTGACACAAAAGCAGCCCTCCCTCTGGGGCCAGGTTGAAGGCCCTCACAGGACAAAATTCCCACACAGAGGTGGGGTTTCTACCTGGGGGTGTGACTGAGTCTTCCTAGGCTAGAAACTCCTTAGGCAGGTGGAGTGTCCCTTGGGGTAGGACTCAGAACTTTCACCAGGTCTAAGAGTCATCACTAGGGAACTAAGCTGAAGATCCTCCTAGATCAAAATATCCCTACAGGGGTGGAATTTCCAGAGGGTGGGGCTGAAGATCCTTTGGGGACAGCATTCCCTGAAGGGGCAGGGTTTCAGCTGGGCGTGGGGCTAAGGGCCCTCCTGGGACATAAAATTTCATTGGCAGACAGACTCTCCCCAGGGATGGGGCCCAGGGCTCTCACCATAAGAGTGGTCCAGCAGGGGTTTGGTCAGGTCCGGCAGGAAGCCCTGAGGGGGGTCGTAACCCTTACAGACAGCAAAGGCCTCTATGGGAAGAAGGTAGAGTGAGGGGCAACTGCTGCCTCCATTCCACGTGGGATGGGTCCCTGAGATTCGAAACCCCTGCCCGGCCCCTCCACCCCACTGACCAATGCTGGAGTTCCGGCTGCTTCTGGGCTTGGCACAGAGCACGCTGGAGAAGAAGACACGCAGCTGGCTATAGATCAGCGTCACATCCCGGCCTCGGAAGATCTGCAGGGTGGGGAGGCAGAGATGGAGGCATGAGGATGACCTTTGGGGACACCTCTCTACCCCCTACCAGGTTCCCTGAAACTTACCTTAGCCACAAAGCAGCCCCCTGGCTTCAAGACGTGTGTAGCAATATTCAGAGCCTATGGGCAGGACAGATGGCTAAGGCTGAGGTAGAGCCAGCCAGGAGGGGGCCAAACTGAGGTAGGGACAGCCAGGGTTACTCACAGCTAGGAGAAGCTGGGCCTGCATATACTCATCAACATCGTGGAGGCCGGTTACTGTGGCAAGAGGAACAGCATTAGGGGGCCATACAGTCTAGCTATCTTCCTGTCCCAGAGAGGTTAGAGCACTAAAAACATTTACCAAGCTCTCTTACTGCTAAGGTTCTGCATGCAAATGACTACATCTGCCAACTGGATGCATATTCTGAGCTCCTAACCCTAAGACACTCATTTTCAATCTCAAAACAATCTTAGGCACGAGTATTATTTCTTCTGTCTCCAGTCCAGATTCACATCAGAACGAACATCTCAGATGCAACACATCCAAAAACAAACTCTTTATCTTTTTGCTTCTCCCATCATTTCCCCCATCTCACCTGATCCTTCCAGTTGTTCAAGCCAAAACCTTCAAGGTAGTTACCTTTGATACACACACACCCCTCCCAATCTCTTCTCACACCCACATTTAAGCCATTAGCAAACTTTCTCAACTCTTTCAAAAGATCTCCTCTACTCATCTCCACCACCATCGCCACTCACCTGGATGACTACAGCGGCCTCCCCTCCCCAGGTCTCAGCCCTCACACTGCTCACAGCAGCCAGAGGGATCCTGTCAAGACACACATCAGGCATGGCCCTCCTCTGCTCACAACCATCCCATGGCTTTCTCCATGCTCTTGTCTCAGTGAAGGAGCCAAAGTCACCACTGTGGCCCAGAAAGATCCACCTGAGGATCTGATTCCCACCACCTCACTGACCTTACCTCCTACCACTCTCACGCTTACTCTGATCCAGCCACAGTGATCTCGCTCTTCACCCTCCTACCTCAAGTCCTTTGTATGTGCCAATCACTTTACCTGGATTGCTCTTTATCCAGATGTGCCCTAGCCCACTCCCTTGGCTGCTTTAGGTCTTTATGCTAAAGGCAGTGAGGCCTTCTCCACTTTACTCAAAATTCCTCCAGGTATTCCCTCCCTCTCTCTCATTTTCATTATTTCCCCATGGTGCCTATCATCTTTTGACATGCTTTATAGTTCAATCATTTGTTTCTTTTCTGTCTGCTCCCACTAGAACACCAGCTCTATGAGGTCAGAGAATAGTAGAATTTTATTCATGTTATCCTCCCAACATGTCTAACAGTGCCTGACACACAACAGATGCTCAGTAAATGTGCTGAATGGATGGATAGATGGCTGACTTAAAAAAAAAGAAGTGAACAGTAATGGAACAGTTGCAGAGAGATGACAAAAGGGTGGACAAAACCAAAACAGTAGAAGACAGAGGCAGAGAACAGGAAACAGAGGTAGGGAGAAGTTGCCAGATGTGGGAACAGCTGACAGTGCAGGGGAGAGGCAATAAAAGAAGCCAACAGAGGTGGGACATACAGAGAGGAACATGCAAAGGACCCCCCGCCTGGCCTCCCAATCCCTGCTGTTTACCATCAGGAGCCCCGTCACACACCACTAGGTCCGCGGGGCAGCCTTCAAAATGCTGGATGATCTCTTTGGCAGTGGACAGCTATGGAAGAGAGGGATGATGAGTGGCCCCACAGCATCCCAACCACAGCCCTCTAAGCCCACCACGGCCCTGGCCCACAGCATCAGGTCAGCCAAATTCTCAGGCTTTGCCTGAGACTGAGCTCCATCTCTGGGAATATTTTTTTGCTGTCTCTCTGTGATGACAACTCACTGGTTCTGTTCCTCTGCTGTTTTCCTCTCTTGGTTTCTCTCAGTTACTCTACCTCTGTCTGTCTTTCTTGGTCTCTTTGTCTTTTTCTTTCTTCCACTTGCTGCAAACCCCAGATTGGGAGGGCCTTTGTCCAGGATACACACCAACACCCCCAGCCATGCTCTCACCTGGGTGATATCCCCCTGGATCTGTAACACACCTGGTAGTGGAGCCATAGCCTGAAGGTCCACAGCCACCACGTGGCCAGACCCTTGGCCCCTGTGGACAACATGGTCCGTGTCAGCTCAGTTTTTACTCCTGGTCCACCCTCCAACCTAGTCTGCCCTCCCAGCCTCCCATCTGGGACTCCACACTCACCCAATCTTCTGACTCAGCACCTGGCTCCAGCTGCCTGGGGCTGCACACAGGTCAACTGCCCGCGTCACACCTGAGCACACACAGGAAGGTGCACTGGTCAGCTTCACCCACCTCTCCAACCTGGGACCCTGCAAAGTTTACCCCTTTCCCCCAGGAAGCACCCATATCTACTTGCTGC
Organism: Bubalus bubalis; assembly: GCF_019923935.1. Taxonomy (NCBI): domain Eukaryota; kingdom Metazoa; phylum Chordata; class Mammalia; order Artiodactyla; family Bovidae; genus Bubalus; species Bubalus bubalis. Next base: position 56,153,478 of record NC_059181.1, read on the forward strand.
CCAGATTCTTTTGAGTACCTGCCATCTTTCTGACTGCCCCACGGACCCTCCAAGTCAGCCCACCTACCACACAGAGCTCTGTAGACCTAGCCCACTTGTCTATTCCCTTCGCCCACCCCATCCCCCAGTGAATTGCCCACCAAATGGGGACCTTGGAAGAGTTGGAATTCCTCGTCAAGTTGTAGCAGCTTGAAGGCACTGCGGGCACGCCAGCCATTCTCCTTGGCTAGGCGGTAGTAGACATCTCTCTTGTCCTTTGACGTCCGTCCCATCTTCCACACTGTTTGCCCACGGACCTGCCAACAGTAAGCTGATGCTGCCCCATATCAGTAAGTGGGTGAGTGGGCCATTACCTATCTCTGCAGGGCTGTGAGAACCACATGAACTAAACCAGGCTCATCTGATCTATGTGACAGTTCTCTCAACAGGTGACGAGGTTGGAGCCCAGTCACTAACCCACTGAGCTCACCGAGCCTAGGATCCCATTACTGAGGTCTCAGGCTCCACCACTCACCCTACAGATCCCACCATTAAGCCAACAGACCCCCCAAAGTCCCACAAACCCAACACTTATCACATAGATGATGTTACTGACCCTGTCCACCTCCCACTGCTGTCACTTACACTCCACATATTAAACCCTGCAAGTCTCACTATCAACCCTTCTCTGCCCACCTTAACCCCAATAACATCTCACCACCACCCCCAGCTCTCCTCTCTACCCCTAGTCATAAAGCCCTACTAGGCCCCATTAATCCCCTACTTTCACTCTATTACCCTCACACTACCTCACTGCATTCCCCACCTCCTTAATCTCTCTCCCCTGAAATGATTAGGCCCCCAATTATTCCTTTTGTTGTTTAGTCACTAAGTCATGTCCGACTCTTTTATAACCCCATGGACTGTAGCCCGCCAGGCTCCAATGTGCATGGGGTTTTCCAGGCAAGAATACTGGAGCGGGTAACCAATCCCTTCTCCAGGGGATCTTCCTGACCCAGGGATCGAACCCACATCTCCTGCATTGCAGGCAGATTCTTTACTACTGAGCCACTTGGGAAGCCCGATAATTCTTTTATCATCCCCCATTAATACCTGGAGAATCATGGTCTATTAGTTCCCCATTAAACTCTCAGTTACTATGATTTATCAGCCCCCTTTAGCTCGGCCCTCCAATTGATCCTTCACAGATCACTAGACCCTGTTAACTCTTCTTACCACACTCACCTTAATCCCTGATAATCATACATCTCCCCATACATACGGTTCTCCCCTCACTGCCCACCTGTTTCCCCACCCAATAATCAATTTATGATCACACCCAACAGCTTACTATTACCCTCTCTTTGCTCACTCTGTTCTCATTATTTCTTCAATGATCATGCCATCATCACAAACTAAAATCCTTTGATCACAATACCCCTTGATCTTCCCATTCTCTCTTCTTTGATCACTACTCCATTAGTTCCTTGATCATGACCCTCACCTCTTATTCCCTCCACAGCCTCACCATTATCCTTTGAATCACTATGCTCCATCACTCTTTATTAACCCCTTGAATGTCTTAACTCCATTCGTCCCCCAGGGATCACACTGCTACTTGTCTCCCATTATCTTCCAGTTTCCCATTCTACCATCCCCTCATTAATTAACGAACACATCCCCACTGGCCCCCATGAACACATCGACTAAAGCACACCTATTAGCCCCCACTGATTCCCCAATAACACTCCCACCAGACCTCTACTACACCCACGCAGCTCACCAAACCTCCACACCTACCCATTAACAGCCCTCTGGCTACACTACTGGTCCCTCCTCATCATTACCTCAAAGCCCAAGTCCCCACTGGGACCAGGACCACAAGACCCCCTTCAAGGCAGCTCCGCCGGTATCTGGACCCCTGCGCCTCCGTCCCCCACCCCTAGCCCATCCCGCAGGAGCGGTCCTATTCTCCAAACAAACCTTGGGTCTGGAGCCTACCCAATGCCAGCTGCCCAAACTACACAGTTGCGAACTTCCCTCCTTCCCTCACTGGCGGGACAGTGCAGGCATGCCTTAACTGTCTGAGTCGGGACCCAAGTGCTCAGCGTCCCAGGGCCTACCTCCAACTTTCGGAGTGGGGAGAAAAGGAACCAAGGAGGCCGGTTCGTGAGCAGCACAAGCCTCGGCGAGAGCGCAAACCGGTGAGAAGTCGTAGGTTTTCAGTTTGGGTTCTTAGTTGCTCCGAAAGTCTGTCGCGCATGCCTAAGGGCCACCAGAGTGTGCCACGCCTGTCATCGTGGAATGCGGTGGCTCGCGCGAAGCCGGGACCGGACCTGAATTTACCACGTGAGTTCCGGCAACTCACGCCGACGTAGCGGGTCTGGCGAATTGCCGTTCCCAACATGCAACGGGCTCTAGTAAAGCCGCCGAAGTCTCACACGGAAAGGCTGAAATATCGCGAGGCATGAGAACTGACTGTGCTCTTTTGTTATAAGGCGAAAAATCGCCTTTTTCTCCGCTCCTCCCTTATTGGACAACTGTATGTCTTGAGCCTGTGAACTACATTTCCCAAGATACTACGAGCACGCCGGCACCTACTTATTTTTTGCGTACCGTGAAGTGCAGTTACCTTTGGGGTGGTGAACTTGAGAGGAAGGAGAGTGCGTTAGTTAAGTGCGCGGGCGCGCGAAAGCTACTGGTCTGCGATTTCAAATCTCACTTCCGCTAATTGATAGCTCATTCTGATTGTTACCTTCTCAGAACTTCGGTTTCTCTATCTGTAGAAAGGGGATAATAAATAATACAGACTCCACCTAGAGTTACTGGGAAGATTAAATAAATAGGTGCGGTTCAGCACACTAATTCTTTGTAATCCTGTGTTATTCAAACACTTTTAACTCGGACCTAGAAAAAAACGACTGCGTCTGGACTCAGTGCACAAGCAAATATAGTAATGGAAACATTATAGCATTTACCATGTGCCAGGCACTCTCTGAGTGCTTTCAGTGATGTTCTGGTAAATGGTTAACAAGCATTTATTTAGGTGGAGAGGGAAAGGAAGCCCTGCTTTCTAACATTTGCCAGTTTCCATGGTTTACATACGATTATCTTGTCAGATTTCAGCTTACCAAGGTGTAGTCACGGAACACGGAGTCTGGAAGAGGTGCAGCAGTGCACCATGTCTATTATCTCCACTGTACAAATAAAATAGGGATAAATGATCTCTCAGGAGCATAGAAATAATGAAATGTAGTAAAATAAGTGATGAATTTTGAGTATCACCTTTCAGAATTTAGTTGTAAGTTTATATAATTTCATGTTTAATAATAGCTGTTTCCCCCGTTTACAGATGAGGAAAAGGAGGATATGTATATATGTATATAATAGAGATGTAAACACATGCCATTTACTATGTATATGGTGACATAGAAATATATAGTGATGTCTAATTTTTACTGGTATATAAATTATATATTAGTAAACAATACAATAAATATACATATGCCATTATATGGAAATATAGAATATATTTTTGCATTTTGTATAGTATATGTACAATATATATATCATCTTATATAAATTTATATGCTGATATATATATATATAAATCTGCTATATATATCTACTTACTAAAGTAACTGCACTTAAGTATAAATAAATAATGTTATGTTCAGTTCAGTTCAGTTCAGTTGCTTGGTCGTGTCCGACTCTTCGAGACCCCATGAATCGCAGCACGCCAGGCCTCCCTGTCCATCACAAACTCCTGGAGTTCACCCAGACTCAGGTTCATCGAGTCAGTGATGCCATCCAGTCATCTCATCTCTGTCGTCCCCTTCTCCTCCTGCCCCTAATCCCTCCCAGCATCAGAGTCTTTTCCAATGAGTCAACTCTTCGCATGAGGTGGCCAAAGTACTGGAGTTTCAGCTTCAGCATCATTCCTTCCAAAGAAATCCCAGGGCTGATCTCCTTCAGAATGGACTGGTTGGATCTAATGTTAGGTGGTGATAAAAGCTGTGAAGAATAATAAAGGATGAAAGGAATGGAGAGTAACAGGGGTTGAATTGCTATTTTAGTGTGGTCATCTAAGGCTTTCAGAGGAGGTGACATTTGAGCTGAGCCGGAAGGGGAGCACATGCTACGAATATTTGGAGGAAGAGCATTTCAGGCAGAGGGAACGCCAAGTGCAAAGACCCTGAGGTGGGAATGAGCTTGGAGAGTATCCAAAGAACTGAACAACCAATTCATCATTCCTTAGAAATGTGAGCATTGCTAGGCAGGGGTTTCTTTTGTTTTGTTTACTGTTGCCTCCCTGGCGCCTAGAATAGGGCTCAGCACACAGTTGGTATTCAGTAGATGTTTGTTGAATTCACCCTTTTATTGCTTTGTTCCTTCACTCTTTCCCTAGTGGTGTGCTCTGCGTTTATGTGGGGCCCTGGGAGGAGGTGTAGACAGCCAGACACAGACCCTGGAGAGCCAGGGAGGAAGCCAGAGTTTGTCACTGGAGTTCAAGGGCATTGTGGGGGGCAGTGGGAACATGGCCCCCCTTCAGAGGTTAGTATGTGTGAGAAAGCAAGGGTTCAAGCCACCAGGCGCTGCTCCACAGAGAGGAGGAGGTGCCAGGCATTGGGGGCCCAGGTTTACCCTGTGGGACGCTTCCCACGTCCTGTTTTCTTGCCTCTCACAAAGAGGATGTTTAACTTTTTGCAAAGAAACTTGCTTCCTCCAGCAGGGCTGGGGGGATTGGGGGACAGGAGCCAAGCTCTGAACTCTCCAGGCTCTTCCCGAAGTGAGGTGTCCGCCTGCAACTCCCACCCAGCACCCCACTGAGTGTAAAGTTGTCCTCCCCTCAGCCTCCAGAAAGGTCAGAGAGGGGAGTTGCCAGGCCGGCCTGTGCCGGAGGGCATCTTACCACGTGAGGGAAACGCGGGGCCGGGGAGGGGTGTCCAGGCGGGGAGAGGGGGGTGGGTGTCCAGGCGCAGGGGACCAGACACTGACTCAAGAAGTCTTGCTGTCCAGGGGCTGCTTTGAGGGACAGAAAAGTTGTCCATGGGAAGCCTGCCTGAAAGGAGAGATTAGAATCCTAAATCCAGCTCAGTGGGGGACTGCTTTCACTGGATGAGAAGAGTTCATTAATTCCTTTCACAAAGATGTTATTGAGCAATTACTCTATGTCAAGCATTGTTCTTAGCGCTTTACCTGTACTAATTCCTTCAGTGTTCCCCATGGCCCCGAGTTAGGCAGTAGTTAGCCCCGTGAGAAGGCAATGGCAACCCACTCCAGTAGTCTTGCCTGGAAAATCCCATAGGAGGAGCCTGGTAGGCCACAGTCCATGGGGTCGTTTAGAGTCGGACACGACTGAGCGGCTTCACTTTCACTTTTCACTTTTCACTTTCATGCATTGGAGAAGGAAATGGCAACCCACTCCAGTGTTCTTGCCTGGAGAATCCCGGGGACGGTGGAGCCTGGTGGGCTGCTGTCCTTGGGGTCTCACAGAGTCGGACACAACTGAAGTGACTTAGCAGCAGCTGCAGCAGCCCCGTGGGAAGCTTAACAGTGAGATTTTGAGACTTGCTCCTGGCCACTCAGCTCCTAAGTGGCAGAGCTGGGAAAACTCAAGCTATTAACTGCTTTGCTCCATGGTTCCCTCCCCTTAAGGCTGCTGTGCAATGATTTAATGAAAAGCAGGGGTCTGCTTAGAAGAACTGACAAGAACTTAAACCAACTTTTAATAGATTCCATAGCAATCCCAAATGTCACATGAGGGTCTGCTTTACTGAACTAACGAAAGCCTTAAATGACCCCTAGAAAGGGCCCTAATTTGATGAACGAATACCGCGTTCTTATCCCTGGCACAGCTTCGAGGCCTCAGTAAAGCTTAAAGACACCTGTTCCTTCTAAAGCAGCCTGCCTCTGCAGCCAGATTTCACTTTCCCTTTGTTTTTCCTCCGACCAGCATATGTAGAACACCTGCTATTTGCAGTGCCCTGAAACTTAGCTGAGCGATGGGGTGTAGAGCTGGATGAGGGCTTGCTCCTCCCCTAGAAGAGTTCACTAGGCAGAAATGAAAATAATAATGATGATGATATGACACTTGATAAGAAACATTTATCGACCTCCTGACATGTACCCAGGTGGCCCTGTGCTGGGCAATGTTTAAGGGCCTGGGTGGCCCTGGAAGGGGAGGACAATGATCAGAGTAGGAAGCTGCTGCTGGGTGGTAATGGGTGAGGGCATCTGTTTTTTGTCCAAGTTTCACCAGTTCTTTGGACGGGATACTTCAGACTTTTCTTGAAATCTAGACACCGGCCTAGCCAGTCCCCATCTCCCCGCCCCCTAGTCATTTGGGCCAAGGTCTCAGCTGACAGGTGTCTCTTTCCCTGGCTGGCCTGGGGCACAGGTGTGTAATGGCTCTTGGGGAGAAGAGGAGACTAGAGACACAGTAGGCCCGGACAGACAGGGGAGTAGTGTGTGTGTGCACATGCACGCATGCATGTGTGTGAATACCTGAGGGTATCTCAGCTGCCTATACATGGTCCCAGCCACAAACACATGTATGTGAGCTCCACATGTGTCTTAGTATGTTACTTTCCTGGTTGTGTCTTGTGTCCACGGTTGCCTATCCAAGTTGTGTTTCCTTTTTGGCAACTGCGTGTTGGTCCCGTCTGCTTGTGCAGTCATCTCTATGGGGCTGTGTGTGTGTTCTCTGAGTGCTTCTGTGTCTCCTTTGTAATGCTCATGGGTGAGAAGTCTGTCTCTTCTCTGTGTGTCTGTCTCTGATGTCTGTGTGTCTTTCTTCTCTATCACCATGTTTGTGTCTCTACTCGTGAGTGGCTGTAGGTGTGTATGCCCTGTGTGTGCTTAGTCAATCAGTCGTGTCCAGCTCTTTGCAACCCCATGGACTGTAGCTCGTCAGGCTCCTCTGTCCATGAGGATTCTCCAGGCAAGAATACTGGATTGTGTGTCCTAAGGGTATTTCCTTTGGTGCAAGCAAATGCTCCTTTGTTTCTTCTTCAAAAAGTTTTAGAAGTATTTTCTGGATTTCCTCTTTGTAATGATAGTAAGTGTACTTTCTGCATCCCTGTTTCTCCCGTTTGTGTGCCTATATGTGTGTTCTCTGTGCACATCTTCCCTGACTTAATTTGTGTGAATAGTTGTGTATACACAGCTGTGTGCACCTGTTTTCCTGAGTGCAGTTGTGCATGTATCTGTGACTACGGCTTCTCTGTCTCTACAGTCGTGTCTGGCTGTGGGTGTCTCTCTCTGTGACCACAGCTGTATGTGGCCACAGTTCATACACAAGTTCACATGCACAGAGGTATCACTATAGAGGCTGAACCTGAATGTTGGCCTCCAGGGTCGTCTGAACCTGCAATCGTGTGTGGGAGATGCTGGGACTGTGTATAATGTTGTTGGTTGTGTGGAATTGTATTTGTCTGTGTGCTCTGGCTCTGTGTGTGGCTGTGAGTCTGTGTGTGATTTGCCCATTGGTTCTCTTTCAAGTGGCTGTGAGTCTGTGGGTGATGATGATATCTGTGAGTCTGCAGTAGCAGTAAAGCAGTGAGAGTCTACTCCTGTATCCGTCTGTTATCTCCGTGTGCAGCACTGAGGCTGTGGATGACGATACTTATAAGACTAAGTCCCTCTGCGCAGCTGTCCCATCGCCTTGGCTCTCCATGTGCAGTCTGTGTGTGTTCGAATCAGTCAGCCTGTATTCTCTGTATGTGGCTGTGAGTCTACACGGGAGTCTCTGTGGGTGGTGGTGAGTCTGCCTCCATCTCTAAGCCCCTGGATGGGGCTGTGATCCTTGAGTGTTCGAGAGTCCCTCTCCTGCTAAGGGGAAGGAAACGCCCCATCCCTCACCCTCCTCCCACTGCCAGTGGGGTGGAAGCCTCCAGGCTAGCTTTGAAGCCCTAGCCAGCCCCTGGCCTTTCCGGGAATTCTGTGCTCCCTGTGGGGGGCGGGCAGGTGGGTGGAGGGGCCAGGACAGAGGCTCCTTGTCCACCTGGGCCTCAAGCAGCCCAGTCAAGTGGTGCCCGGACCCCATGTATACCCGCCTGACTTCCTGCAGGAGACACATGCTTCGCCTGAAACAGACATGCTTGTCACATGCCCGAATGAAGTCAACACACAGACCCCTATTTAAGAGCGACAGACAGACAGACAGTGGGGCTCCTCAGTTAGGGCATGGACAGGCTCCACCCAATGCCTAGGCTGGGGTCCAGGAATTCAGGGCGTGCCTAATTTACAGACAGCGTGTATCCACACTCTCCACCCAACTACAAATTCCCTCCCTGCCTCCCTCTGGGGACCCCCCAAGATCTAGGGTCCTTTCTCCATTGGGCTGTCTGTCTGAGGTCAGCCTATGGTGGCCTGGCTGTGTCTCTCCCTGCACCTGTCCCACTGCTGTCCTCACATCTGTCTGCTCTTCTGCCTGAATCTGACTTTCTCTGCCTGTTGCCACCTGCCCCCCTATGTGTCTCTCAGCCTCAGCTACTTGCTCTGTCCCTTTGGGCCAGTGTGTCTGTTCCTAATCTCTGTTTGTGGATGTGTCTGGCTGTGTCCACCTGTCCATCTGCATTTGTCCAGGAGCTTGCATGCACCTCTCCCTGCCCACCGTTTCTGAGTCTTTCTCCCCTTACTGCCCAGCTGCCTATCACTCCCTCACACTCCCCGTGTCTTTCTGTCCCTTCCTGTTTTCTGTCCTTGTGCTGTTTCTTCTGCCTGCTCGTCTCTATTTGAGATCATTTCTCTTCCTATCTGTCTCTCCTCCTGCCATCCATTCCATTCTGCTGTGTGTCTGACCTGAGTCAGTTCCCTCTGTCTGTCTTTTCCTCTCTCTAGATGTGGGTCTGTTCCTTTGATCTTTCAGTCCATCTCCACCGCCTGCCCGGGAAACCTCTGTTTACTTCAACAAGGGTTCAGATGAAGGGAGGCAACCCCTCTCTTTCCCCCACCCAGAACAAGAAGAGGGAAACTGAATTAAACTTAAAACTCTACAGGGAAAAAAAAAAAAAAAAACAACAAACCGCGGGGCAGATGGAGCACTGGCAGTGCTGATTAGCCACCAACAAAACCCGAGGTGTTGATTGGTCAGAGGGCAGGCGAAGGCAGGGTCTGGCTGAGTGGGAGCCCTGCCGCCCGGTGGCGGGGTCCCAGAGCCCCAGTTCTGAGTTGCCGCTTCAAGAGCTGAGAGGAGCAGGGAGGTGAGGAGGGGGTGCTGGCCATCGAGGGGGCTCCTGAGATGCCAAGGCACGAACAGGGGTCCCGGGAGGGGGCTCAGGGGTTCCCTGGAGATTTTTTTAGTCCTAGTGAGGAATTAAATGGGACGGGGGGTCCTTTTGGTACCCAGATCCCAGGAAATGAATCCAGGAGTGGGTGGGAGTCTTGAAAGGGTGCTCACACTTGACGATGGGGCTCCTTGAGAGCCTTCCCTGACCCACGGAGGGGATTCAGGGCTTGGGTAGGGGGTTTCCTGGAGGCAGTTTTAGTGATGATGGGGACCTTGAATGGGGTTTTCTGAGATACGGCATTCCCAGGAAGTGAGTTCAGGGCTGGGGGTTTCTTTAGAGACACTCTGTCCAGAAAAGGGGGACTCCAAGCTTGCGTGGGGATTGCAGAGACACCCCACCCCAGGAAGCACATCAGGCACTGGGAGTGGGCTTTTGATGACTGTCTGAGGGACCTCTTCTCCTCATGAGGGGAAATTAGGGCTCAGGCGAGGTTCCTGAGACACCCCAAGTCCAGAAACAATCTCAAGCCTGGAAGTGTCTCTAAAGTGACTTCTACTAAAATAGGGGTGTATAAGACTTGACAAAGGTCCTGGAGAATACCTCTCTAGTCCCTAGGAAGGGAATTAAATGGGAGTCCCCGGGTCACTTCTATCCCTGGAAAGGGGTTCAGTTTGGAGAATTGCCTTTGGCCTCTATCGAGGATATTCAGAGTTGTGGCAGAGAGCAGTTTGCCGTGTCCTGTCCCCGGCGGGGCTGGGGTGGCCGAGCCTGCCCCCCACCGCATCCCCAGCCCCTTCAACAGGTTGCATCAGCTCTTGCTCAGGCTGGCGGCCCAGGCGGGGAGGAGCGGGGTAGGGGGCGTTAGGAGGGGTGGGGCAGTCGGGTCGACACGTGTCCCTGTAAGGAGTGAGAGGCCTAACCACACGGTGAGGGTGGAGGGAAGGGGGAGGTGCTCAGGGGACCGGGGAAGGAGAGAAACCGAGAGTAAGAGAGAGTGAGTCTGGGGTCTGAGAGGAGAGGCTGTCCCCACTCTAGATGGCCATCTCGTCTGCTGAGGGGTCAGTATCTCTCATTCTGTCTCTGTCCCTACCCCTTTATCTCTGGTTGCCTTCTTTTTTCTCCGTGTCTCAATGAGTAAACTGTTGGCGTCTCTCCCTCTCTGATTCCCTTCTGTCTCTCTCCCTTCTCTTTCTCCCTCGGCCTCTCCCTCTTGTCTCCAATCCTCTCCACTTTCCTTCCTGTCTCTCTCATCCCTCTGTCCCTGTTCCCCTTGCCTCATCTGTGTTTCTGTTTCTGTATCTGTCCATTGCCATCAGAGCCTCAGTCCCCTTCATCTAGGTCGCCCCACTTTGTAAGCCACCCTGCTCCATAACTGACCACCCCACCCCATTTCTCTGCCCACAGGATGGAACTGCAGGATCCAAAGATGAACGGAGCCCTCCCTGGGAGTGCTGTGGAGTGAGTCGGGGGCCCAATGGGTCAAGGTCAGAGGTCCGAATTACCTTCTCATCACCTCCTTAATTTCTCTGCCTATTCTACCTGCAGGCAGGAGCATGAGGGCTTCCTGCCCAGCCATAGTCCTTCTCCTGGGAGAAAACCGGCCCAGTTCATGGATGTGAGTGACCCCACAGGACCCATCCCAGTTGTATCTTGCCCAGCTCAGCCTCTCCCCTACTGCTCCCTCTTCCCTGGCTCTTCCCTTCTGCTGTTTTGCCTCTGGTCTCTGCCCCACCCTCCCCTGTTCCTCTCTACTTCCAGCTGCTCCCCTCTAGAATCTCCCTTCCCCGCTCTCCCTTTCCCAGCTTCTTCCCATATTCAAATTCTTTTCCTTTTTCTGATGGCCCTTCCTGGGTTTCTCCCTGCCCCCATCACTTCTTCCCTAGCCTTTCCCAAGGCCCCAGCACTGGTCTCCGTCCCTAGTCTCCTTACCTGGTCCCCTCCCCATGTTCCCTGGGCCTTGCCCCTTACCAGCAGTTCGAGGGGAAGACATCGTTTGGAATGTCAGTGTTCAACCTCAGCAACGCCATCATGGGCAGCGGCATCCTGGGGCTGGCCTATGCCATGGCCCACACGGGGATCCTCCTCTTCCTGTGAGTCCTAGGCAGTCTGGGGTGGGGGCTGGGTGTTGTGGGGCCAGCCGGGAGGCCTGGAGGCCAAGTCCGAGCAGTGCCATCTGCCATAGGGCTTTGTTGCTGTGCATCGCTCTTCTGTCTTCGTACTCCATCCATCTCCTGCTGACCTGTGCTGGTGTTGTAGGTGAGACCCAGAGCTCACCTAGACCTTGGCCTCCAGACCCAAGACCGGCCCCTCAGAACTTGGATCCAGAACCCCAGACACCACACTCAAGTCTCTGGGCTCCAGACCCCAGACTGTACCCTGGGTCTCATACCTTATCTGGGCTCCCAGATTCCCAAGCCCCAATCCTTAGCCCTCAGTCTGACCATCAAAGCCTGTTGCTCAGACCCTCCCTACTCCCAGACCACTCCACTCCACCCTCAGTCTCCAGCTTACTTAGCAAGGAAGCCAGCCCCACAACCCAAGACTACCCTCCCCCAGCTCCCAAGCTTCCACAGCCCCGGATCTCAGACTTCATTCCTACCATGGCTTCAGTGGAGTGAAGCCATGGTAGGACCCCTAGGACCCCCACTGCCTACATCTGGCCCCCAGCCTTCTCCCTGGCCACAGATCCTACCTGCCAGACTCCAGTCCCAAGCCCAATCCTAACTGCCTAACCCTCACCTTCAGCTCCGAGCAATGAGACCCAATCAGCCCAAGCCCCAGCTCCCTAGCTCCCAGGCTCTGGCCCTGGGGGGTTCTCCCACCCCTGGCCTGGCCTCCTGGACCCACAACCTGTCCCTTTCTGGTCCCCTCCCCTCCAGGCATCCGAGCCTATGAACAGCTGGGACAGAGGGCGCTGGGGCCTGCGGGGAAAGTAGTGGTGGCGGCGGTCATCTGTCTGCACAATGTTGGGGGTGAGGACTCTGAGAGGTGGGGGTCAGCTTGGGGGAAGAGGGTGGGCTGAGGTGGGCTTCCCCAGGCTGGGGTGGGAGGGAGATGAGGGGAATGCTTCTGCTTACACCTGCCCCCACCTGCACCAGCCATGTCCAGTTACCTGTTCATCATCAAATCCGAACTTCCCCTGGTTATCGCCACTTTCCTGGACATGGACCCTGAGGGGTGAGTGTGCAACACCCCTTGGCTCTGACCCACAGGCCACTGATTCTGCCTGTGGGGTCCGGCTGCTAGCTTCAACTCTATGTCCGGCTGACTCCCAGGTCTTCTATTTTTGAGGCTGTTGGGCAGGCCAGTTTGGGCAGACTGCGATTCCTGTGTACTGTGATGCTAGCAGTATGTGTGATTGCTCTGGCTAGTGGAGTCCAGTAACACCACATGTTGATTTTTGTGACTGTTCTGGCTGACTCCATGTGTCTAGTGTACTCTCGTGTTGACCCTGTGGCTACGCCTATCCAGTAGACCTAAATCCTGTCCATGGGTTTGATTCTGTGAGTCTTGCACTGGCAGATCCTCTGGCCATCTGTATGCTAGCTGACTACAGCTGTGTCCTGTACACTGTCACTCCAGCCATGTGTGTTTGACATTTGCTTACTCCGACTTTCTCTGTCCGGTGGATTCTGTTTGATTCTGGGTCCATTAGGCCTGGCTGAATCTGTCTAGGTATAAGTGTATGGTCACTGACTCCAGCAGAGTACGTGCACGTGTTTGTGCAGTGTACTGTGGCACCAGCTATGTATACATGTGCCTGCTCAGTCACTCAGTCGTGTTGGACTCTGTGACCTCGTGGACTGTAGCTTATTCGGGCTCTTCTGTTTGTGGAATTTTCCAGGCGAGAATACTGGAGTGGGTTGCTGTTTCCTACTCCAATGTATAAATGATTTGTGTTTAACTCTCTGTGTTTAACTTGGTTACCATTGTTCTGGCAAATTCTTTCTGGCTGTTTGTGTGTGAGCCTCAACTGTGACTATATATGTTTTCTGTATTATGGTTCCAACCATGTATGTTTGCCTCTTCCGAGTATATATCCAGCCAATTGTGTGTTTAATTCTGCATCCATCTGTTGGCTGAATCTTTTCAGTTGTTTGTATATGATAGCTGATTCTGGGTATCCTCTTAGATCTTTGGTTTGATCCTGAAGCCATTCAGGTAGCTAACAGTCTATGTGATGAGATGTGTCTCATTATTATAATTAGCTCCCACTGCATATATGACCAGTGGTGCTTTGTTGGTTTGTAACTGTGTGTCTAGTAGGAAGAGAATATGTGAATGCCCGGAACATATTAAGCACTATTTAATAAAATTCTTTGAAGAAATGAACAATTGTTCAGCCAATTCTGTATTAACAGACTATCCTGCCTGGACACCTCCCTCCAATATCTGTACAGATCCCTCTCTTTCTTTGAGCTTGGTTCCAACAGCATGGGCAGCTGGCTAATTCTGTCTCAGTTTCCATCTTTGACTCTGGCCAAATCGGCTCAACTACTTTCAAGTGCTCAACAAACCTTGAGTTGTTCAAACAATCACACATATGTGTTTCTGACTTTTTGTCGAGTCTGCAGATCATCAAGAGATCATCAGACTGTTGTTCTACCTGTTAGACATACCAGGGTCATGATTCACTCTGTGTCTGGTACCTTGTGTTGGACACTGTGAATCTGGCTGTTGTGGGCTGTTGTTTGCCCATCTGACTGTATGTCCACTTGAGGTCTGATGACACAGTTTGTCCAGCTAAGTGTGTGTTCCCAGCTATATCCCTCTGACAGTGTGTGGCTGATAGTCTGATAATCTGTCTGGCTGTTTCTGTCATTCCTGTTGTGCCATTTGTCCCTGTAACCACCTGTAGGGGTCAGCTCATCTCTCCTGACTGTGTGCAGAAACCTGTCTGGCTGTCTTCTATGAGTGTCTGCTTGACAGTTTTCTTTGGTAGGCAGTTAGTCATTATGTTTGCCTGTCTCCTTAGGGACTGGTTCTTGAAGGGAAACCTCCTTATCATCATTGTCAGTGTTTTAATCATCCTGCCACTGGCCCTCATGAGACACTTGGGTAAGAGGCTTCCTGCCTTGGTCATTTGGATGATGGAGTTAGAGAAGGGGAGCCAGATTCAAAGAATCTCAATTTTCAAGGGCTGTGGAATACCAGGGGAGAGCTTGTTTCATGTGGGTTTTAACAGATGAATAGGAGTTTGTCAAGTGTTGGGGGGCTGGTCCAGGTGGAAGTTTGTGCAAAGTGTGGCAAAATTGGGGTGAGGGGGCCTTGAATTTAAGATCAGACTAGGGGATTGATATTTGCTTGGGGGAGTTCCGTTGATTTCTGAGACTCTGTATATTGCCCCTTGCAGGCTACCTGGGGTATACCAGTGGTCTCTCTCTGACCTGTATGCTGTTTTTCCTCATTTCGGTGAGTCTGAGGGAGAAGGACATGCAGAAGTACAGAAAGGGTTTGGGGCATTGGGACATAGCCTTCCCCATGACCTCACTTCCCCACCCTCCCTCCTCCAGGTCATCTATAAGAAGTTCCAGCTTGGCTGCACTGTAGGCCACAATAGAACAGCAGTGGAGAGCAAGAGCTCCCCAAGCCTTCCCATCCATGGGCTCAACACAAGCTGTGAGGCCCAGATGTTCACAGCTGACTCACAGGTTGGTGTGCTGGCATATGTCTATGCCTTGCACTGTACGCAGGTCCTCTGGTTTTGTCCCACACTGCACTCTGCTCAGAGTGGAGCCAGGTATTGGACATCGGGGGCTTCCATGTGTCTGATGTGGAAGGCAATGGTGGAGCTGGGGGGGGCGGTGGGGAGGAGAAGATGGAACCTTTATACTCTAATCTCTTGTACTTGGACCATTCCCCCAGATGTTCTACACAGTGCCCATTATGGCTTTTGCCTTTGTCTGCCACCCTGAAGTGCTGCCTATCTACACAGAACTCTGCCGGTGAGTGGGCAGGCAAGTGGGCATGGGTGATAGGGCAGCAGGTGGGGTGATAGTCATAATGTCTATCATGGTCCTGGTACTGTACAGCTCGATCGTGGCCAGATTGTGCCAAGGGAGGGGTTTGAGGTGGCCAGGAGGGCTTGGGGGATGCAACGCAGTGACTGTTTACTAATTGGGGCTTAAGTATTCTACCCTTTTAACATCCAGTACAAGTGTGAATGGACAAATGGAGAGGCTGAGATCAGATGAAGGAGTGGCATATGTGGATGGGATGGGGGAGATGGGGAAGGTCAGATGGAGAGGGATATGGATGTGCAAAGGAAGGGCAGGGATGATATGATGATGGGAGGAATGTATGAATGATCAATTAGGGGGACAGTGTGGATAATCAGAATGGAGAGAGAGGCTGTGACAGTCAAATGAAAAAGAGAGACAGAGATGGGCAAAGAGATAGGCAGAGTTGGTCATATGGGGTGAGAGGGATGGATAGAGAAGGGAGGCGTGGCTAATACAGGGGAGGCAGAGATGGGCATCTCAGCGTGTACTAGCTGAACATCAGCTCTGGGAAGACTCTAGAGGATGGGGGCTGGTTCAGAGGGGCCTGGACCAAGTCCACGGGTCTGGACATGACAGTTCTATGACCTCTATACCTCAGGCCCTCCAAGCGCAGAATGCAGGCTGTGGCCAACGTGTCCATTGGGGCCATGTTCTGCATGTATGGGCTTACGGCGACCTTTGGATACCTCACCTTCTACAGTGAGTGCAGCTGGGGCCAGGGCTGGGTAGAGAGCTAGGGTGGGGACTGGGTAGATTACTAGGCAGGAGCCTCAGCACTTTCCCTGCATGCTTTCAGATCCCTCAGTTTCCAAAGGGACTATACACACCCTGCATGGAGATTTTGTCACTGTCTGTGTGTGTGTGTGTATGTGTGTGCACACATATATGTTTCTGGGACACTGGTCCTGGTGCTTCAATCACATCCCATCTCCTGTGTCCCATGTCCCAGGCAGCGTGGAGGCGGAGATGCTGCACATGTACAGCCAGCATGACCTGCTCATCCTCTGTGTGCGTCTAGCGGTGCTGCTCGCTGTGACTCTCACGGTGCCAGTTGTGCTGTTCCCTGTATGTTGGGGGCAAGAGTGGGCCTACAGGGTGGAGGGGCATGGATGGATGGGTAGAGGGTTAGGCAGGAATGTTTGGATGGAGGGTGGAGGTAGGAGTGGATGGATGGATGGATAGAGGAGGCTGGGATGGACAGACAGGGAAGATAGAGTTGTCAGATGGACAGAGAAGGCTAAAATAGATGGTCAGACACAAGGGGGACATGGATGGCAGAATATAAAGAATCAGAAGAACAGGGTTGGTCATTTCGAGGGAGGAGGCACAGATGTCTGACTAGACAGAAGAGGGAAGCAGGAATAGACAGAGGATAGAGGCATAGGTAGATGGATATTCAAGATGAAGAAACAGGGATGGACAGATAAAGGATGGAGACAGAAGTAGTGAGGTGTAGGAGGGACAAGGCTCCCTGATGGAGAGGTTGGCTGAGCAGACAGAGGAGGGAGATGGAAGTCATCAGATGAAGAGAGAGGGGCAGGGACCTCAGGGTGGAAGGACATGTGGGTGGTCAGGAAGGAGGAGGCAGACATAGTTGGATAGAGGAGGACAAGATTTCAGACAGTGAGTGGAAGCATAGATGGATGATCACCCAGAAGGGTCACAGACTGTCAAGCAGAAGGGATGCAGGATGCTCATGTAGAAGGTGGAGGCACAGATGGATGGTCAGACAGAATGGAGGTAGAGTCAGATGGAGGAGAAATCAGGGGTCTCAGACTATGGGTGGTGTTAGAGACAGATAAATATATAGAAGGGGAGGCAGTGCTTGAGCCCTGACCCTCATCCTACTGTACTCTGGTCACAGATCCGCCGGGCTCTGCAGCAGCTACTTTTTCCAAGCAAGGCCTTCAGCTGGCCACGCCATGTGGCCATAGCACTGATCCTGCTTGTCTTGGTCAATGTTCTTGTCATCTGTGTGCCAACCATCCGGGATATCTTTGGGGTTATCGGTCTGTATCCCCAGCCCTAGTCCCAGACCCCACATAATATGGGCCTTGCACCCCAATCTTACATTGCTTCTTTCCTTCCTGCTTGTCCTTCAGGGTCTACCTCAGCCCCCAGCCTCATTTTCATCCTTCCCAGCATCTTCTACCTCCGCATTGTGCCCTCTGAGGTGGAGCCCCTCTACTCCTGGCCCAAGATCCAGGTGAGCATTCCAGGGGAGGGCTGGGGAAAGAGGGACCATTCTAAGGAGGGAGCATTCAAGGATGGCTAAAGGTTGAAGGAACATTTTCAAGAGGGGGCTTGGAGGAGAGAGGGCAGATGGTCTAGAAGAATGAAGGAGATTGTCATAGGTAGAGGCTGAGCAGACAGAGCACAAGAAGGGTTTGAGAAGACAGCAAGCACTTAAGAAGGGGCTGGCGTGGAGGAAGCATTCTTCAGACAGATGGAAGGAGCACTATTAGGAGAAGTTTGGAACATTTTCAAGGAAGATGGGGGAGAGTACTCCCTGAAGAATTTTAGGAAGACGGAAGGAGGAGTCACAAGAAGGGGTTGGTTTTAAAGGAGAGAGAGCAGAAAAGGAGGATCAGGAATGAATGCAGCACTCCCTGGAAGGGATGGAGGAGCTTGGGTGTAGGTACACACCCAGCCCCACCTTTTCTCCCTCTCACCCACAGGCTCTGTGTTTTGGTGTCTTGGGGGTCCTCTTCATGGCGATCAGCCTAGGTTTCATGTTTGCCAACTGGGCCACAGGCCAGAGCCATGTATCTGGACACTGACCAAGCCCTGCTTCGCCTGGGCCCCAGTGTGCATCCACCCGTGCACGTGGAGGGAGATGGACTGCTCTCCCGGTTCCCATCAACATAGCCACAGGCTGAAGAGTGGTTCACTCCCTTCTTCCTCAGGGGATGCCAAGCTCAGATCATGACTCTAACCCCAACCCCAACCCTACAGGAAGAGGAGGAGGAGGCTAGGTCCTTGGGGAACCCCTGCCCAGTCCAGTCTTTTCTGCCTCCTCCTTGTAGAAGCTGTTTGTCAGGATCACCGTTGAGCTAAAGGGGAAGAATAAAGATGCTAAATTGCAACTCTAGCATCAGTATTTCATTTCTTTCCGGGACTTCTTAGGGGAGCCTTCCCAGGTTCACATGGGTAAATGGACAGGAGGACTGTAGTGGCTCTTATCTGTTCACCCACTTCTCTGCCCTTCAGTAGCTGGCTACAAAACTCACATAGATCCCTTCACTGGCTCACTCAGGAAACATCTCCCAGAGCCTACTGGCAACCAGGTGCTGTTCTAGGGTGCTGGGGATATAGCAGCAGATCAAGCAGACAATAATCCTTGAAGTTGAACAAGAAATCCCTGAAGTTGCACAAGAAAGGGCAAAATATGACCTGCCAGCCAAATTCAGCCCACTGCCTTTTTGTTTATCCCCAAGGTAATAATAATGGTTTACACATTTCTAAGTGATTGGGAAAAAAATCAAAAGAAGAATTTGTGACAGTTGAAAATTAACATGAAATTCAAACCTCAGTGTCTTCAAATAAAGCTTCATTGAAACTGTCACACTCCCGGTACAGGCCACCAAAACAAACAAACAAACAAAACAGTCACGCTTGCTCATTTACACACTGATGATGGCTCTTTAGTGTTACAACAGTAGAGATGAGGAGTTACAAGGGAGACCATAGAGCTCACAAAGCCTAAGCTATTTATTATCTGGCCCTTTTCAGGAAAAAATTGCTAAATCTCTGATCTAGCTGAAGAGAGGAAAACAGATAAAGAGGAGCACTATGAGGAAAATGAGTGTAATGCTGGGGTTGGTGGGGGGGCGGGCAATCAGGGAGACCTTATAGAGGAAAGGAAAAGGAGCTGGGTCCTTGATTGACTAGAAGGAGCAAGTCAAGTTTCAGGTAGAGGAAGCAACCAGGCCCTGAGGTAGGAGCAAGCATGGCAGGTCCAAGGAGGAACCAGGGTGGCCATTTTGCTCTCCCATCAACCAATGACACCACAGTCTTGCCAGCAGACTGTTAGGAAACATAGACATTTACCTCACTAATAAGTGAAAAATTCACATGTGTTTCTTTCAGTTTAGTTCAGTCACTCAATCATGTCCGACTCTTTGCGACTCCATGGACTGCAGCATATCAGGCTTCCCTGTCCATCACCAACTTGCAGAGCTTGCTCAAACTCATGTGCATCAAATGGGTGATGCCATCCAACCATCTTGTCCTCTGTCGTCCCCTTCTCCTCCAGCCTTCAATCTTTCCCAGCATCAGGGTCTTTTCCAATGAGTCAGCTCTTTGCATCAGGTGGCCAAAGTACTGGAATTTCAGCTTCAGCATCAGTCCTTCCAATGAATATTCAGGACTGATCTCCTTTAGGATTGACTGATTGGATCTCCTTGGAGTCCAAGTGACACTCAAGAGTCTTCTCCAACACCACAGTTCAAAAGCATCAATTCTTAGGCGCTCAGCTTTCTTTATGGTCCAACTCTCACATCCATACATGACTATTGGAAAAACCATAGCTTTGACTAGACAGACCTTTGTCAGCAAAGTAATGTCTCTGCTTTTTAATATGCTGTACAGGTTGGTCATAGCTTTCCTTCCAAGGAGCAAGTGTCTTTTAATTTCATGGCTGCAGTCACCATATGCAGTGATTTTGGAGCCCAAATAAACAAAATCTGTCACTGTTTACATTGTTTCCCCATCTATTTGCCATGAAGTGATGGGACCAGATACCATGATCTTAGTTTTCTGAATGTTGAGTTTTAAGCCAGCTTTTTTATTCTCCTCTTTCACTTTCATCAAGAGGCTCTTTAGTTCTTCTTCACTTTCTGCCATAAGGGTGGTGTCATCTGCATATCTGAGGTTATTGATATTTCTCTCGGCAATCTTGATTCCAGCTTGTGCTTCATCCAGCCAGGCATTTCGCATTCTGTACTCTGCATATAAGTTCAATAAGCAAGGTGACAATATACAGCCTTGATGTACTCCTTTCCCAATTTGGAACCAGTCTGTTGTTCCATGTCCAGTTCTAACTGTTGCTTCCTGACCTGCATACAGACTTCTCAAAAGGAAGGTCAGGTGGTCTGGTATTCCTATCTGTTAAGAATTTTCCACAGTTTGTTGTGATCCACACAGTCAAAGGCTTTAGCATAGTAAATAAAGCAGAAATAGATGTTTTTCTGGAACTCTCTTGCTTTTTCAACGATCCAGCAGATGTTGGCAATTTGATCTTTGGTTCCTCTGCGTTTTCTAAATCCAGCTTGAACATCTGGAAGTTCGCAGTTCATGTATTGTTGAAGCCTGGCTTGGAGAATTTTGAGCATTACTTTGATAGCGTGTGAGATGAGTGCAATTGTGCAGTAGGTTGATCATTCCTTGGCATTGCCTTTCTTTGGGATTGGAATGAAAACTGACCTTTTCCAGTCCTGTGGCCACTGCTGAGTTTTCCAAATTTGCTGGCATATTGAGTGTAGCACTTTCACAGCATCTTTTAGGATGTGAAATAGCTCAACTGGAATTCCATCACCTCCACTAGCTTTGTTCGTAGTGATGCTTCCTAAAGCCCACATGACTTCTCATTCCAGGGTGTCTGGCTCTTGGTGAGTGATCACACCATCATGGTTATGGGTGTCATGAAGATCTTTTTTGTATAGTTCTTCTGTGTATTCTTGCCACCACTTCTTAATATCTTCTGCTTCTGTTAGGTCCATACCATTTTTGTCTTTTATTGTGCCCATCTTTGCATGAAATGTTCCCTTGGTATCTCTAATTTTCTTGAAGAGCTCTCTAATCTTTCCCATTCTATTGTTTTTCTTATTTTTTTGCATTGATCACTGAGGAAGGCTTTCTTATCCTTCCTTGCTATTCTTTGGAACTCTGCATTCAGATGAGTATATTTTTCCTTTTCTCCTTTGCCTTTTGCTTTATGAAAGATTTCACTTTACGTGTTTATTTATGAAAAAAGTTTTCAGATGTTTAAGAGACATTCATTTGTCTTCTCAGATAATTTTTCTACATCTATAAGCCACTGCTGCTGCTGCTGCTAAGTCGCTTCAGTTGTGTCTGACTCTGTGCGACCCCATAGACGGCAGCCCACCAGGCTCCCCAGTCCCTGGGATTCTCCAGGCAAGAACACTGGAGTGGGTTGCCATTTCCTTCTCCAATGCATGAAAGTGAAAAGTGAAAGTGAAGTCGCTCAGTCGTGTCCGACTCTTCGTGACCCCATGGACTGCAGCCTACCAGGCTCCTCCGTCCGTGGGATTTTCCAGGCAAGAGTACTGGAGTGGGGTGCCATTGCCTTCTCCACTATAAGCCACTATGGTTTTATAATCTCTTGTCTCCTCTCCATGTTTGGAAATGGGGCAGTTGATTACTTCTGTATACTCCTTGTTTCACTGTTCCTTCCTTCCTGCCACTAAAGTTAAGCTCAACAAGCTTGCTTTTTAATAATAAACTAACTTTAAATCCCAGTGCCTGGCCCTAAAAATGTTAATCTTCATGTTGAACCTTAAGATCATCCTCTCAGTAAGCACTCTTGCAGAGTGAAACTTAAAAATTTTGATGAAGTCTAATTTATCTATTTTTTAGTGGGTTGCACTTTCAGTGTCATGTTTATGAACTCTTCAGCATGCCCAGTTTTAAATTTTTATGTTTTACATTTAAATCTATGACCCATTTGAATTACTTTTTGTGTTAGGTATGAGATTTAGGGGGCTTCCCAGGTAGGGCTAGTGGTAAAGAACCCACCTGACAGTGCAGAAGACATAAGAGACATGGGTTCAATCCCTGGGTCGGGAAGATGCCCTGGAGGAAGGCTTGGCAACCCACTCCAGTATTCTTGCCTGGAGAATCCCACAGACAGAGGAGCCTGGCAGGCTACAGTCCATGGGGTCGCACAAAGTCAGACATGACTGAAGCAACTTAGCACACACATGAGGTTTAGTTCAATGTTCTTTTGGGGGAGCCTATGGATATCCAGTTGCTTCAGCAAAATTTCTTAAGACAATACTTCTTCCACTGAATTACTTTTGTAATTTTGTAAAAAAATAAAAAATAAGTGTGCGACTGTTTCTGGGTTTTCTATTTTGTTCTGTTGACCTACGTGTTTATTTTCTACCCAACATCACATTTTTGACTCCTTGAAATTTGGTTGAGTGATTCCTCCCATGTCATTCATTTTCCAAGTTGTTTTTAGCTATTCTAGCTCTTTTGCCTTTCCATATAAATTTTAGAATAATCTTGTCTATATCTATAATATTTCTTGAATTTTTATAAGAATTGCATCAATCTGTACATCAAAGTGTGGATATACTTTTGTATATACTTTTGTGGATATCAAGTGTTTGGTATCTGTATATCAAACCTTTACTATGTTGAGTCTTCTCTGGATCTTTTCCTCAATGGTTTGTAGTGCTCAGTATATAAGTTTTATACATGTATTATTAAATTTATACCTAATTGTTTCATTTTCTTTGCAGCAATTGTAAATGGTATTATGTTTTGGGGGCTTCCCTTGTGGCACAGTGGTAAAGAATTCACCTGCAATACAGGAGACTCGGGTTCAATCCCTGACTTGGGAAGATCCCCTGGAGAAGGGCATGGCTACTCATTCCAGTATTCTTGCCTGAGAAATACCATGGACAGAGGAGCCTGGTGGGCTACAGTTTATGGGGTCTCAAAGTATTGGACACAACTTAGTGACTAAAGAACAAATTATGTTTTAAATTTAAGTCTTCATTGCTCACCATTCCCACTATTAATATCAATATTAGTCAATATTGAACTAGACATCATGCCCATTGCAATAAGAGGGGTAGGTATTTTAAAATGATGGTAATCATGTTATTTTTTCAGATGATGAGGTTGTCTACTTAGGAGAACCAAGAAAATCAACAAAATATTAGAATTAGAAAAAGAATTCAGTAAGTTGTCATGGACACAAAATAAATATCCAAAAATCAATTTGTATTCCTACCTCTCAGAAATAATCAGATAGAAATTACAATGGGGGAAAATATTCTGCTTACAACAACCACAAAATGGTAAAAAAAAAAAAAACTCACTAAGAATAAACTGAATCAGAAATATTCATCTTTCTAAATTCCATATCATATAAGAAACAAATCGCCAGTCCAGGTTCGATGCAGGATACAGGATGCTTGGGTCTGGTACACTGGGATGACCCAGAGGGATGGTAAGGGGAGGGAGGTGGGAGGGGGGTTCAGGTTGGGGAACACGTGTACACCCGTGGCAGATTCATGTTGATGTATGGCAAAACCAATACAATATTGTAAAGTAAAAAAAAAATAATAATAATAAAAAAGGAAAAAAAAAGAAATATTCATGACTGTAGTAACAGCACTATAAAACTGAACTCAAGGACAGAAAAGAAAATGGGAATAAATTTACAGAAATATTCTATTTCTGAATGAGAAGATTCTTTATTGTACAGATGTCATTTCTGATATCTATTTTATACACTTTCTATTTACTGCAATTTTCTACTTAACGCAATTTTTAAACAAAATCCATGTGAGATTTTCTTTGGATTATGACTTTCTTTTTGGATTATGTCATACTGATTCTAAAGTTTGCCGGTGGAAAACCAGGTGGCAGCAGAATAAATTTATGAGAATAGCCAAGAATTATTTTTAGTTTTCATGAATTATTTGAAATTTAGACAAGTTTGAAACACTTTTATTATTTAATTTATTTATTTATTTTTATTTATTTATTTTTTTACTTTACAATATTGTATTGGTTTTGCCATACATCAACATGAGAAAATACTCAGATGTACAGGCCTAAATTCTCTTTTTAATTGGAATATAATTGACATATAGCATTATATCTGTTTCAGGTGTACAACATAATGATTTAATGTTTGTATATATTGTGAAATGATTACCACAATAAGTCAACATTCATCATCACACATAGTTACAATTTTTTTTCTTGTGATGAAAACTTTTAAGATCAATTCTCTTAGCAACTTTCAAATATACAATATGTATTATTAGCTATAGTCACCATGCTGTATATTATACCATCAGGATTTATTTATTTTATAACTAAGATTTTTTTAAAAAACTAAAGAATAGTAGAGTGTTCTTGCCTTAACAAATGTTGTTCAGTTCAGTTCAGTCACTCAGTCGTGTCCGACTCTTTGTGACCCCATGAATCGCAGCATGCCAGGCCTCCCTGTCCATCACCAACACCCAGAGTTCACTCAAACTCATGTCCATTGAGTTGGTGATGCCATCCAGCCATCTCATCCTCTGTCGTCCCCTACTTCTCCTGCCCCCAATCTCTCCCAGCATCAGAGCCTTTTCCAATGAGTCAACTCTCTGCATCAGGTGGCCAAAGTATTGAAGTTTCAGCTTCAGCATCAGTCCTTCCAATGAACACCTAGGACTGATCTCCTTTAGGATGGACTGGCGGGATCTCCTTGCAGTCCAAGGGACTCTCAAGAGTCTTCTCCAACACCACAGTTCAAAAGCATCAATTCTTCAGCGCTCAGCTTTCTTCACAGTCCAACTCTCACATCCATACATGACGACTGGAAAAACCATAGCCTTGACTAGACGGACCTTTGTTGGCAAACTAATGTCTCTGCTTTTCAATATGCTATCTAGGTTGGTCATAACTTTCCTTCCAAGGAGTAAGCGTCTTTTAATTTCATGGCTGCAGTTACCATCTGCAGTGATTTTGGAGCCCCCCAAAATAAAGTGTAACACTGTTTCCACATCTATTTCCCATGAAGTGATGGGACCAGATGCCATGATCTTCGTTTTCTGAATGTTGAGCTTTAAGCCAACTTTTTCACTCTCCTCTTTCACTTTCATCAAGAGGCTTTTTAGTTCCTCTTCACTTTCTGCCATAAGGGTGGCGTCATCTGCATATCTGAGGTTATTGAAATTTCTCCCGGCTATCTTGATTCCAGCTTCTGCTTCTTCCAGGGATCAAGACCATCCCCATGGAAAAGAAATGCAAAAAAGCAAAATGGCTGTCTGAGGAGGCCTTACAAATAGCTGTGAAAAGAGGAGAAGCAAAAAGCAAAGGAGAAAAGGAAAGATATAAGCATCTGAATGCAGCGTTCCAAAGAATAGCAAGGAGAGATAAGAAAGCCTTCCTCAGTGACCAATGCAAAGAAATACAGGAAAACAACAGAATGGGAAAGACTAGAGATCTCTTCAAGAAAATTAGAGATACCAAGGGAACATTTCATGCAAAGATGGGCTCCATAAAGGACAGAAATGGTATGGACCTAGCAGAAGCAGAAGATATTAAGAAGAGGTGGCAAGAATACACAGAAGAACTGTATAAAAGAGATCTTCATGACCCAGATAATCATGATGGTGTGATCACTCACCTAGAGCCAGACATCCTGGAATGTGAAGTCAAGTGGGCCTTAGGATGCATCACTTCGAACAAAGCTAGTGGACATGATGGAATTCCAGTTGAGTTATTTCAAATCCTGAAAGATATGCTGTGAAAGTGCTACACTCAATATGCCAGCAAGTTTGGAAAACTCAGCAGTGGCCACAGGACTGGAAAAGGTCAGTTTTCATTCCAATCCCAAAGAAAGGCAATGCCAAAGAATGCTCTAACTACTGCACAATTACACTCATCTCACACGCTAGTAAAGTAATGCTCAAAATTCTCCAAGCCAGGCTTCAGCAATATGTGAACCGTGAACTTCCAGATGTTCAAGCTGGTTTTAGAAAAGGCAGAGGAACCAGAGATCAAATTGCCAACATCTGCTGGATCATTGAAAAAGCAAGAGAGTTCCAGAAAAACATCTATTTCTGCTTTATTGACTATGCCAAAGCCTTTGACTGTGTGGATCACAATAAACTGTGGAAAATTCTAAAAGAGATGGGAATACCAGACCACCTGACCTGCCTCTTGAGAAACCTATACACAGGTCAGGAAGCAACAGTTAGAACAAATGTTGAGATGTACTTTAAAAATCAGTAAGGGGCCTGGAACAATGTGTTAGGCAGAATAAGTGCTCCACCTGCAAGGGTGTCCATATCCTTATGCCCAGAACCTGGGAATTAAAATTGCAGGTGGAATTAAGTTTGCTAAACTTTAAAATAGATTATCCTGGATTATCTGGGTGGGTCCAAGGTAATCACAAGGGCCTTTACAAGTGGAAGGTGGAACCAGGAGTCAGAGAAAGAGATATGGTGACAGAACCAGAGTCAGAGAGATATTATGTGTTGGCTTTGTGGATGATGGAAAGGGGACCATGAGCCAAGGAATGAGGGCAATCTCTAGAAGCTGGAAAGGACAAGACAGTGGTTTTTCTTCTGGAGCCCCACGAAAGGAACACATCCCTGGGAATACCTTGATTTTAGCCCAGTGAGACTCATTTTGGATTTCTGATGAATAGAGGTATAAGAGAATAATTTTGTGTTAACCCACTAAGTATGTGGTAATTTGTTATAACAGCAAGAGAAATCTAATATCCAGAGAAATAATTAGTGAAACAAGCTGATCAATATACAAAACTTTTGCATGCATTTCCAAACGTGAGCAAAAGATAGATTGTATATGTTTTTAAAAATTAGAGGTTTAAATATGAAAATTTAAAGTTGTAAAAAACTAGAAGAAAATTTAGGAAAATATTATGATAAATCTTCAGGTGACATAGCATTTATTGCCATTACACCAATGCTAAGAGGAATAAATCTGACATATTTAAGATGTAAAATTAAAGTGCTACCTAAGTCAAATGACACCTAGACAACGATTTGAAAAGCAAATTTGAGGGGAAATGTTGAAACATATTTTGGGTGGTGGGTAGTGATTTAGTCGTTAAGTCATGTTCGACTCTTGGAACCAACTGAGCCACCAGGGAAGCCTGAAACATGTTGTAGGAGAGGGAAAAAAATCTTTTCCTTCTACCATTCTATGTTCTTGGCTGGGGCTCTCTAACAAGACAGATTAATAAGAGAAAAACAAGTGCAATTTTATTAATATGTGTAAATCATATACAGATGGGAGAAACTCAGTGATGAGTAACTCAAAGGGATGGTTAGAGCTTGGATTCACATGGGAACCTGGCCTAAAACAAAGGAAAGAGGAGTTTGGGGCTACTGGATGAGAGGAAAGGTATTGGAAAGTGACGAAGGCAAGTATGATAAACAAGGATAAGATTTGTTATGCAGATTTAAGTCAGTGCTTTCTCTGTGGATAAGATTTAGTCACCTTCTCTTCTTAGCTCAGAGAGAGGGTGACACTCTTACAAATGGAGATTTCCTTTATAAATGTAAATTTCCCATACAAAAGAATAACTTCTACTCTCTCTCTAGAACTTCCCTAGTGTCTGTTGTTTCTCAAAATGATCAACTTAAAGTAATCTATGCCAAAGAGGCATATTTTGGGGTGGCATATTCTATTCTCCTACAATATGCAACAAATTAAAAGTAACTATCCTTAATAGATAACAAAGCTTTAGAAAATCAATAAGAGAAGCTGGAGCAAACCAATGGAAAAAATGTGTTTGGGCAATGACATTACTTCACAGTATAGCACAAAGAGATTAAGAAGTAGAAAGTATGAAAGGAAAAAAGATAAAGCTAATGGAGAATAGATGCTGAAAGTTTCAACATTCATCTAATAGGAGTTCCAGACATAGAGAATAGAAAAGCTGGAAAGGAAGGCAGGCAATACATGAAGAAATAATGTTCTAGAATTTTCTGAGCTGAGGGGAGATATGAAACTTCAAACTGAAAAGAAACATTAAGTTCTGAGCATGATTCGAACACACATACATGCATATGTGTGCACACACACACATATGAAATAAAAATTTTAAGTTAAAAATAAAGTCCCAAAAGATAGGGGGAAAATTCTGAAAGTTTCCAGAGAGAAAATTGAGAGAATATAATGATGTTTTTCAAAGAGCTGATGAGAAATAACTTTGAACTTAGATTTCTAGATCCAGCCAAAATAATCCAGATGAGAGCAAAAACATTTCAGAAAATTCATCAGACACCCTTTCTGAAAGGATGATTTGGGTATGTGATTCAGCAAGAAGGAAAAAAAATGAATTTAAGAGGAAGAATGGGGTTCCAATGAAGCAGTGGTGAGGGGGGAAACAGTAAAATTTACTGAAAAAAATCTAAAATAAGTTTGATTGTAAATTTAAAAAATTACAGTCTTGAAATACAATTCAGCTAATATCAACATGTAAGATGAGGGGAGGGACAGGAAAGAAGATAAAAGTTCTTGTGTTGTTTAAACAACACAAGAACTTTTATCTTCTAACAACACAAGAACTTTTATCTTCTTTCCTGTCCCTCCCCTCATCTTACATGTTGATATTAGCTGAATTGTATTTCAAGACTAACTTTTTAAATTTACAATCAAACTTATTTTAGATTTTTTTCAGTAAATTTTACTGTTTCCCCCCTCACCGGGAGAATGGCATTGAAACATGTAAAATATCATGTATGAAACGAGTTGCCAGTCCAGGTTCGATGCACGATACTGGATGCTTGGGGCTGGTGCACTGGGACGACCCAGAGGGATGGAATGGGGAGGGAGGAGGGAGGAGGGTTCAGGATGGGGAACACATGTATACCTGTGGCGGATTCACTTTGATATTTGGCAAAACTAATACAGTTATGTAAAGTTTAAAAATAAAATAAAATTAAAAAAAAAAAAAGTTCTTGTGTTGTTTAAAGGGATGGGTATGAAACCTCAGATTGGGACTTGAACCCACATGACTGGGACTCAAACCCAGTCAAAACCCTGTTTGGGACTTGAACCTAGCCAAAATCCATAGTACCTGATTTCAGGACCTAATGTAGCTCAGGTTCTTGATGTCTCATTGCAGAAAGAATTCAGTGAGAGACAAAGTGATAGATAAGAGGTGGATTTATTCAGATACAGAGAGAAGCACACTCCACAGGCAGAGTGTAGGCCATCACAGAGGGTGAGTGTGGCCCCGAAATTTGGAGAGGTTAGTTTTTATAGGCTGGGTAATTTCACATGTGAAAGAGTGGGCGGATTATTCTAACTATTTTTGGGAGGGGGCAGAAATTTCCAGGATTTGGGCCACGGCCCACTCCCTGGTTTTTTAACAGTGCCTTGGAACTGTCGACATTCTAGGAATCAGCGAACTAAAATGGACTGGAACGGGTGAATTTAACTCAGATGACAATTATATCTACTACTGTGGGCAGGAATCCCTTAGAAGAAATGGAGTAGCCATCATAGTCAACAAGAGTCCAAAATGCAGTACTTGGATGCAATCTCAAAAAAGACAGAATGATCTCTGTTTATTTCCAAGGCAAACCATTCAATATCATGGTAATCCGAGTCTATGCCCTGACCAGTAACGCTGAAGAAGCTGAAGTTGAATGATTCTATGAAGACCTACAATACCTTCAAGAACTAACACCCCCAAAACATGTCTTTTTCTTTATAGGGGACTGGAATGCAAAAGTAGGAAGTCAAGAAACACCTGAAGTGACAGGCAAATTTGGCCTTGGAGTACAGAATGGAGCAGGGCAAAGGCTAATAGAGTTTTGCCAAGAGAATGCACTGGTCGTAGCAAACACAGTCCTCCAACAACACAAGAGAAGACTCTACACATGGACATCACCAGATGGCCAACACTGAAATCAGATTGATTATATTCTTTGCAGCCAAAGATGGAGAAGCTTTATACACTCAGCAAAAACAAAACCGAGAGCTGACTGTGGTTCAAATCAAGAACTCCTTATTGCCAAATTCAGACTTAAATTGAAGAAAGTAGGGAAAACAAAAGTAGGGAAAACCACTAGACCATTCAGGTATGACCTAAATCAAATCCCTAACAATTTTACAGTGGAAGTGAGAAATAGATTCAAGGAATTAGATCAGATAGACAGAGTGCCTGATAAACTATGGATGGAGGTTCGTGACATTGTACAGGAGACAGGGAGCAAGACCATTCCCAAGAAAAAGAAATGCAAAAAAGCAAAATGGCTGTCTGAGGAGGCCTTACAAATAGCTATGAAAAGAGGAGAAGCAAAAAGCAAAGGAGAAAAGGAAAGATATAAGCATCTGAATGCAGCGTTCCAAAGAATAGCAAGGAGAGATAAGAAAGCCTTCCTCAATAGGAATTTCTACTTAAAATACATTGTTATATTATTTAAAAAAAAAAAAAAAGAAAGCCTTCCTCAGTGATCAGTGCAAAGAAATACAGGAAAACAACAGAATGGGAAAGACTAGAGATCTCTTCAAGAAAATTAGAGATACCAAGGGAACATTTCATGCAAAGATGGGCTCCATAAAGGACAGAAATGGTATGGACCTAGCAGAAGCAGAAGATATTAAGAAGAGGTGGCAAGAATACACAGAAGAACTGTATAAAAGAGATCTTCATGACCCAGATAATCATGATGGTGTGATCACTCACCTAGAGCCAGACATCCTGGAATGTGAAGTCAAGTGGGCCTTAGGATGCATCACTTCGAACAAAGCTAGTGGAGGTGATGGAATTCCAGTTGAGCTATTTCAAATCCTGAAAGATATGCTGTGAAAGTGCTGCGCTCAATATGCCAGCAAATTTGGAAAACTCAGCAGTGGCCACGGGACTGGAAAACTTCAGTTTTCATTCCAACCCCAAAGAAAGGCAATGCCAAGGAATGATCAACCTACTTCACAATTGCATTCATCTCACACACTAGCAAAGTAATTCTCAAAATTTTCCAAGCCAGGCTTCAGTAATACGTGAACCATGAACTTCCAGATGCTCAAGCTGGTTTTAGAAAAGGCAGAGGAACCAGAGATCAAATTGCCAACATCCGCTGGATCATTGAAAAAGCAAGAGAATGCCAGAAAAACATCTACTTCTGCTTTTTTTTTTTTACTACACCAAAGCCTTTGACTGTGCGGATCACAATAAACTGAGGAAAATTCTTAACAGATGGGAATACCAGACCACCTGACCTTTCTCTTAAGAAGTCTGTATGCAGGTCAGGAAGCAACAGTTAGAACTGGACATGGAACAACAGACTGGTTCCAAATTGGGAAAGGAGTACATCAAGGATGTATATTGTCACCCTGCTTATTTAACTTATATGCAGAGTACATCATGAGAAACGCTGGGCTGGATGAAGCACAAGCTGGAATTAAGATTGCCGGGAGAAATATCAATAACCTCAGATATGCAGATGACATCACCCTTATGGCAGAAAGTGAAGAAGAACTAAAGAGCCTTTTGACCAAAGTGAAAGAGAAGAGTGAAAATGTTGGCTTAAAGCTCAACATTCAGAAAACGAAGATCATGGCATCTGGTCCCATCACTTCATGGCAAATAGATGGGGAAACAGTGGAAACAGTGGCTGACTTTATTTTTGGGGGGGCTCCAAAACCACTGCAGATGGTGACTTCAGCCATGAAATTAAAAGACGCTTACTCCTTGGAAGGAAAGCTATGACCAACCTAGACAACATATTAGAAAGCAGAGACATTACTTTGCCAACAAAGGTCCATCTAGTCAAGGCTATGGTTTTTTCAGTAGTCATGTATGGATGTAAGAGTTGGAGTATCAACAAAGCTGAGCTCTGAAGAATTGATGCTTTTGAACTGTGGTGTTGGAGAAGACTCCTGAGAGCCCCTTGGACTGCAAGGAGATCAAGCTAAAGGAAATCAGTCCAAATGTTCATTGGAAGGACTGATGCTGAAGCTGAAACTCCAATACTTTGGCCACCTGATTCGAAGAACTAACTCCTTGGAAAAGACCATGATGCTGGGAAAGATTGAAGGCAGGAAGAGAAGAGGACGCCAGAGGATGAGATGGTTGGATGGCATCACTGACTCAACGGATATGAGTTTGAGCAAGTTCTGGGAGCTGGTGACGGGCAGGGAGGCCTGGTGTGCTGCAGTCCATGGGGTCACAAAGAGTCGGACATGACTGAGCGACTGAACTGAACTGTACACTCCGCTCCAACACCTCACAGATTGACTGGTATCAATCACTTTTGCCGATCAGGTGAAACTCTAAGAATTGCTTATTAAAGAAAGTGAAAAATCTGCCCAACTTTCTTATAATACCCATGCATCCATGCGTGCTAAGTCGCTTCAGTCATGTCCGACTCTTTGTGACCCCATGGACTGTAGCCCACCAGGCTCCTCTGTCCATGGGATTCTCCAGGCAAGAATACTGGAGTGGGTTGCCATGCCCTCCTCCAGGGGATCTTCCCGACTCAGGGATCGAACCCGAGTCTCTTATGTCTCCTGCATTGGCAGGCAGGTTCTTTACCACGAGTGCCACTTGGGAAGCCCATAATACTCACAACAGGCCACAGATACAATCTTGATACAGTCTACCTCCACTGCCATCACCCCTGGCAAAATGTAGAATCCAAGGGACATTCTCTGAACACAATATAATAAAATGAAAACAACTTTTTCTCTAGGAACTTTAAAAAACACCCTTAAAGACTGTCTGAAGATGGCTGTTTGAACAAACTTGTCTACCTCCCCACTGCACCACTGAAATGATGGAAAGGTTTCATTAATTCCTGGAAAAGAAAAAAGGGTGCCATCCAGGAACCAGGAATTGTGAAGGATTTCTAAAAAAAGAAAGCAGTGCAGATAAGGTTTACAAGGGTGAAGAGAACCAGAAGCCCAGAGGAGCAGGTGGAAGCAACTAAGAAAGGAAGAGTATGTCCAGAGAAACCCCAGGTGGAGGGTAAATACATAGAAAGAGCAAGAACTGCCCCCAGAACTACAGGGCTAGTTGGGTCATCAACACCCTTACATGGGTAGACAGCACTCTACTGACTTCTAATAATGGTGAACTCCCTACTTGCTACCTGGGAAGGGCCTGAGGTTAGGTGTGGGGAATTCTGAGAAGGAAGCAAATTAGAGCCTGAGGCACCTTCAGCCTCCACAGTAATAATGAAAGACAGAAACACATTTGTAGAGAGGGGATCACTTCCAGTCTGTGTGCTCCATGGCCAATCACCCCAAAGCAAACAGGATCCTCAGGTGTCCTACCCACTTAAGGAGAGTCTGAATGGGTGATACCTCAATCCATGCATTTTGTGAATACCACATGCAGATAAAACTGTAAAACACATGAAACGTTGTTCAAAGCAACATTATCCTATGCCAAGCATTGAAAAACTGTCCCTACAAGAACATGTGTCTCCCTAAAGGAGAATAAATCAATTTACTAAACCAAGAGAATAAAGTGAACTGGACTCAATCCACAGCAATATTATGAAGACAGTATAGTTTTCTCATTGTCTCCCAGTCTCCTTTCTGCCTTTGTCCCCCATCCAATACCTTCCTGATTTCTAAAGTCTAGTGTTTCATCGAAAGGAGAAATATGTTTACCATGGTTCCCATATAATTTCTTCTACAGTGTAGTTGGTTGGCTGATTTTCAATGCAAAAGGTGTCTGCCCCTAGCAGTGCACCCCAAGCCCTCTGTCTCTAATGGAAGGGTAAATCTGTCCCCTTTAGCAGTTCCTTCAGATGTGAACTGGATAGCAGGGTCTGGCCACTCCCCTGAGTCTCAGGCCCCCTACCAACCATGTAGGCTCTTTTGAGAGAGACTATAATAGAAAATAAAGCTAACAAAAATGGACAAGATGTGGATACAATAAATTATAAAACTTTATAGAAGACTTAAGAAAGACCTTAAAAATGGAGACAAAGCTCAGGTTCTCGGATAGGAAGGCTCAACTACATAAAGATGTCATTAACCCCCAAATTGATCTATGAATTAACTGAAATTCCAGTCAGAATCCCAACAGGGACCCCCTTTTTTTTTTCCAATCATGGAACTTGACCAGTAGATTCTAAAATGTACCCAGGAGTTCAAAGGACCTAAAGAAGTACAAAGAGGAAGCACTTGCCTTCTGAACAGTCAATCCTATTGTGGAGCTATTGTCTCTGACATGGGATGGTGCTGGCACAGGGATTGGCAGATTGATCCTGGGACAGAAAAGAAAGCTGAGAAACAGAACCACACACGAATACCCTTGACATTAAGCTGAGGTGGCCCTCAGAGCAGTGGGAACAAGAAGACTCATTCATCATCAACTTTCTCCCTTAAGAGGATGACAGGAACCCATCTCTCACCTTGTCAGCCTTTCTCATGGAGCTTTGTACACAGTCAAGGCTTAATAGGAGCCTGATGATAAATTGAGTGAGAAAAATTGTACTATTTGCCTACCCTCGCTGAGAGATGGCCTCTGTCTAATGCCTGAAATCTCTCCATTTAAACAACATTCCTTTAGCTAGGGGTTTCAACCTTGGCACCATTGACATTTGAGAGGGGGTTGGATTATTTTTCTTGGGGGGGGGGGGCACTGTTCTCTGCATTGTAAGTTGTTTAGCAGCATCCTTGATCTCTATCCACTAGATGCCAGTAGCCTATCCCCCTATCAAGTCATGACAGCCAAAAATGTTTCCAGACATTGTTGAGTGTCCCCTAGGGGGACAAGATCCACACCTGCCCTCTCCCATTGAGAACCACTGGATTAGGCAGTTCTCCCTCACCATACTCTCTTTTGTGATGTCATACCCTCCTTGTAGTTGACTTTAGAATGTTCACAAATATCCTATGCTTCCATAGGACTGCACACTTTCACCCCTTTGAGGGTCAGAGTTGGCCATTGGCCATTTGACGAGCCGGTTCATGCTTAGTTACTCTCTTTTCTCTCTGCTGGGCCACCCATGGGGCTACTCTGTGTCCTTGAGATCTGCCATGAGTGTGTTGATAATGTGCAGAAGAGCCCCAGTCTACCTGCAGTGGGCGTGCAGCATCAGTGAGAAATAAACTCTGGTTGTCTGTCATTTGTTTATAACCCAATCTACCCTGAGCTGGCATCTCTCTCCACCAAGGAGAGAGCCTGAGCTGGCATGTCTCTCCACCTGTTGTGAAATAGAAAAAATGTATATTGGCCTCTGCCCTTGGTTCCTGGAACAGAGCTCCAAAACCAGTGTAATTTCCTACGTGGTAAGAGCACTAACAGCATCTTTTGTTCTAATGAGGCAACTCTGAGTAGGGTCCTTGTCACCAGAAAGACCAAGTTATGATTACAAGCTTGGAATTTTCAGCCCCAACCCCCATCCTCCAGAGAAGGGAGAGGGCTGGAAAACGAGTTAATATTTGATCATGCCTACATGAGGAAGCCTCCATAAAATCCCATTAGCGTGGAGTTCCAGGAGCTTCCGTGTGGGTGAACACATCCATGCTGAGAGAGTGGGCACCCCAATGCCACAGAGACACAAGCTGTTGTGCCCTGAATCCTTCCAGAACTTACCCCAGGTTTCTCTACATCTGGCTGTTCATCTGTATCCTTTATCATGTTCTTTTATTATATAATAAACCAGTCAATGTAGGTAAGTGCTTCCCTGAGATCTGTGACCTATTATAGCAAAGGACTGAATATGAGAAGGGGGTCATGGGAACCTCTGATTTACAGCTGGTTGGTCAGAAGTACAGGTGACAACCTGGGGCTATGAACTGGCATCTGAGGTGGAAGGGACAGTCTTGTGGGACTGAGCTCTTAACTTGTCTGCACAAACTCCTGTTAGTGTCAAGACTGAATGGAACTGTAGGACACCCAACTGATGACGCCGAGAATTTCTTTGGTGTGAGTAAAAAACCCACACATCCCAGAAGCGCTGTGAGTGTGGTAGTAGCATGAGAGTGAAAGAGAGACATGAGAGTGTTTTCCCCAGACATCTGGGATGGCCCACCCCTACCCAGGTCAAGCCTGGGCCAAGCCTGGGAGCAGGAAGCCTCTAGGTTACACCTTCCAGGGGACCCTGGCTCAGAGGGGCATCATGAGGTTTCCTTGAACCTTCCCTGCAGGACTCAAAGCAGCAAGTCACCTGTTGGACACACACTGGGACCCTGGAGAAGGACTTTCCAAACTGCAGGTTGTGATTCATGGCCAATAGAATATTTTAAGGATTCTGAAAAGAATTGTGCATTTTAAATGAATTAGAATGAAATAACATAGCACATCACAAACAGAATAGACAATATTGGTGAATATCACATATATAAGGGTCAGTATTGTTCTGTGAAGCATTTGCTTTAGAATCACTTGTAAAATGTGTTCTTTACTGTGGGTCTTGGTGAATAAAGCTCAGAAGTGTTTTCTTGTGATGGATGTACTGCTCTTTCACACGTCCTTGCATTTTCCCAAGTCTTTACTAGGAATAGGATTCATTGTTTTTGCCTACTCTGTGACTTGTGGGATCTTAGTTCCCTGACCAGGGATTGAACTCAGGACCCTGGCAGTGAAAGCACAGAGTCCTAACCACTGGACTGCCACGGAATTCCCAGAATTTTGCTTTATAACGAATCCTAAAAATTACTGAAAGAGAAACAAGAAAGCCAGGAAGTAAAAACAGAAAGAAAGAAAGAAAGTCATTTTGGACGCTCATCAGGAGAGCACATGCATCCACATTGGACCCCAGGCTTGATTCGGGGCGCACCTGGGGCCACATACAGGCTGACTTCTGGCATCAGGCAAAGCCATAGTCTCCCTGCATCTCAAAAACTGGATTTGTCATAGGAGGAGGAGGGGGGAGGAGGAAGAGAAGGAGGAAAAGGAGGGAGGGAAGGAGCTGTATCTACCCAGGGAACCTAAGGGAAAATGCTCGTCATGACCCCAGAGTGCTTTCAAGCCACCCTTCCCTGCACCTGTCTCCTCTGCTGGGAAATTCAGCTGGTTCATCCAATCTTCTTCAGGAGAAAGGAAAATCAAATCTTTCTGTATCTCTTTTGGACGTCCTCTTCTGTATTTGCATGGACAATAAGGTACACGATGTTCATTAGCAGATTATTAAATCTGAGTAATGAAGAATGAAACTGGGGTAAAATAGAATTTATTTCTTCTTACAGCAAAGGCCAAGGTATCCAACCACCTGCAGAATCCTGCTCCAGGACTGGGGGCTGGGGTACAGCATTTGTCAAAAGAAAAGCTAGCAAGTTGGCCTGAGGCACAGGTAGAGTGACCTCACTGACCTGGGCAGCACCCACGTCTCCCTGCAGCATCAGGAAGGGTGTGCTGACAGTTCTAGGGGACCTCTGCCCCTAACCACCTGACCCCTCAAGGCTGTGATAACCCCCACTTGGCCCTGGGTCTCCCTTGCCTCCCTGCCAGACCCACTTCCACCCACCCTGTGTATCTCTGTCCTTCCTTGCCCCCAATAGGACCAGATCTGCCTCTCCCTCTGGGCATACTCTGTCTCTAGGGTTCCTTGTCCACATCCTCTTCCCGAGATTTGAGGCAGAACTCAGAGCTCATTCAAGTCTCTCCACCCCCCCAAATTTGTAGCTATCTTCCTTAGTGTCTCTGAAGTCACAGTGAGCTCCACGCTCAGCTCTCCCTGCATGTGCCAGCTGGAGGAACTCTGGCATGAAGCTGCAGGTCTGTTGGTGTCTCTGTCTCTCATTACCTCTCTCTAGCTATATGATAGTGTCTGTCTGTGCACAGAGGTTGATTGTGGAGGTAAGTGGGGAAATCCATACAAGATGCTTAGTATCACCCCAGGCACTTTGCAAGCATAAGATGAATGTTAATTGTACTTCCTATGGGTATTATGGAAGGTGGGCTGAGAGGGGGAGACCCCAAGGGACCACACCTCTTTCCTTCTTGCAGACATTGTTCCTGGCCTGGGATGCAGACTCCTGGGCCTGGGACTTGTCTCACACAAAGGTATGACCTTGAACGACAAGACATTGTTATTCTTGGAGGAGTAGGTGCGGACTCAGGTAAACTGGGAGGCCCTCGCC
Source organism: Bubalus bubalis (assembly GCF_019923935.1). Classification (NCBI taxonomy): domain Eukaryota; kingdom Metazoa; phylum Chordata; class Mammalia; order Artiodactyla; family Bovidae; genus Bubalus; species Bubalus bubalis. The sequence goes on from NC_059181.1 coordinate 56,191,474, forward strand.
ATGCAGCCACTGCTGGGAGGGTCATCCCTGTGAGGAAGAGTGTCTCTCAGAACATGCTGGTCAGAGAGGGTTTATGTGGGTGTTCACATCTGTCCATACCCCAGCCATGCTTCCTTTCCCACCTGTCTGTCATGGTCTACGCCACCTCTCAGGTCTAGAGATCCTCAGTCTCCTAGGACAAGCTCCTTTTACGCAGGGTCCCCCACCCCCAAGGTCTTTAGGAGACCAGACCCAGGCCTAGCCCCAGGGCTGCTGTGTGGACAGCAATCCTGTGACCCTGAAGCTGTCATAGAGTGTTTGTAGGAGAGGGTAGACCCAATTCTGGCCCAGCAACCATGGCTCCAACCTGGAGTTACAGGGACCAGTCAGAGTCCAGGAGCCCATCCTCTGCTGATTTATGGTTTCTCCCATCTTTGATCCAAATCTGTTGGGGTGAGGGGACGAGCCCAGAGGTGGGATGAAGGCAGGGGTAGGGGAGATGGCAGCTTCAGCAGGAGAGTGGAGACCTTCCAAGGCTGGATGAGAGCCAGGAGGCCAAGGCGATGGGCAGTGGATGGTCAAAATGGTGCAACACTGCCGCCATCTGGGGCTGGTGTTTGATGTCCCATGCAAGTCACCTTGGATTTCTGTTGGTAGCTTTAATGTCCCCCAACACACACAATGATTTGCTCTAAAATAGACTCTTCTCTTCCCTTCCCCAGAACTGACTGTTCCAGCTCTGTGGGCTGCCATGGTCCATCTGGGGGAGGACTGTCCCATTCTTAACACTTGACCCCCATCCTGGCTCCCAAGCCGTTGGACCTGACATGGGCAATTTCCTGCCTCTGTCCAGTGGACTTTTCCATCTTTTGCTCCCTTGAATCATGACTAAGTGAACTCTTCCCTTCCTGTTCACGATGGGCCCTACACTGGACCTCTTCTTCCCTATTCTTCCATGTTCCCCAATTGACGGTTTCATCTCTGTCTCCTCCCACACACTTTCAAATGGACTGTCCCAGCCCCATGACCCCGAAGATCTTAGAGAGAGCAACAGCCAAGGTGTCCAACCACCTGCAGAATCCCACTCCGGTACAGGGCAGGTACAACATCCATCAAAATAAAAACTAGCAACAGCCCCCACTAGACTGGCACCTCCACGTGGGCAGGGACTGTTGTTTATCTTGTCCCTGATGTCTCTCCACGACCTAGAATGGCGCTCAGTACGCAGTACAGACCCATTAGGTGTTGGATGAATGAACACTTTGACACAACAATTCCATTTCTAGGAACATGTGCTAAAGAAACACTGATACAGGTGCACAGGGCTGTGTGCACAAGAGTGGGAAGAGCAAACAACTGGGAAAAACTTGTAAATGTTTATTGTCAGTGACCGACGCTGAGTGAATGAATAATGGAGGTTTGGAGCATGTGCGGAACAGGAAACAGAGTGAGACAGACTTGTTCAGGACATGCTGCTAATGAGGAAAAGCAGGTGAGAGATGCTCATATTGGTACCCTGTGGATGTGTGTAAATACAGAGAAAAACGTTCACAATAAAACACACAGAACTGCCCTCAGTAGTTACATCTGGAGAGGGGGAGGTTAGTGCTGTTCTGTACAAAGAATATCTGACAATATTTGTTTATTTTTAAGGCAGCGGCATGGATGTGTGTGCATGCTAAGTCACTTCAGTCGTGTCCAACTTTGTGCGATCCTATGAACTGTAGCCTGCCAGACTCCTCTGTCCCTAAGATTTTCTAGGCAAGAATACTGGAGTGGGTTGCCAATGCCCTCCTCCAGGGGATTGCCCTGACCCAGGGATCAAACCTGTGTCTCTTGCCTCCTGCATTGGCAGGCAGGTTCTTTACCACTAGCACCACCTGGGAAGCCCTAGAGGCATGGATACACAGACAGAAACACACGGCAGGTATATGTCTTGCTCATTAACACAACTTTAATAACTAATAATGCTTGGCACACAGTAAGGAAAATCATGTTTAACTGTTGTGAACTGTTTATCTCATGTGCTAGGAATTCATAGCCGTGCCATGTTCATGAACAGCCACCAAGTTCTGCTTCTTATCTTGGGCACTTGTCACATCCGTGAGGCTGAGGCAAGGAAAGAGAAGGAAAATAAGTGACAACGAGCTCCCACTGACTGATAAATTACTATTCAGCTCCTCATTTTGAACTGCATGGCCCCTGTGCACTCCCATTCCATCCTGCCTTGTGGTCTATGTGCACCTCTCACTGCTCCTGAAGACCAACCTTGTGTTCAGGCTGCAGCGACTCTGTCAACTGTCCAGTGAGGTTTTCGGCTAGAGGAACGTGTCGCCTACATGCTAGAAGCTGACCTGGGGTTTGGGAGCCCACAGCATCCTGGGGAGGGAAGGTCTCTGGATATACAGAGCAGGAAGTAGAAAAAGCATGGGAATCCTTCTCATTTAGCCTCAGAGCTGCACCCCCAAGGGACTGGGAGAAAGGAACAAGTGACAAGACGGGATACAACTAACATAAGAGAACAGTGCCTTTTGCGGGGATGTGGGGATGCAGAGAAAGGTTACTTACAGAGTTAGTCATCTTCATCTTCCTCTTCCTCGGGATCTATGATCTCTTCATAGGCCACTGGTTTTCTTTTTCGCAGTCGGTTGGCCCAAACATTAACCGTGTTTCCATTGGATTCTTCCTCACGATCACTGATCTCTTCTTGGGCAACCGGTTCTCTTTCTTGCAGTCGGTTGGCCCAAACATCAACCGTGTTTCCATTGGATTCTTCCTCAAAATCACTGATTTCTTCATAGGCAACCGGTTTTCTTTTGCGCAGTCTGTTAGCCCAAACCTTCTTTCTCTTGGATCCTAGAGAAGAGTTGGTACATGGGGGTTGGGTGGGTTAGGGAGTGTCGGGTCCTGTTTTGTGAGATAAGGAGATGCCTCCTCCCTCCCCAGGTGTCCACAGGACTTCTACACAGTCTGTTTTGCACACTTTCTGGCTCAAAGAGGCTGAGAGGTTAAACCCACACCAACACACACCAAACAGCAGTTAGAGTTTTAGCTTCTGGCTCCTTTCATCGTCAGGTTTAGATTCCCAGTAAGTAATTCAGATTACTTACCACATTTATTCCGACCTTCTTTCACTCAGCAGATATATTAAGGGCATATCGTGTGTCAGGCACTGAGCTGAGGGTGGGGATAAAACTCTGAGTAAGATGTGTTCCCAAGTTATCACAGATGGAATGACCTGAGTTCCCCCACCAGGGATTGAACCCATGCTCCCTGCAGAGTAGGTGCAGTCTTAACCACTGGACTGCCAGGCAAGTCCCTTGACTTGAACACCTTTGAACAGCCTGTGAACTTGGATTCTTTATTTCCATTTTATGGACTAGGAATCTGGAGCTCAGAGAATTTGAAAGGCTTGCCCCCAGTTACGTGGCTTTCATATGGATGACAACTCAGATCTGTGATTCTGTAAGTTACACGTTTTTTAAAAAAAATTTGGCCATGCCAAGTGGTTTGTGGGATCTTAGTTCCTTGATCAGGGATCAAACCCAGGCCCCAGCAATGAGGACCCTGGAAGTCAGCTCAAATGTTTCAGCTGGAGCTGAGCAAGCTCTCAGCCCAGCCTGGCCCTAGGCCTGTCCAGGATCCATCTCCCATGGCTAACCCATTCACTTGAACATGGCCAGGGAAGACAGAGGAGTTGTTCCCAAACAAGTAAGAAAAGTTGTTTCTCTTACCTGATGTTTTCTTACTCTGCTGAGCAGAGATACTTGCTTTTGCCCGGGAGCCCAGCTGTCTCTGAGCCTGCTCTGGGCCTGATGTTCCTGGTACTATCTTCGAACGTTTTTTTCCCTTTACAGGCTTCTTGGGCGTCACCTTTTTAACATGAAAGTCACAGACAATCAGTATCCATTTCTCAAGTGCTTTAGAGCTTACAAAGTGTTTTCTTGTGCAGTACTTTAATTAATGTCCTCAACAAGTCTGGGGGATCATTATATTACCTGTACCTAAATTACGAAGAATCTAGGAAGTTAGAGGGAAATGGAATGGTCTCAATGAAGGCCGTTTCCAGGATTAGAACACTTGTTTTCATGCTTTTTCCACACCGAACACCCTCACCAAGAGACATCTCCAAGTGAGCAGGAGCGTGGTACACGGAAGATTTGGGAAAGTAGAGCATTCTAACGATCCATGAGGTCTGTGAAAATGAGGAGGGGCTTCTATAAAATCTAAGGGATTGAAGATAAGATAGTTGACAGCTGCGGGGAGAGCAAATGGAACAATGTGCAGAGGGGACAAAACGCTGCTGGCAAATGGTGTGGGAGAGATGAATATAGGGAAAGGGAAGAGAGAATGGTTCACATAAATTCACGCAGACAGCCAAGAAAGTGGTGTCAGATGTGGCATCCTGTCCTACCTCGGCAAGAACATTTCATGTGGAATTAGGTGAGGTGGTTCCTGTACCAATTCTACTTGTGTCAGGGTGTGTCACTGACCAACGATCTTAAAGCTAACCTTCATTCAGCTCTTGTTTAAAAAACTGTGAACGATAACTATATAATCAGCTCCCTTATTTATGCATCAGTGAACAATAACTGTAAAACAAGCTAAGTGAAAGAACTTTCTAAGGCTATAAATGCTGTTTAAATGTGATAATAATAAAAACAAACACTTTTATGATCCCTCTTTGAATTCTCTCTTCAACCGTGTCCACACTGCTACTGGTAACCCAACCACCAGATCCCTTTACCCTCTAAACTATAGTTTAATCTGCAATTGCAGAAGAACTCATTCAATAAACCCCTAAGGGTCTTCCTGGGCTGGAACTGGGGCTTCAGAGATGCCTCAGGGGCAGACAAGGTCCCTAAGGAGCTCACAGAAGAGAGAGGCTGACAGTTCAAGTGATTCCCAAGCAACACGAAAGGGGCCCTGTTGTGAGAGTGGTGTCTAAACAGAAGTGTCAGCAGCATCTGCAAAGTTTAGGGGAAACGCCTGAGCTTCAGAAACATGTGGAAAAGCTTATAGGTTTGGAAATGGCTTGGGGCTTTGGATTAGACTACTACCACTGCCACTGTTGGGCTTCCCTGGTGGCTCAGATGTGAAGAATCTTCCTGCAATGCAAGAGATCCAGGTTTGATCCCTGGGTCAGTAAGATCCTCTGGAGAAGAGAACAGCCATTGTGGTCTCAAGCAGATTATTTAACATCGCTGTACGACAGTATCTGCATTATTATGAGTAGTAGTATTTAATAATACTAATAATAACTTCATTATTATTTGGGGATAATAATGGCAGTAACATCATAGAGGTTTTAAGGGCTAAATACACTAATCCATGTGAATTGCCTAAAATAGTATCTGTCATCACTATGAAATCAAAAGAACAGCTATCACAATTCTTGTTAATTATTATTTAGCTCTTGGTACTACATCAGGAAATGTGATAAAGAGATCAGGAAAGGGAGGAAGTGAGGGCCAGGCTATTTTCCCACTTTTATCCCAACAGTCACATCTACAGAGAGATAAACAGTCTCTGGTCCTTTGGATTTGGGAGGCACTCACCTTCTGGGGTTTTCTCCCTTGCATGTTGGAAGTCCCTTGAGGAGGTTCATCTAAAAGGAGGTGACAAGTCATAAATTTGTTTTTGTTGTTGGTAAATATTCTCAAACTGCAGAGACTCCTGTAGTATCAGGGATTTCTGCAGCAGAGGGTGACGAGTCCACTTATTATCAAAGAGTTACTCTGAGACCAGCCTCTGAATAACAATGATTTTGGTATTTATTTGCAGCATCAATTCAGAATTTTTCTTCTATGGTTTATAAAAGGCAAACTAAACCCCATCACTGCCTTATCCTATCCTATTATGTATTTCTTATGTTTTTCCCCAAAGAAGTAAATTGATTGGTCTTTAGCCAAAAATCACTCTATACTTAAAATGGTGAATTTCACAGTATGTCAATTACACCTTAATGAAACTGTTAAGTGTGAAATGAACCATGGATGATTTACTCCAGTGGTTATGGAATGTTTCCAGTATAAAGATACCTCTTTAATATCAAAAACCTTGTAGATACTCAAGCACTGGCTTTTTAGCCCTCTTACAGTAATTTTGGGAGCTTGTGGAATCTGGCCTGTTAAACTAGAGAGTCAAAGGGCTACTGGAGACATTTTGAACATTCTCACCCTGTCTTCTCACAACTGTGCTGTCAGAGCAAAAGAGCAAATGAACACATCCCATTCCCTTTTTAAGTGAGTACATACACTGCTCAGATTTGTAGAATCTGTCACTTTTTAAACCTTACATTGCCTCTGCTCATTGACCAGTAGGAAAGGTCAATGTGTGGAAGATTACTCTCTTAAACTCTCTTCCAAACTCAACACACAGAACCAGGTTCGATTAGGAGTGAGACAACTATTTGGTTTTGATAAAACACAAGCAAACAGCCATATGTCATTACATAATACGTTAATCACTTTCTTAAGATAGTTATCCAATACCTATGCACTATTATTTTGCAAGTTTTGGGTGGATTTACACTTTAAATTTTTCTTAATCATCCTGTGATTCATAATGGTGCTTAGCAAGAACTAACTCCTTTAAAAAAGAAATGTTTCAAACATGCATAAAATGATGGACAATAATATTTGAAACGTGCATCTACCATTGGGTCTAGTTGGATTTCAACATTATCTCACAACTACTTCAGATCGCTCTGAGCTCTTTATTCAAAATATAACAAAACACTATGAACAAGTCACAGCTGAAGCCATCTGTGTGGCCCTCACTGATCCCTACCCTCCTTCCTTTTCCGCTTCTTCACTCCAGAGTTTGATGGGTTTTATTCTCATTCACGTTTTTATACATTTACCAAATACTTTCTATCCATAAAAATATATATATTCTCGTTTTGCATGTTTTAGGATTATATATGAATGGCCTCTGACTGTGCTTAACCCTCCGCATTCAATTTTTTTTCACTTAACCATGATGCTTTTGAGGGAACAAAGTCCTGAGAATCTTTCCCCATCTGGAACCCAGCATAAATGGGCTTCAGGAGACTCATTTCCTGTCACTTACCCTTTTTCCTGGGGTTCTCAGTTTTAGAATCACAATGCTTGGATTTTGTGGCTCCATTTTTAGGACACATGAAAGCCGGTGGGGTACACTTGAGACCTAGAATGATGCAAAATATTTGTTTCTTAAAAAACAACCTGAGAGGAGGGGGAAATGCTGGGACACAGCACCAACAGTAAAGCTCATCAGCTGGGCAGGGGGAATCTGAACCACAGCCAGTGGGAGAGAAATGCATAGAATCCAGGTCTGAGCATCTCTGTGGCCACTCTCAGCCCACAGCCCTGCACAGGATTTAAAAGAGCAGAAGGGTTGAAGACTGCCCTGGGATTTCTTCGCACAGAAAAGGACAAATGTGGGACACTTGGCATAGCCTAAGAAGAATAAACCATGGCTTGTAAAGAGGAATCGTCATTTATTCCCAGCCTTGTCTGAACCCAGAACTTCCTATTACCTAGTCTAGTCATGGTTTCATAGTTTCTCTTCATATTCACATAGGTGATTTTCTCCGAGTATCCCAGACGTGCCCACTCTTTCTTAGAGAAGTATTGGGAAATAGTCTTGAAAGCCTAAAGAAGAAAGAAAAATAAATTCCAGCAATGACTCAGCTAAACATGTCTGACTTTCAGCCAGGAACTCTTCCTTGGCTGCAGGGCCTCCATGTTAGATCTATAAAGTAGAGCTAATAAACCCTCTCTAGTCATGGCTAACAGAGAATATGGGTAACATCGCCTAGGCTCTCGTCTGGCATGTAGTAGGTGCTTAATGCTGGTGGCATGCTCTTCTCTCACCTTCCAGAATAGACTGAGAACCATCCAATCCAGTGCAAGATCACAGATCTTTTACCCAAGGATACCCGGCAAGGACAGAATGAGGGCCAGAAGCTCTGGATCTCCCCTTGACATGCTGCTCCTTGTCCCCAGTGCCTCTGACCCTCCCCCAACCCCCAATGCCCAGAAATCTAGTCACCATACAATGTCCCCTGGGCCACTCCTCTGCCCTCTCCAGATCAACTCACCTTGGATTTCTTCTCTAATTTCTTCCTATCTTCCCTGGGGTTTTCCCAGAAGCTGCCTCTGTTCATGGCGCTTATCTAGAAGGAACACAGCCTGGGTCTCTCCAGTCACAAGGCCAAAGGTTCTGTCGGGGGATAAAGTGTTGAAGGAAGTCCACATTCAGTTAGTCACCTGTAATTAAGGTTCTACTTTTCTCCATCCTTGGCTTATCTGTCCTTGAGCAAGGACATGAGGGTGGGGAAATCAGATGAGAACAGGAAGCTGGAGGTCTCTGAGAGAAGTAGTGATTAGGGATGACATGTTTTCTGTCATGATCAAAGTAGCATTGAGTCTTTGAGGGAGGTTGGTTACTGTTGTTAGTAGCTTGCCTGGTTTGGCTTATTTTGAAGGAAAGATATCAGACACTTGTTGGGGAAGTAGTGAAGTGAATGCATAGTATTATTGAGGGGGGCTGTTTTGAGGCAAAGGAGGGGAGGGGAGGTAAGTCCCAGAGGTCATATGGTGTCTCTGATTGAAAGGTTTCAGTTTTCAGGCAGAGGGATGTGGGATTTTGCTCGGTTGAAAAGAAATGAAGATCACTAATATGAGTGAATTTAAAGTGTATTACTAGGCCCAAATCAATAAAATCAGAAATGAAGGAGAAGTTACAACCAACACCACATAAATATAAAGGATCATAAGAGATTACCTAGAGACGGCATTTTTCACAGAACTAGAATAATTTTAAATTTTCTGTGGAAACCCAAAAGACCCCAAAGAGCCAAAATAATCTTGAGAAACAAGAACAGAGCTGGGGGTATCACACTCACAAACTAGTAGCTGAAGGTGTCTTCAGACTATACTACAAAGCTACAGTAATCCAAACAATATGGTACTGGCACAAAACCAGACACATAGATAGATGGAACGGATTATAAAGTCCAGAAACAAACCCATGCACATATGGTCAATTAACCTGTGACAAAGGAGACAAAAATATACAAGGGAGAAAAGACAATTCCCTTCAATAAGTGGTGCTAGGAATATTGGACAGCTGCATGTAAATAATGAAATTAGAACATTTTCTTACACCATATAAAAAATAAACTCAAAATGGATTAAAGACCTAAATATAAGACCATAAAACTCCTAGAAGAAAACACAGACAGAACACTCTTTGACATATATTGTAGCAATGTGTTTTGGACCTGTCTCTTACAGCAAACTAAACAAAAACAAAAAATGGTACCTCATTAAACTTAAAAGCTTTTGCACAGCAAAGGAAACCACTGACAAAACAAAAAGACAACCTACTGAAAGAGAGAAATATTCGCAAATGATATGAGTGATAAAGGGTTAATTTCTAAATTATACAAATAGCTTATAAAAATATTAAAAATCCAAACAACCCGATTTAAAAATGGGCAGAATAACTGAAAAGGCATTTTTCTGAAGAAGACATGCAAACAGCCAAGTCAATGAAAAGATGCCCAATATTGCTAATCATCATAGAAATGCAAATCAAAACCACAATGAGAGGGACTTCCCTGGTGGTCCAGCAGCTAAGACTCCATGCGCCCAATGCAGGGGGCCTGGGTTCAGTTCCTAGTCAGGGAACTAGATCCCACATGCTGCAACTAAGAGTTCACGTGCCTCAATTAAGAGTTCACATGCCACAACTAAGAGTACACATACGGCAACTAAAAAGATTTTGCATGCCTTAACGAAAGATTCTGCATGTAGCAATGAAGACTGAAGATCCCAGGTACCACAACTAAGATCCAGTGCAGCCAAATAAATAAATATTTAAAAAACCCAACACTATGAGATATCACCTCACACCTCCCAGAATGGCTATCATCAAAAAGACCACAAACCATAAACATTGGGGGAGGATGTGGAAAAAAGGGTCCTTTTGTATTCTGTTGGTGGGAATGTAAATTGGTATAGTCACTGTGGAAAACAGTGTGAAGGTACATCAAAAAAGTAAAAACAGAACGACAATAGACCCAGAAATTCCATTCCTGGGTATATATCCAAAACAAAACAAAAGCATTAATTTGAAAAGATACACACAGCCTAATATGCATGGCACCATTATTTATACTAGCCAAGATAGAAACAGCAACTTAAGTATCTATAAACAGATAATGGATGAAGCTGTGGTATATATATATATGTGCATGTGTGTGAGTGACACACAAGGGAATACTACTCAGTCATAAAAAGAATAAAATCTTGTCATTTGCAACATGAATGGGCTTGGAGTGTATTATGTTAGTGAAATAAATCAGACAGAAGAAGACACATACCATATGTTATCACTTATTCACAGAATCTTAAAGAAAACAACAAAGAAATGAGCATAACAACAAAAAAAACAGATTCACAGATAAACAGAACAAATTAGTGCTTATCAGTGAGGAGAGAAGACAGGAGGGGAAAGATAGGGATAGGAGATTAAGAGATACAAACTGCTATGTATAAAATAAATAAGCAATAAGGACATATTGTACAATACAAAAAACATAGTCATTATTTTGTAATAACATTAAAGGAAGTATAGTCTATAAATGGGCTTCCCTGGTGGCTCAGAGGTTAAAGTGTCTGCCTGCAATACAGGAGACCCGCGTTCGATCCCTGGGTCGGGAAGAACCCCTGGAGAAGGAAATGGCAACCCACTCCAGGATTCGTGCCTGGAGAATCCCATGGACAGAAAAGCCTGGTGGGCTACAGTCCATGGGGTCGCAGAGAGTCGGACACGACTGAGCGACTTCACTCACTTAATCTATAAATACATGGAATCAATTTGTTGTATGTGTGAAATTAATGTATTGTAAATCAATATATCTTGATTTTAAAAAGGCTATTACTATCTTTTTGAAAATTATTAAAGCGAAGAGAGCTAGCACCTCTGACACTATAGGATCACCCATCACTCAGGCTGAGAAGACGGCATTGGGAGTTTCTCTCAGGAGGGGAGAGCTTTGGGAGTTTCTCTCAGGGAAGGGAGAGTCTGAGGCCAAGAACATTGATTCTTTATACCAGCTGCTGCTGCTGCTGCTGCTAAGTCGCTTCAGTCGTGTCTGACTCTGTGTGACCCCAGAGGCGGTAGCCCACGAGGCTCCCCCGTCCCTGGGATTCTCAAGGCAAGAACACTGAAGTGAGTTGCCATTTCCTTCTCCAATGTATGAAAGTGAAAAGTTAAAGTGAAGTCGCCCAGTCATGTCTGACTCTTCGCGACCCCATGGTCCGCGGCCTACCAGGCTCCTCCGTCCATGGGATTTTCCAGGCAAGAGTACTGGAGTGGGGTGCCATTCCCTTCTCCGTCTGAGGATGTTAGGAGGTCCAGAAAATATTCAGTTGCTTGAATTATCAACAACAGTAGGTCCCAGTTTTTTACTTGCTCCCCTTAACCTGTCTAGAGAGACCCTCAAAGAGAGCTTACCTCAGACGTGAAGCGGTGCCGAAGTGCCGCTGGACGTCAGGACGAAATCCCACGAGATGTCGGGACGAAATCCCACAGTTCAACCGACCAAGGACAATCAACCAATCAGAACAGTTAGCCAACTTGATCTGGCCAATCGGAGATCAGGAGAGTAGGCGGGGCAAGAGAGGCAGGAATGGGGTCACCTAACGGTTCACTCTCCGGGGACAGGAGTGCCTTTTCAAAGTGGGTGGAAACTTGAAGTTTCCTGCTTGAAGCAGGATTGCCTCCCGCCAAAACTGGCCACGCCCAGTTACGTAGGTCCATTAGCACGCATGCTCAGATGTTACCTTTCCATTCAGCTTACCTCTTTCTACCCTCTGCTGTGTGTTTGTTTGGTTTTAATAAATGGTACATCTAGCTTCTCTGGTAGCTCATATGGTAAAGAATCTGGCTGCAACGCAGGAGACCTGGGTTTGATCCCTGGGTCGGGAAGCTCCCCTGCAGAAGGGAATGGCAACCCACTCCAGTATTCTTGCCTGGAGAATCCCATGGACTGACCATGGGGTCGCAAAGAGTCAGACACGACTGAACGACTAACACTTTCATTTTCAAATGGTATATCCGAGGCAGGCTGCCATCTCAAATCCTTCCCATCAGTCTCCAACTTCCTCAGATATGGGGTCTTTCTTAGGACATCATATGGCCTTTCTAATAATTCAAGAATTTTAAACTTAAAAAAAAAAAAAACACTTAGGAAAGCTATGGTACATATATACAATGGCGTATTACTCAGCCATTAAAAAGAATACATTTGCATCAGTTCTAATGAGGTGGATGAAACTGGAGCCTATTATACAGAGTGAAGTAAGCCAGAAAGAAAAACACCAATACAGTATACTAACGCATATATATGGAATTTAGAAAGATGGTAACAATAACCCTGTATACGAGACAGCAAAAGAGACACTGATGTCTAGAACAGTCTTTTGGACTCTGTGGGAGAGGGAGAGGGTGGGATGATTTGGGAGAATGGCATTGAAACATGTATAATATCATATATTAAACGAGTCGCCAGTCCAAAAAAAAAAACAAAAAAACTTTTAAATATGTGCTTTTCTGGAAGATCCAATAACCAGAAACATGCTTTACCCAATACTAATATTTGCAACAGTAGTATTAAAAAGAATATCCTTGTAAGTAGGGCTTGCTGTGTCCCTCAGGGGGCTCAGAAGTCACTTTTTCTAGAAAGTCTTTTCTACACCCCCCCACCCCGAATAGGTCACCAATACCCCTTGGGCTTTCCATTACATCTCTGATCTAAGTGCCTCCTCCTTCTTAGGGCAAGGAGAACAGGGCAGTAACCCATGTGCTAAGCACAAAGCCATTTATGTGCATCATCCCATTTAATTTTCATCCCCTTGAGTTGATTACTGTTATCATTCCTTTTGTGCAGATGCTAAGACTGAGATGCAGAGAGTTAAGCAACTTGGTTACATAATCAGTAGGTAGCAGGGCTGGAGTTCACCCCAAGTTGAATTGAGCCCAAAGCCTGTGCTTTTACTTACTATTCTGTTGTTCAGTCCCTCAATCAACAGTGTCCGACTCTTTGTGACCCCATGGACTGCAGCGAGCCAGGCTTCCCTGTCCCTCACCATCTCCCTGAGTGCACTCAAACTAATGTTTGAGTCTGTGACGCCATCCAACCATCTCATCCTCTGTCTTCCCCTTCTCCTCCTGTCTTCAATCTTTCCCAGCATCAGGATCTTTTCCAGAGAGTCAACTCTTCGTATCAGGTGGCCAAAGTATTCTTTCCAGTGAATATTCAGAGTTGATTTCCTTTAGGATTGACTGGTTTGATCTCCTTGCTGTCCAAGGGACTCTAAGAGTCTTCTCCCACACCACAGTTTAAAAGCATCAATGCTTTGGCATTCAGCTTTCTTTATGGTCCAAATCTCACATCCACATATGACTACTGGGAAAACAATAGCTTTGACTAGATGGACCGTTGTTGGCAAAGTGATGTCTCTGCTTCTTAAAATGTTATCTAGGTTTGTCACAGCTTTTCTTCCAAGGAGTAAGTGTCTTTTAGTTTCATGGCTACAGTCACGGTCCACAGTGATTTTGGACCCCAAGAAAACATAGTCTGTCACTGTTTCCATTTCCTCCCCCATCTGTTTGCTGTGAAGTGATGGGACTGGATGCCATGATCTTAGTTTTTAGAATGTTGAGTTTTCAGCCAGCTTTTACACTCTCCTCTTTCACCCTCATCAAGAGGCTCTTTAGTTCCTATTCACTTTCTGCCATGAGGGTGATGTCATCTTCATATCTGAGGTTATTGATATTTCTCCCATCAGTCTTGACTCCAGCTTGAGCTTCATCCAGCCCAACATTTTGCATGATGAATTCTGCATATAAGTTAAATAAGCAAGGTGTCAATATACAACCTTGACATACTCTTCTCCCAATTTTGAAGTAGTCTGTTTTTTTCATGTCTGGTTCTAACTGTTGCTTCTTGATCTGCATACAGGTTTCTCAGGAAGTAGGTAAGGTGGCTTGGTATTCCAAAAATTTAAGAATTTTCCACAGTTTGTTGTGATCCACACAGTCAAAGACTTTAGTGTAGTCAATGAAGTATTCAACTTTTTCTGGAATTCCCTTGTTTTCTCTATGATCCAACGGGTGTTGATAATTTGATATCTAGTTCCTTTCTACGTCTTGTCTAAAAGCATCTGGAGCCCATGTCTAAACCCTAATACAATCACAAACAGGGCCAGTGACATTGCCTTTAAGCACCTCTTGTTGTCATATCTTGGGACCCCAGCAGGACCCAGACACGGTGCTAAGGTCACCAGTGTATCATTTACTTCCAGCCTTGAATAAAACAAGTCACTGCATACCACCCCCAGAGATGTGACATCAACCACCTGGGAGGCAGCGAAGGATGAGGAACTCTCAGTATCTGCTCAGCCCTCCACACTCCTCATGCTGCAGGGTTTTGTAATGAAGATTTTTCCTTTCTTGATTACAGTAACTTTTCTGCTTTTGCAAAACAAAAAATTTTAAGTTCCTCTTGTATAATTAACTAGATCTTATTTAGAGGATAATTGTAATTCATGTTTCTTAGTTAGAAAAAATTTTTTCTGTAGCCTTTTATTTCCTACTATTTTAGCAAGTACTCTAGAGATAATAACTAAATATTGGCCACACTAGCATCCAGGACAAATTTTACCTTCTATTAAACTGAAATTAAATAAAATAATGAAACTCCTCAATCCTTAGACTGAATAAGCTCACAACCAAGAGCTCAGGTGAACCCTCCCATCCTTCAGCACAACAAGGGAATCCAGTAGTCAGGGATATTTACAATCAGGACTTTTGAGACATTTACTGCAGAAGGGAACTGGAGTGTAGAATCACAGAGAACCCCTCTCCCGGGTCCAGCACTTTCACTCTGAGCTTGCACATGAGATAATGAATGAGATTTGTAATCCAAAGGGAGTGGGGGTGGGAACTAGGAATGAGCAGGAAGGAATATTTCTTTGAGTATAGCTTTTTGTGGAGCTTTGACTCTTAGAACCGTACTCATGTTTCACAGACTCTAGGGGGAAAATAAGGAAAGTAAGAAAGTGGTTGCAAACTAAATACATTGAAATAAACTAGAGGACTTCCCTGACAGTCTGGTGGTTAAGACTCCATGCTCCCAATGTAGGAGGTGTGGGTCCGACCCCTGGTCAGGGAATTAAGATCCTACACGCTGTGGGGCCAAAAGAAAAACAAAAAACAAACTCCTAGGATGACAGGGGAACCCCAAATGGGATATAAACAGAAATAATGGAACCTAACTGTATTGTGCTGTGTTAAGTTGCTTCAATCGAGTCCAACTCTGTGTGACCCTATGGACTGTAGCCCATCAAGCTCCTCTGTCTGTGGGGATTCTCCAAGCAAGAATACTGGAGCAGGTTGCCATGCTCTTCTCCAGGGGATCATACAAGCCAGGGATCGAACCACATCTATTGTGTCTCCTGCATTGGCAAGTGGGTTCTTTACCACTAGCGCCACCTACAAATGAATAATAATACCACACTGAAGGGCATGGGGAAGAAAATAACTAACCTAAGTAGACTTGAGAAACAATATTTATTTTGACCAGATACTATAAGGCTCAAAGCAAAAAGAAATGTACACAAATGTAGTTTAGTTAGTAAATTTGTTTTTACATAGCTTAGGAATCTTAGGAATTCTGAAAATACTTTACGTAAAGATTTGAGCAAACAAATAGATCGTAGATAACACGGGTCATGTTTCTCATTGTCAGAGAAAGGCATTTCAAATGTGGGAAAGAGAGATAAAGCTACAATAAACACTGTGGTCTTGGATTGGAGTCAGAGATATCAGTATGAATCCAAGGGACGGTCTACAAAACAACCTGCCCAAGTTTGAAAAAAATGTCAATGTCATAAAAGATGAAGAAAGGCTAGGTTTAAAAAAGACCGAAAGATGTAACAAGTTAAATGCAACACACGATCCTGGACTGCATCTGGGAACAGAAAAAAAATTTTTTTTTCTTTTTGCTAATGAGGGCATTATTAGAACTATTGGCACATTTTGAAAAAGATTTACAGATTAGATAATATTTCCGAATTGGTGTTAATTTCCTGGTCTTGATTTTTATAGTGTGGTTATACAGAAAATAATGCCTGGCTTTTAAGGGAAAATACACTAGTATTTAGGGGTGTGCATGCTAAGTTGCTTCAGTCGTGTCCGACTCTTTGTGACCCTATGGACTGTAGCCTGTCAGGCTCCTCTGTCCATGGGATTCTCCAGGCAAGAATACTGGAATGGGCTGCCATGCCTTCCTCCAGGGGATCTTCCTGATCCAGGGATCTAATGGATGGGTCGCATCTCTTATGTCTCCTGCATTGGCAGGCAGGTTCTTTACCACTAGTGCCACCGATGAAGCCCTATTGAGGGGCATTTATTTACAAATATTTCAGAAGTAAATATAATTACTATTCTTACAACTTTTTCTGTAAGTTTGAAATTATTTCCAAATAAAAAGTTAAAATAAATGTAGACTATTGGACCTCACCTTTGACCCACTGGATCAGAAAATCTGGGTCTAGGGCTCAGGAATATGCAATGAAGGATAGGGCTTTGATCTTAATTTCATAAAAGTTCTTAATTTCCAGGGGTTCTGTCATACCTTGTTTCTCACATTTTTAAGACAACTCTTAAAGATGCACAAAGCTTTGTATTAGTATGCTTGGGCTGCCATAACAAAATACCATAGAACGGGTGGCTCAAACAACAGAAATTTATTTTCTCACAATTCTGGGGGCCAGAAAGTCCACGATCAAGGTTCTGGCAGGATTTGGCTTCTGCTGAGAGCTCTCCTCCTGGCTTGCAGATGGTTCCTCTCTTTGTCCTCACATGGTGTCTCATAGAGATCTCTGGTGATCCTGGCTCTTTTCTAAGGACACCAGTTCTATCAGATCAGGGCTCTACCCTTAGAGCCTCATTTAGCCTGTTGTCGTTCAGTCGCTCAGTCGTGTTCTGACTCTGTGACTCCAGGGACTGCCGCACGCCAGGCTTCCCTGTCCTTCACCATCTCCCAGAGCTTGCCCAAACTCATGTCCATTGAGTCAGTGATGCCATCCAACCATCTCGTCCTCTGTCTTCCCCTTCTCCTTCTGCCTTCTATCTTTCCCAGCATCAAGGTCTTTTCCAATGAGTCAGCTCTTTGCATCAGGTGGCCAAAGCTTTGGAGATTCAGCTTCAGCATCAGTCCTTCCAATGAATATTCAGGGTTGATTTCCTCTAGGATGGACTGGTTTGATCTCCTTGCAGTCCAAGGGACTCTCTCTAACACCACAGTTCGAAAGCATCAATTCTTTGGCGTTCAGCCTTCTTTATGGTCCAACTCTCACATCCATACATGACTACCTCCTTAAGGGCCCTATCTCCAGTACAGTTACCCAGGGTTTAGACCTCCAACATATGAATTGGCAGTGGAGAGGGACTCAATTCAGTCCACAACTACCACTGTATAACACTACTGAAGTCAAGATATCATTGTAGCTTTAATTAAGACCACACATAAGGTTTTGTGTCCTCTGTTGTCCACATTGAATCTGGGTCTTGGGTCATACTTCTACCATCTATGTCCCTCAGGTCTGAACCTTGATCCTGGTCCTCTGTTAACTCTTCCAGTTTTACTGCCACTCAGGTCTGACTTGCACCTGGTTCTCTGTTCAATTTTCTCTGTACACAAGCTTCTGTTAATACTTCTGCCATCAATGAGCCACTTTTGGGGGCATCTAACTTATGTTTCTGTTAAGTAACTATTTCATCATCAGTTCAGTCTGGCATGAAACCCACACCCAAGTTCTCTTTTTATTTCTTCCTTCATCAATGCCTCTTCTCATCTGTGAATCAAATCCAAGTCTCTTAACACCATTAGTTCCCCTCTCTGATCTGTATATTAAACCCAGATAACAGTTGTAGATTTTACCACCAATGGCCCTCTTTTCTATCTGACTATCTGTTAAATCTTTAATCATCAGTGACCCTCAGGTTTAATCTCAAACCCAGGGCTCTGTTAAGTATTCCACCACTGTGCACGCATGCTAGGTTGCTTCAGTCATGTCTGACTCTTTGCGACCCCATGGACGTTAGCCTGCTAGGCTCCTCTGTCCATGGGATTCTCCAGGCAAGAATACTGGAGTGAGCTGCCATTTCCTTCTTCAGGGGATTCTACCACCAGTGTACCTATACTCTAGACCTTAAACCTGGGTCTGTGTTAACCTATCCACAATCAATACTCCTGTGATCTTGGTCTAGAGTCTCTACTGAGGTTTCCACCAATTTTCTTTGTCTGGTCTTGAACCTAAGCCTTTGAAACGATTCTGACATAACAGCCTGAGCCCTTCATTGATGCCCATCTGGTTTGAATTCAAACCTGATCTACTACCAGTTGTCTCCCCCTAGTAATACCCTGTGTCTCAATCAAATTTTCCACCACCACCACCCTTGGGTTTGACCTCAAAATTAGGCATTATGGTAGACAGGATAATGGTCTCCCAAAGATGTCCATGTCCTAATCCTTGGCTTTGCTTTCTTACATGGGTGGAGCTAGTGGTAAAGAATCTGCCTGCAAATGCAGGAGACATAGGAGATGTGGGTTCGATCCCTGAGTTGGAAAGATCCCCTGGAGGAGGAAATGGCAACCCACTCCAGTATTCTGGCCTGGAGAATACTATGGACAGAGAAGCCTGGCGGGCTACAGTCCATAGGGTTGGACATGACTGAAGTGACAGAACACGCATGCAGATGTGATTAAGAATCTTGAGATGGGAAGATTATTGTGGATTATCCAGATGGGTCACAAGGCCCCTAATAACAGAGAGGGAGGAGTGGCAGAGTCAGAAAAAGAGGTGAGATGATAGAAACAGAAGGTCACAGTCAAAGAAAGATTTAAAGATGCTATACTGCTGGCTTTGAAGATGGGAGAAGGGGTCTTGAGCTAAGGAAGCTGGAAAAGGCAAGAAAATGGATTCGCCCTAGAGCCTCCAGAGGGAGTATAGCCCTGCTGACACCTTGATTTCAGCTCAGTAAAACCCATTTTGGACTTCTGACCTACAGAACTACAGTTCTGACCTACAGAAGTGTAACATAATAAACTTGTGTTGGTTTAAGCCACGTAGTCAAAGCTGTGGCGTTAAGCCAACATAAGTTTGTAGTAATTTGTTACAGCACCAATAGGAAAATAATATAGGCATCTTTGAAATGTTTCACCATTGATGCCCATCTGGTCAACACTCAAACCAGGTCCTTGCTAACTCTTCCGTCATCCATGACCGTTTGTGTGACCTCAAATCCCAGTCACCGTTAGCTATTCCACCATCACAATCCCTTTATATGTCCTCCAACCTGGGCCTCTTTTAATTTTTTCCAACCTGAATGAATTTCTGATTTTACCTTGAACTCAGGAATCTGTTATCTATTCCACCATTAATGGGTTCTGATCTAGATGTAGGATCTAGGATGTTGAGGGTAGTTAACAGTCCCCTTGTGTCTACATATTACCCAAGGAGGTAATATATAGAGGTCTGTTCTTGGAGGTCTGTTCACTTTTTCACTATCAGGGCAATTTATGCATGAATCTTTTCTCAAGCCTGTTAACTCTTTCCCTATTGTTGCTCCCTGGGGTCTGTACAATGACTACAGGCCTCAGTTAAATCCTCCCCATCTGTGCTCCTTTGACGTGTACGGAAAAGCAAACATCTGCTAACTCTTCCATTGTTAGTGCCTCTCCTCCTATGTGCATTAACCCCAGCCCTCACTTAATGCTTCTGTCATAAGTGCTCATTACTTGTAAGCTTAAAGTCAGTTCTTGGTTGACTCTTTCACCATCATTGCCCCTTTGGTATAGGTTGTGAATTGTGGGTCATTGTTAATTATACCACTATTAATGTTTCTCTGATATATCTCAAATTTGGGTCTAAGGTAACATTTCCATTTCCAAAGCCTCTCTGGAAGGACTTTGGAACTGGGCCAACATTCCACTATCAGGGCCCTTCTGGTTTGACTTTGAAAGCGAGGTGTTTGTTGTTTCCTTCACCCATACACCCTGTTAGAGGTCTTGAATCCTAGGACATTCTTAAATACTATACCACCAGTGTTAGTCACTCAGTTGTGTCTGACTCTTTGCGACTCCATGGACTGTAGCCCACTAGGCTCCTATGTCCAAACGATTCTCCAGGCAAGAATACTGGAGTGAGTGGCCATTCCCTTCATCAGGAAATCTTTCCCACCCAGGGATTGAATCCAGGTCTCCTGCACTGCGGGCAGATTCTTTACCATCTGAGTCACCCCTTGGTGGCTTGCTTGCTTCCTTAAGCGATCCTCAATATAGAACCTATGCTTTTCTTAACTATACAGTCCCGCTCTTGGCCAACCTCAATCTAGCCCTTTGTTACATCTTCTAAAATCAATGCCCCTTAGGGTTTACCTTGAACCTCTATTAAATTCTTTTGACTTTGATACGAACTGCAAAATGCTGCTTCTGCCCACTTTTAAGTGACGCGTGCAGTAAGTCCAGGCTGTGAGTGACGGGATTGGGCGGGCCTCTCTGTGTTCGAAGGAGCCAATGGCAGACTGTGAGTGACAGGAGCGGGCGGACCCTGACCTGCCCAAGGAGCAATAGGACGCAGGAGGGCAATGACGCTGGGCAAGGAGTGGTGCGCGGGGAGTGTAGTCTAAGCACCTAAATGAATACAAACATTGTGTCAAAGTACTCTTCACTTTCTCCAGACGCTCTAGAAAGGAGGCTTCTGCAGAGCAGTCTCTCGGGCCTTGATTCCACTATCCCTCGTTAGCATTACCCGCCTCGCCGCCGGTTCCCACAGAACAGCCTAATCGGCAGTATCTCCACGCCTTTGCTCTGGCGGTGACTCAGCTCAGGGCCGGGAACACCCATTCTTCCTCCCAGGACAGTCGCGGCCGTTCGGAGCCTCACACTGCTTTCAGAGCACCAAGTGCAATTATCTTGCCTCTGAAATTCCACGAGGACTGCCCGGACTCAAAAACACATATATCCTCTGGCTGGAATGGCAGTCCCCAGAAGTCGTGGGGGGCACTATACATTTCCCGGTTCACAAGCAAGTTGCTGTCACAGAGCGAGTGATGCTATTTTTGTTACTGGCAGAGCTGGGCTCCGCAGCTGGTTCTGAGTGGGCGGAAGATAAGATGATACGCCATCCAGACAAGGGAGTTTCAAGGGATGCTGTGCCCTTTTGTGCAAACGGGGAGCCAAGCCTGGATTGAGAAGATTTTGGGTCCTGATTGCAGAGCCAAAGTGAGGGGCCCAGCTGAGTGATGGGCATCTGTGTGGACAGCGATGGGGCATGTGGAAGGACTAATGAGGGGTCCTTTGGACTGAATGATGTGAACAACAGTGATAGGGGAGTCTGGAGGATCAGGCATAACGATGCGTGGGATATGTGATAGGGAATTTAATGGGGATAAGTGATGGGGGATTTGTTAGGTGAGAATTGCTGTCTGTAGGGTGAATGATCGGAGAAGGCGATGGCACCCCACTCCAGTACTCTTGCCTGGAAAATCCCATGGATGGAGGAGCCTGGTAGGCTGCAGTCCATGGGGTTGCTAAGAATCGGACACGACTGAGCGACTTCACTTTCACTTTTCACTTGCATGCATTGGAGAAGGAAATGGCAACCCACTTCAGTGTTCTTGCCTGGAGAATGCCAGGGACGGGGGAGCCTGGTGGGCTGCCATCTATGGGGTCGCACAGAGTCGGACACGACTGAAACGACTTAGCAGCAGCAGCAGTAGCAGGGTGAATGGTGGGATTTCAAGGGGTGAGCAAAGGAGGTCTATAGGGTGAGTGAAAGGGACCTGGGATGAGTGATGGAGGGTCTGTTTCGGGAAAGTGATGGGGGATCTGTGAGGTGAGCAATAGGAGGTCTATAAGATGAGTGGTGAGGTTCTATGGGGACAGGAATGGGAATGTGTAGGGATGTCATGTTGCGATTCTTTGGGACCAGGTGGCTCTTTTAGACCAATAATAAATACATCCATTAATAAACAAAAATCCCCGCCCTTGTGGTTTCAGCATTCCAGTGGAAGAGTCAGTCACTGAAGTTTTGATTTATTTTCCCTGATGACTACCTTTTCATATATGCATTGATCACTTGGAGATCCTATTTTGTGAGGTGCCTAGTCAGATCTTTAGCTCATTTTTATTTTGCATCACTTGCTTTTTCCTTATTGGTTTGTAGGAGTTGGTTTCATATATTTGGATACCACTCTTTTACTTGTGATATGTGTTTTGCAACTATCTCCTTAATTTTTGGTTTCTCTTTTCCTTATGTGGCTTTGAATACCAAAGAAATTCTCACACTGTTAAGGATGTTCTAGGACCTGGAACAGAGTTCCCAACCTGGAGATCTGACAAAGGGACTTAGAACCCCCAGGGAATTTGACTCTGGAGGCCAGTGTGATTTGATTACAGAACTTCCCCAGGACTGGGGAAACAGACTCTTGGAGGGCACAAAGAAAACCTTGTGCACACCAGGAGCAGTGTCCCCACAAGAGACTGAGCCAGACTTGCCTGTGAGTGTCCAGGAGTCTCCAGCAGAGGCATGGATCAACAGTGGCCTGCTGTGGGGTCAGGGGAACTGAATAAAACAGTGGGTACATAAGTTCTTTTGAAGGAGGTTACCATTACCATAGTTTGGCCTCAAGCCAAACAACATGGAGGGAACACAGCTCCACCCATCAACAGAAAACTGGATTTAAGATTTACTGAGCATGGCCCTGCCCATCAGAACAAGACCCAGACTCCTCCACAGTCAGTCTCTCCCATCAGGAAGCTTCCACAAGCCTCTTATCCTTATCCATCAGAGGGCAGACAGAATGAAAACCACAATCACAGAAAACTAACCAAACTGGTCACATGAATTGCAGCCTTGTTTAACCCAATGAAGCAATGAGCCATGCCATGTAGGGCTACCCAGGATGGACGGGTCATGGTGGAGAGTTCTGACAAAACGTGGTGCACTGGAGAAGGGACCGGCAAACCACTTCAGTATTCATGCCTCGAGAACCCCATGAATAGTATGAAAAGGCAAAAAGATAGGACCCTGAAAGATGAACTCCCCAGGTCAGTAGGTGCCCAATATGCTACTGGAGGCCAGTGGAGAAATAACTCCAGAAAGAATGAAGAGACGGAGCCAAAACAAAAACAATACCCAGTAGTGGATGTGACTGGTGATGGAAGTAAATTTCGATGCTGGAAAGAACAATATTGCATAGGAACCTGGAATGTTAGGTCCATGGATCAAAATAAATTGGAAGTGGTCCAACAGGAGATGGCAGGAGTGAACATCGACATTTTAGGAATTAGTGAACTAAAATGGACTGGAATGGGAGAATTTAGTTCAGATGACCATGATATCTACTACCATGGGCAAGAATTCCTTAGAAGAAATGGAAAAAAGTGAAAGTGAAGTCGCTCAGTTGTGTCCGACCCTTTGCGACCCCATGGACTGTAGCCTTCTCCATCCATGGGATTTTCCAGGCAAGAATACTGGAGTGGATTGCCATTTCCTTCTCCAGGAGATCTTCCTGACCCAGGGATTGAACCTGGGTCTCCCTCATTGTAGGCAGATGCTTTACCGTCTGAGCCACCAGAGAAGAAGAAATGGAGTAACCCTCATAGTCAACAAAAGAGTCTGAAATGCAGTACTTGGGTGCAATCTCAAAAATGACAGAATGATCTCTGTTCGTTTCCAAGGCAAACTATTCAATATCACAGTAATCCAAGTCTATGCTCCAACCACTGATGCTGATGAAGCTGAGGTTGAACGGTTCTGTGAAGACTTAACAAGACCTTCTAGAAATAACACCAAAAAAAAAAAAAAAAAGATGTCTTTTCATCATAGGCGACTTGAATGCAAAAGTAGGAAGTCAAGAGATACCTGGAGTAACAGGCAAACTTGGCCTTGGAGTACAGAATGAAGCAGGGGAAAAGCTAACAGAGTTTTGCCAAGAGAATGCACTGATCATAGCAAACACCCTCTTTCAACAACACAAGAGAAGACTCTACACATGCACATCACCAGATGGCCAATACCAAAATCAGATTGATTTTTTTTAAAGATGGAGAAGTTCTATACAGTCTGCAATAACAAGACCAGGAGCTGACTTTGGCTCAGATCGTGAACTCCTTATTTCAAAATTCTCTGATATATAATAGTAAGAATTATAATAAGAATATTCACAGCTACTCTGTGCCAGGCACCATTATTATAAATTCTAATGGAATTAACTCATCTAATATACCCAGAAATGCTTTGTGCTAGGTACTATTATTGTCCCCATTTTTCAGATGAATAGACTGAGGCACAGCTAGTACATGGTCTAGACAGAACTCTAAAGCAGCGAAGTCATAAATAAGGGAACAACCTTATAAAAATTTTTTTGTATAGGTCAAATCCTTAGACATAAGTGTGCTAGGTTAGAGAGCAAGCATATTTAAAATGTAAAGAGTATTTCTTAAATTCTATTTTGATATTGTATAATCAGCTTCTACATGTAGTTAAAAATCGTTTACAAGGAGGACCACTTCCCAATATTTTATCCACTACCAGATAGCATCAGTGTTTTTCATGCTTGTTGTTTTTAAGGTTGAACGTTATATCTTCTTTTCATCTGCTTTTCTTTAATGATTAAATGAGCATCGGCATCTTTTCACATTTGTATTCGCCATTTTGTGTTTCTCTGTAAATCTTCCATTTCCTTCTTTGTCTTTTGCTTATTGCTTTCTAACAGCTAGAAACACAAGCTGGAATAAAGATTGCTAGGAGAAATATCAATAACCTCAGATATGTAGATGACACCACCCTTATGGCAGAAAGTGAAGAGGAACTCAAAAGCCTCTTGAAGGAAGTGAAAGTGGAGAGTGAAAAAGTTGGCTTAAAGCTCAACACTCAGAAAACGAAGATCATGGCATCCGGTCCCACCACTTCATGGGAAATAGATGGGGAAACAGTGGAAACAGTGTCAGACTTTATTTTTCTGGGCTCCAAAATCACTGCAGATGGTGACTGCAGCCATGAAATTAAAAGACGCTTACTCCTTGGAAGGAAAGTTATGACCAACCTAGATAGCATATCCAAAAGCAGAGACATTACTTTGCCAACAAAGGTCTGTGTAGTCAAGGCTATGGTTTTTCCTGTGGTCATGTATGGATGTGAGAGTTGGACTGTGAAGAAGGCTGAGCGCCGAAGAATTGATGCCTTTGAACTGTGGTGTTGGAGAAGAGTCTTGAGAGTCCCTTGGACTGCAAGGAGATCCAACCAGTCCGTTCTGAAGGAGATCAGCCCTGGGATTTCTTTGGAAGGAATGATGCTAAAGGTGAAACTCTAGTACTTTGGCCACCTCATGCGAAGAGTTGACTCATTGGAAAAGACTCTGATGCTGGGAGGGATTGGGGGCAGGAGGAGAAGGGGACGACAGAGGATGAGATGGCTGGATGGCATCACTGACTCGATGGACGTGAGTCTGAGTGAACTCTGGGAGTTGGTGATGGACAGGGAGGCCTGGTGTGCTGCCATTCATGGGGTCGCAAAGAGTCGGACACGACTGAGCGACTGATCTGATCTGAATATGAATTTTGAAGT
Organism: Bubalus bubalis; assembly: GCF_019923935.1. Classification (NCBI taxonomy): domain Eukaryota; kingdom Metazoa; phylum Chordata; class Mammalia; order Artiodactyla; family Bovidae; genus Bubalus; species Bubalus bubalis. The sequence continues at coordinate 56,217,150 of NC_059181.1, forward strand.
ACACATTAAAACTTTTTTCTGGCTAGGTGGGGATTTATCTCTCAACCTTTTTGTCGGTTCTCACTAGAATGCAAGCTCCTTGAGGGAAGGTATTTTAACCAGGTTTCTTTCCTATTGTATCCCCCGTCCTTAGACATTGCCTGGTATTCAGCAGGTGCTCAATAACTGCTTGTTGAGTGGATGAATGCGTTTTTCACTTAACAATATATTTTAGAGATTGTTGCATGTGAATCTATGTAGTTTCCTTACTGCTTTTTATGACTCCATATGGTATTTCCTCGTGGGGATTGAAGCATAATTGATTCATCCAATCCCCCATGAGGCTGTTTACATACTTTTGCTACTATAAACAGTACTATAGTGCAATATCTTCACATGTGCTATTTTGCTCATGTATATGAGTATTTATATAAAATAATTTCTAGAAATGGAATGGCTAGTCGGAGGATATGTACATGTAGAATTATGATGAATATTGTGAAATTAATTGCCCTTAAAATATATGGTACTAGCATATACCCACAATTTGAGTGTGCTTGACATTTTCACCAACTCAGTGACTTATCAAACTTCAATCTTCAATAAAATATAAAGGAAATGTGATGTCTTCTTTTAATTTGCATTTCTCTTCATGCAAATGAAGCCAAGCATCATTTTACATGCTTAGAATCAATTTGCATTCGCTTTTTTGTGAATTGGTAGTCATGTCCTTTGACTATTTTTTTAAGTTAAGTTGTTGGTCTTTTTATTCTTGCTTTGTAGGAGCTCTCTCACTCTACTGAGGACATTAACTTTTTGTCCATCCTATGTGCTGTGCCTATATCTTCTCTCCAGTTCATTGCTTGTTCTTTGAGCTATGATATATTTTGTCATGCAGTATAGAAAGTAGTCAAATTTATCAGTTTTCCTTTGTGGCACCTGTGTTTTGTAGCATGCTTTGTTAGAAGAGTCTTCTCCACTTTAAAATTATTATATATATATATATTTTAAAGCAAATCCATCTCTCCTGTCTTTATTTTATGGCTTCCCTCTTTCTTTGTTTAAATTTTTGTTAGATCTAAATTTTTTTTTATGGGTACAGAATTAAATAGAGAATTCAACTTTACATTTCTTTCTGATAACTACCCAGTTTTGAGTAATTTATTTTTTCTATACTTATTTGAAGTGCTACCTTGATTATGTATTAAATTTTCCACTTTTATTTGCATCTATTTTTAGGCTCTCTTGGAGAAGGAAATGGCAATCCACTCCAGTATTCTTGCCTAGAGAATCCTGTGGACAGAGGAGCCTGATGGGCTGCTGTCCATAGGGTCCACAGAGTTGGACGCGACTGAAGCGACTTAGCATGCATGCATGCATTGGAGAAGGAAATGGCAACCCACTCCAGTGTTCTTGCCTGGAGAATCCCAGGGACAGAGGAGCCTGGTGGGCTGCCATCTATGGGGTCGCACAAAGTCGGACATGACTGAAGTGACTTAGCAGCAGCAGCAGTGGCGGCAGCTTAGGCTCTCTACTCTGTCCTGCTAACTATTCTTGCTAATGGCAGGGTTTCACATTCTTTTTCTCATTAACTATGCTACACAAAGTACAAAGTAGGCATCCTACAGGTATTGCTGTGGGAAAAATGATCAGAATGAGCAGATTGTACAGGAATATGCTGTTACAGGAGCCAGTGACATTTGAGGATGTGGCTGTGGACTTCACCCAGGAGGAGTGGCAGCAGCTGGCCCCTGCTCAGAAGACCCTACACAGGGATGTAATGCTGGAGATCTATAGCCACCTGGTCTCTGTGGGTAAGGGGAAAATTCTCTGTATAACAATGAGTCAAATCCTCTTCATCTTTCAGAAATGTCAAGACCATGACCTTTATGATTTTTTACAAACAGGATGTTTTATCATTTCAGTTTTTTATGTTTATATTTTTGCTATATTTGGAATTGATTTTTGAGAGTTAAAGATCTATCTTTGCTGGGAGTTCCCTTTTTTCTCCTCATGAGTTTCTGAGCTGCCAAGACCAAGGTGATTGTAATTTTTCCTTAACAGGGTGTTCATATTTAAAACTAGACATAATCTCCAAGTTGAAACATGGAAAGGACCCATGGATTATAGAGAGTGAGTTGTCAAGGTGGACCTATTCAGGTAAGTGAGAATTGGGGAAATGGCTTATAGAACATTTTCTTCTTCCCTGACATGAGTGGCTTCCTCTCTTCCTTAAAATTTGTTAGTCCTCCTTTTTAATATCCATCAGCCTCCTTCTTAGGATGTCTGTTCATTCCTGTTTTCTTTTTGGTGTCTATTTTACCTTTCTCTTCTTTCAGGTAGAGAGAAAAGCTCTGACTCTTGTCAGCAGATCATTTCTGAGGAACTTTCATTTCAAATGGAGATACTGGAAAGAGCCCCAAAGGATAATTCATTGTGCTCTGTCTTTAAAGTCTGGTATATTGATGGTCAGATATCGAGCAAACCAAGGCAGCGTTTTGAGGCAGATCACCGTCTTCAGCCATGAAACAATGACCAAGAAGAGAGGCCCTAAATGTAATGTATTTGGAAAAATATTCAGTGGATGCATAGACCTTGATCCTTCAAGTAAAACACCCCATCACTTTGATTCATGTTAAAAGAGCTTGCAATCTAATTTAGACTCACTGACTTGTAATAGGAGCTATATAAGAAAGAACCCCATTGAGAGATTTGGATGTGGGAAACCACTTAGCTATAGTTCATTTTGTTCAGTGCCTGAGAAAATTCACATTGGAATGAAATCCCATGCACACAGTCAATGTGAAAAAGTTATAAATCATAAGCAAGCCTATATTCGGTATAAGAAAGTTCAAGTTGGGGAGAAACAAAATGTTTGTAGTGTGTGGGGGAAGGGCTTTATTAAGAAGTCACAGCTTGTTATACGTCAGAGAGTTCATACTAGAGAGAAACTGTATGTATGTGGAGATTGTGGAAGAGCCTTCAATGAGAAATCACACCTCACTGCGCATCAGAGGATTCACACTGGGGAGAAATCCTATGAATGTTCTGAGTGTGGGAGGGCCTTCTCCCAGAAGTCTCTCTTCATTGTTCATCAGAGAGTCCACACTGGAGAGTAACCTTATGAATGTTTGGAGTGTCAAAAGGCCTTCTCCCAGAAGACACATCTCATTACACATCAGAGAGTTCATACCAGAGAGAAGCCCTTTGGATTCAGTGAGTGTGGTAAGCTAGTGGAGGTGATGGAATTCCAGTTGAGCTATTTCAAATCCTAAAAGATGATGCTATGAAAGTGCTGCACTCAATATGCCAGCAAATTTGGAAAACTCAGCAGTGGCCACGGGACAGGAAAAGTCAGTTTTCATTCCAATCCCAAAGAAAGGCAATGCCAAGGAATGCTCCGCCTACTGCACAATTGCACTTATCTCACACTCTGGTGTATGATAAGAGGTGACTTCTGAGAGAAGGCTTTTCCACATTCTGTACATGCATAAGGTGATGGTAATGTGGTAATGTAAAAGTAATGCTCAAAACTCTCCAAGCCAGGCTTCAGCAATACGTGAACTGTGAACTTCCAGATGTTCAAGCTGGTTTTAGAAAAGGCAGAGGAACCAGAGATCAAATTGCCAACATCCGCTGGATCATTGAAAAAGCAAGAGAATGCCAGAAAAACATCTACTTCTGCTTTTTTTTTACTATGCCAAAGCCTTTGACTGTGCGGATCACAATAAACTGTGGAAAATTCTTAACAGGTGGGAATACCAGACCGCATGACCTTCCTCTTGAGAAGTCTGTATGCAGGTCAGGAAGCAACAGTTAGAACTGGACGTGGAACAACAGGCTGGTTCCAAATAGGAAAAGGAGTACGTCAAGGCTGTATATTGTCACCCTGCTTATTTAACTTATATGCAGAGTACATCATGAGAAACGCTGGGCTGGATGAAGCACAAGCTGGAATCAAGATTGCCGGGAGAAATATCAATAACCTCAGATATGCAGATGACATCACCCTTATGGCAGAAAGTGAAGAAGAACTAAAGAGCCTTTTGACCAAAGTGAAAGAGAAGAGTGAAAATGTTGGCTTAAAGCTCAACATTCAGAAAACGAAGATCATGGCATCTGGTCCCATCACTTCATGGCAAATAGATGGGGAAACAGTGGAAACAGTGGCTGACTTTATTTTTGGGGGGGCTCCAAAACCACTGCAGATGGTGACTTCAGCCATGAAATTAAAAGACGCTTACTCCTTGGAAGGAAAGCTATGACCAACCTAGACAACATATTAGAAAGCAGAGACATTACTTTGCCAACAAAGGTCCATCTAGTCAAGGCTATGGTTTTTTCAGTAGTCATGTATGGATGTAAGAGTTGGAGTATCAACAAAGCTGAGCTCTGAAGAATTGATGCTTTTGAACTGTGGTGTTGGAGAAGACTCCTGAGAGCCCCTTGGACTGCAAGGAGATCAAGCTAAAGGAAATCAGTCCAAATGTTCATTGGAAGGACTGATGCTGAAGCTGAAACTCCAATACTTTGGCCACCTGATTCGAAGAACTAACTCCTTGGAAAAGACCATGATGCTGGGAAAGATTGAAGGCAGGAAGAGAAGAGGACGCCAGAGGATGAGATGGTTGGATGGCATCACTGACTCAACGGATATGAGTTTGAGCAAGTTCTGGGAGCTGGTGACGGGCAGGGAGGCCTGGTGTGCTGCAGTCCATGGGGTCACAAAGAGTCGGACATGACTGAGCGACTGAACTGAACTGTACACTCCGCTCCAACACCTCACAGATTGACTGGTATCAATCACTTTTGCCGATCAGGTGAAACTCTAAGAATTGCTTATTAAAGAAAGTGAAAAATCTGCCCAACTTTCTTATAATACCCATGCATCCATGCGTGCTAAGTCGCTTCAGTCATGTCCGACTCTTTGTGACCCCATGGACTGTAGCCCACCAGGCTCCTCTGTCCATGGGATTCTCCAGGCAAGAATACTGGAGTGGGTTGCCATGCCCTCCTCCAGGGGATCTTCCCGACTCAGGGATCGAACCCGAGTCTCTTATGTCTCCTGCATTGGCAGGCAGGTTCTTTACCACGAGTGCCACTTGGGAAGCCCATAATACTCACAACAGGCCACAGATACAATCTTGATACAGTCTACCTCCACTGCCATCACCCCTGGCAAAATGTAGAATCCAAGGGACATTCTCTGAACACAATATAATAAAATGAAAACAACTTTTTCTCTAGGAACTTTAAAAAACACCCTTAAAGACTGTCTGAAGATGGCTGTTTGAACAAACTTGTCTACCTCCCCACTGCACCACTGAAATGATGGAAAGGTTTCATTAATTCCTGGAAAAGAAAAAAGGGTGCCATCCAGGAACCAGGAATTGTGAAGGATTTCTAAAAAAAGAAAGCAGTGCAGATAAGGTTTACAAGGGTGAAGAGAACCAGAAGCCCAGAGGAGCAGGTGGAAGCAACTAAGAAAGGAAGAGTATGTCCAGAGAAACCCCAGGTGGAGGGTAAATACATAGAAAGAGCAAGAACTGCCCCCAGAACTACAGGGCTAGTTGGGTCATCAACACCCTTACATGGGTAGACAGCACTCTACTGACTTCTAATAATGGTGAACTCCCTACTTGCTACCTGGGAAGGGCCTGAGGTTAGGTGTGGGGAATTCTGAGAAGGAAGCAAATTAGAGCCTGAGGCACCTTCAGCCTCCACAGTAATAATGAAAGACAGAAACACATTTGTAGAGAGGGGATCACTTCCAGTCTGTGTGCTCCATGGCCAATCACCCCAAAGCAAACAGGATCCTCAGGTGTCCTACCCACTTAAGGAGAGTCTGAATGGGTGATACCTCAATCCATGCATTTTGTGAATACCACATGCAGATAAAACTGTAAAACACATGAAACGTTGTTCAAAGCAACATTATCCTATGCCAAGCATTGAAAAACTGTCCCTACAAGAACATGTGTCTCCCTAAAGGAGAATAAATCAATTTACTAAACCAAGAGAATAAAGTGAACTGGACTCAATCCACAGCAATATTATGAAGACAGTATAGTTTTCTCATTGTCTCCCAGTCTCCTTTCTGCCTTTGTCCCCCATCCAATACCTTCCTGATTTCTAAAGTCTAGTGTTTCATCGAAAGGAGAAATATGTTTACCATGGTTCCCATATAATTTCTTCTACAGTGTAGTTGGTTGGCTGATTTTCAATGCAAAAGGTGTCTGCCCCTAGCAGTGCACCCCAAGCCCTCTGTCTCTAATGGAAGGGTAAATCTGTCCCCTTTAGCAGTTCCTTCAGATGTGAACTGGATAGCAGGGTCTGGCCACTCCCCTGAGTCTCAGGCCCCCTACCAACCATGTAGGCTCTTTTGAGAGAGACTATAATAGAAAATAAAGCTAACAAAAATGGACAAGATGTGGATACAATAAATTATAAAACTTTATAGAAGACTTAAGAAAGACCTTAAAAATGGAGACAAAGCTCAGGTTCTCGGATAGGAAGGCTCAACTACATAAAGATGTCATTAACCCCCAAATTGATCTATGAATTAACTGAAATTCCAGTCAGAATCCCAACAGGGACCCCCTTTTTTTTTTTCCAATCATGGAACTTGACCAGTAGATTCTAAAATGTACCCAGGAGTTCAAAGGACCTAAAGAAGTACAAAGAGGAAGCACTTGCCTTCTGAACAGTCAATCCTATTGTGGAGCTATTGTCTCTGACATGGGATGGTGCTGGCACAGGGATTGGCAGATTGATCCTGGGACAGAAAAGAAAGCTGAGAAACAGAACCACACACGAATACCCTTGACATTAAGCTGAGGTGGCCCTCAGAGCAGTGGGAACAAGAAGACTCATTCATCATCAACTTTCTCCCTTAAGAGGATGACAGGAACCCATCTCTCACCTTGTCAGCCTTTCTCATGGAGCTTTGTACACAGTCAAGGCTTAATAGGAGCCTGATGATAAATTGAGTGAGAAAAATTGTACTATTTGCCTACCCTCGCTGAGAGATGGCCTCTGTCTAATGCCTGAAATCTCTCCATTTAAACAACATTCCTTTAGCTAGGGGTTTCAACCTTGGCACCATTGACATTTGAGAGGGGGTTGGATTATTTTTCTTGGGGGGGGGCACTGTTCTCTGCATTGTAAGTTGTTTAGCAGCATCCTTGATCTCTATCCACTAGATGCCAGTAGCCTATCCCCCTATCAAGTCATGACAGCCAAAAATGTTTCCAGACATTGTTGAGTGTCCCCTAGGGGGACAAGATCCACACCTGCCCTCTCCCATTGAGAACCACTGGATTAGGCAGTTCTCCCTCACCATACTCTCTTTTGTGATGTCATACCCTCCTTGTAGTTGACTTTAGAATGTTCACAAATATCCTATGCTTCCATAGGACTGCACACTTTCACCCCTTTGAGGGTCAGAGTTGGCCATTGGCCATTTGACGAGCCGGTTCATGCTTAGTTACTCTCTTTTCTCTCTGCTGGGCCACCCATGGGGCTACTCTGTGTCCTTGAGATCTGCCATGAGTGTGTTGATAATGTGCAGAAGAGCCCCAGTCTACCTGCAGTGGGCGTGCAGCATCAGTGAGAAATAAACTCTGGTTGTCTGTCATTTGTTTATAACCCAATCTACCCTGAGCTGGCATCTCTCTCCACCAAGGAGAGAGCCTGAGCTGGCATGTCTCTCCACCTGTTGTGAAATAGAAAAAATGTATATTGGCCTCTGCCCTTGGTTCCTGGAACAGAGCTCCAAAACCAGTGTAATTTCCTACGTGGTAAGAGCACTAACAGCATCTTTTGTTCTAATGAGGCAACTCTGAGTAGGGTCCTTGTCACCAGAAAGACCAAGTTATGATTACAAGCTTGGAATTTTCAGCCCCAACCCCCATCCTCCAGAGAAGGGAGAGGGCTGGAAAACGAGTTAATATTTGATCATGCCTACATGAGGAAGCCTCCATAAAATCCCATTAGCGTGGAGTTCCAGGAGCTTCCGTGTGGGTGAACACATCCATGCTGAGAGAGTGGGCACCCCAATGCCACAGAGACACAAGCTGTTGTGCCCTGAATCCTTCCAGAACTTACCCCAGGTTTCTCTACATCTGGCTGTTCATCTGTATCCTTTATCATGTTCTTTTATTATATAATAAACCAGTCAATGTAGGTAAGTGCTTCCCTGAGATCTGTGACCTATTATAGCAAAGGACTGAATATGAGAAGGGGGTCATGGGAACCTCTGATTTACAGCTGGTTGGTCAGAAGTACAGGTGACAACCTGGGGCTATGAACTGGCATCTGAGGTGGAAGGGACAGTCTTGTGGGACTGAGCTCTTAACTTGTCTGCACAAACTCCTGTTAGTGTCAAGACTGAATGGAACTGTAGGACACCCAACTGATGACGCCGAGAATTTCTTTGGTGTGAGTAAAAAACCCACACATCCCAGAAGCGCTGTGAGTGTGGTAGTAGCATGAGAGTGAAAGAGAGACATGAGAGTGTTTTCCCCAGACATCTGGGATGGCCCACCCCTACCCAGGTCAAGCCTGGGCCAAGCCTGGGAGCAGGAAGCCTCTAGGTTACACCTTCCAGGGGACCCTGGCTCAGAGGGGCATCATGAGGTTTCCTTGAACCTTCCCTGCAGGACTCAAAGCAGCAAGTCACCTGTTGGACACACACTGGGACCCTGGAGAAGGACTTTCCAAACTGCAGGTTGTGATTCATGGCCAATAGAATATTTTAAGGATTCTGAAAAGAATTGTGCATTTTAAATGAATTAGAATGAAATAACATAGCACATCACAAACAGAATAGACAATATTGGTGAATATCACATATATAAGGGTCAGTATTGTTCTGTGAAGCATTTGCTTTAGAATCACTTGTAAAATGTGTTCTTTACTGTGGGTCTTGGTGAATAAAGCTCAGAAGTGTTTTCTTGTGATGGATGTACTGCTCTTTCACACGTCCTTGCATTTTCCCAAGTCTTTACTAGGAATAGGATTCATTGTTTTTGCCTACTCTGTGACTTGTGGGATCTTAGTTCCCTGACCAGGGATTGAACTCAGGACCCTGGCAGTGAAAGCACAGAGTCCTAACCACTGGACTGCCACGGAATTCCCAGAATTTTGCTTTATAACGAATCCTAAAAATTACTGAAAGAGAAACAAGAAAGCCAGGAAGTAAAAACAGAAAGAAAGAAAGAAAGTCATTTTGGACGCTCATCAGGAGAGCACATGCATCCACATTGGACCCCAGGCTTGATTCGGGGCGCACCTGGGGCCACATACAGGCTGACTTCTGGCATCAGGCAAAGCCATAGTCTCCCTGCATCTCAAAAACTGGATTTGTCATAGGAGGAGGAGGGGGGAGGAGGAAGAGAAGGAGGAAAAGGAGGGAGGGAAGGAGCTGTATCTACCCAGGGAACCTAAGGGAAAATGCTCGTCATGACCCCAGAGTGCTTTCAAGCCACCCTTCCCTGCACCTGTCTCCTCTGCTGGGAAATTCAGCTGGTTCATCCAATCTTCTTCAGGAGAAAGGAAAATCAAATCTTTCTGTATCTCTTTTGGACGTCCTCTTCTGTATTTGCATGGACAATAAGGTACACGATGTTCATTAGCAGATTATTAAATCTGAGTAATGAAGAATGAAACTGGGGTAAAATAGAATTTATTTCTTCTTACAGCAAAGGCCAAGGTATCCAACCACCTGCAGAATCCTGCTCCAGGACTGGGGGCTGGGGTACAGCATTTGTCAAAAGAAAAGCTAGCAAGTTGGCCTGAGGCACAGGTAGAGTGACCTCACTGACCTGGGCAGCACCCACGTCTCCCTGCAGCATCAGGAAGGGTGTGCTGACAGTTCTAGGGGACCTCTGCCCCTAACCACCTGACCCCTCAAGGCTGTGATAACCCCCACTTGGCCCTGGGTCTCCCTTGCCTCCCTGCCAGACCCACTTCCACCCACCCTGTGTATCTCTGTCCTTCCTTGCCCCCAATAGGACCAGATCTGCCTCTCCCTCTGGGCATACTCTGTCTCTAGGGTTCCTTGTCCACATCCTCTTCCCGAGATTTGAGGCAGAACTCAGAGCTCATTCAAGTCTCTCCACCCCCCCAAATTTGTAGCTATCTTCCTTAGTGTCTCTGAAGTCACAGTGAGCTCCACGCTCAGCTCTCCCTGCATGTGCCAGCTGGAGGAACTCTGGCATGAAGCTGCAGGTCTGTTGGTGTCTCTGTCTCTCATTACCTCTCTCTAGCTATATGATAGTGTCTGTCTGTGCACAGAGGTTGATTGTGGAGGTAAGTGGGGAAATCCATACAAGATGCTTAGTATCACCCCAGGCACTTTGCAAGCATAAGATGAATGTTAATTGTACTTCCTATGGGTATTATGGAAGGTGGGCTGAGAGGGGGAGACCCCAAGGGACCACACCTCTTTCCTTCTTGCAGACATTGTTCCTGGCCTGGGATGCAGACTCCTGGGCCTGGGACTTGTCTCACACAAAGGTATGACCTTGAACGACAAGACATTGTTATTCTTGGAGGAGTAGGTGCGGACTCAGGTAAACTGGGAGGCCCTCGCCATGCAGCCACTGCTGGGAGGGTCATCCCTGTGAGGAAGAGTGTCTCTCAGAACATGCTGGTCAGAGAGGGTTTATGTGGGTGTCCACATCTGTCCATACCCCAGCCATGCTTCCTTTCCCACCTGTCTGTCATGGTCTACGCCACCTCTCAGGTCTAGAGATCCTCAGTCTCCTAGGACAAGCTCCTTTTACGCAGGGTCCCCCACCCCCAAGGTCTTTAGGAGACCAGACCCAGGCCTAGCCCCAGGGCTGCTGTGTGGACAGCAATCCTGTGACCCTGAAGCTGTCATAGAGTGTTTGTAGGAGAGGGTAGACCCAATTCTGGCCCAGCAACCATGGCTCCAACCTGGAGTTACAGGGACCAGTCAGAGTCCAGGAGCCCATCCTCTGCTGATTTATGGTTTCTCCCATCTTTGATCCAAATCTGTTGGGGTGAGGGGACGAGCCCAGAGGTGGGATGAAGGCAGGGGTAGGGGAGATGGCAGCTTCAGCAGGAGAGTGGAGACCTTCCAAGGCTGGATAAGAGCCAGGAGGCCAAGGCGATGGACAGTGGATGGTCAAAATGGTGCAACACTGCCGCCATCTGGGGCTGGTGTTTGATGTCCCATGCAAGTCACCTTGGATTTCTGTTGGTAGCTTTAATGTCCCCCAACACACACAATGATTTGCTCTAAAATAGACTCTTCTCTTCCCTTCCCCAGAACTGACTGTTCCAGCTCTGTGGGCTGCCATGGTCCATCTGGGGGAGGACTGTCCCATTCTTAACACTTGACCCCCATCCTGGCTCCCAAGCCGTTGGACCTGACATGGGCAATTTCCTGCCTCTGTCCAGTGGACTTTTCCATCTTTTGCTCCCTTGAATCATGACTAAGTGAACTCTTCCCTTCCTGTTCACGATGGGCCCTACACTGGACCTCTTCTTCCCTATTCTTCCATGTTCCCCAATTGACGGTTTCATCTCTGTCTCCTCCCACACACTTTCAAATGGACTGTCCCAGCCCCATGACCCCGAAGATCTTAGAGAGAGCAACAGCCAAGGTGTCCAACCACCTGCAGAATCCCACTCCGGTACAGGGCAGGTACAACATCCATCAAAATAAAAACTAGCAACAGCCCCCACTAGACTGGCACCTCCACGTGGGCAGGGACTGTTGTTTATCTTGTCCCTGATGTCTCTCCACGACCTAGAATGGCGCTCAGTACGCAGTACAGACCCATTAGGTGTTGGATGAATGAACACTTTGACACAACAATTCCATTTCTAGGAACATGTGCTAAAGAAACACTGATACAGGTGCACAGGGCTGTGTGCACAAGAGTGGGAAGAGCAAACAACTGGGAAAAACTTGTAAATGTTTATTGTCAGTGACCGACGCTGAGTGAATGAATAATGGAGGTTTGGAGCATGTGCGGAACAGGAAACAGAGTGAGACAGACTTGTTCAGGACATGCTGCTAATGAGGAAAAGCAGGTGAGAGATGCTCATATTGGTACCCTGTGGATGTGTGTAAATACAGAGAAAAACGTTCACAATAAAACACACAGAACTGCCCTCAGTAGTTACATCTGGAGAGGGGGAGGTTAGTGCTGTTCTGTACAAAGAATATCTGACAATATTTGTTTATTTTTAAGGCAGCGGCATGGATGTGTGTGCATGCTAAGTCACTTCAGTCGTGTCCAACTTTGTGCGATCCTATGAACTGTAGCCTGCCAGACTCCTCTGTCCCTAAGATTTTCTAGGCAAGAATACTGGAGTGGGTTGCCAATGCCCTCCTCCAGGGGATTGCCCTGACCCAGGGATCAAACCTGTGTCTCTTGCCTCCTGCATTGGCAGGCAGGTTCTTTACCACTAGCACCACCTGGGAAGCCCTAGAGGCATGGATACACAGACAGAAACACACGGCAGGTATATGTCTTGCTCATTAACACAACTTTAATAACTAATAATGCTTGGCACACAGTAAGGAAAATCATGTTTAACTGTTGTGAACTGTTTATCTCATGTGCTAGGAATTCATAGCCGTGCCATGTTCATGAACAGCCACCAAGTTCTGCTTCTTATCTTGGGCACTTGTCACATCCGTGAGGCTGAGGCAAGGAAAGAGAAGGAAAATAAGTGACAACGAGCTCCCACTGACTGATAAATTACTATTCAGCTCCTCATTTTGAACTGCATGGCCCCTGTGCACTCCCATTCCATCCTGCCTTGTGGTCTATGTGCACCTCTCACTGCTCCTGAAGACCAACCTTGTGTTCAGGCTGCAGCGACTCTGTCAACTGTCCAGTGAGGTTTTCGGCTAGAGGAACGTGTCGCCTACATGCTAGAAGCTGACCTGGGGTTTGGGAGCCCACAGCATCCTGGGGAGGGAAGATCTCTGGATATACAGAGCAGGAAGTAGAAAAAGCATGGGAATCCTTCTCATTTAGCCTCAGAGCTGCACCCCCAAGGGACTGGGAGAAAGGAACAAGTGACAAGACGGGATACAACTAACATAAGAGAACAGTGCCTTTTGCGGGGATGTGGGGATGGAGAGAAAGGTTACTTACAGAGTTAGTCATCTTCATCTTCCTCTTCCTCGGGATCCCTGATCTCTTCATAGGCCACTGGTTTTCTTTTTCGCAGTCGGTTGGCCCAAACATTAACCGTGTTTCCATTGGATTCTTCCTCAGAATCACTGATCTCTTCTTGGGCAACCGGTTCTCTTTCTCGCAGTCGGTTGGCCCAAACATCAACCGTGTTTCCATTGGATTCTTCCTCAGAATCACTGATCTCTTCTTGGGCAACCGGTTCTCTTTCTCGCAGTCGGTTGGCCCAAACATCAACCGTGTTTCCATTGGATTCTTCCTCGGGCTCCCTGATCTCTTCATAGACCACTGGTTTTCTTTCTCGCAGTCGGTTGGCCCAAACATCAACCGTGTTTCCATTGGATTCTTCCTCAGAATCACTGATCTCTTCTTGGGCAACCGGTTCTCTTTTTCGCAGTCGGTTGGCCCAAACATCAACCGTGTTTCCATTGGATTCTTCCTCAGAATCACTGATTTCTTCACAGGCAACCGGTTTTCTTTTGCGCAGTCTGTTAGCCCAAACCTTCTTTCTCTTGGATCCTGGAGAAGAGTTGGTACATGGGGGTTGGGTGGGTTAGGGAGTGTCGGGTCCTGTTTTGTGAGATAAGGAGATGCCTCCTCCCTCCCCAGGTGTCCACAGGACTTCTACACAGTCTGTTTTGCACACTTTCTGGCTCAAAGAGGCTGAGAGGTTAAACCCACACCAACACACACCAAACAGCAGTTAGAGTTTTAGCTTCTGGCTCCTTTCATCGTCAGGTTTAGATTCCCAGTAAGTAATTCAGATTACTTACCACATTTATTCCGACCTTCTTTCACTCAGCAGATATATTAAGGGCATATCGTGTGTCAGGCACTGAGCTGAGGGTGGGGATAAAACTCTGAGTAAGATGTGTTCCCAAGTTATCACAGATGGAATGACCTGAGTTCCCCCACCAGGGATTGAACCCATGCTCCCTGCAGAGTAGGTGCAGTCTTAACCACTGGACTGCCAGGCAAGTCCCTTGAATTGAACACCTTTGAACAGCCTGTGAACTTGGATTCTTTATTTCCATTTTATGGACTAGGAATCTGGAGCTCAGAGAATTTGAAAGGCTTGCCCCCAGTTACGTGGCTTTCATATGGATGACAACTCAGATCTGTGATTCTGTAAGTTACACGTTTTTTAAAAAAAATTTGGCCATGCCAAGTGGTTTGTGGGATCTTAGTTCCTTGATCAGGGATCAAACCCAGGCCCCAGCAATGAGGACCCTGGAAGTCAGCTCAAATGTTTCAGCTGGAGCTGAGCAAGCTCTCAGCCCAGCCTGGCCCTAGGCCTGTCCAGGATCCATCTCCCATGGCTAACCCATTCACTTGAACATGGCCAGGGAAGACAGAGGAGTTGTTCCCAAACAAGTAAGAAAAGTTGTTTCTCTTACCTGATGTTTTCTTACTCTGCTGAGCAGAGATACTTGCTTTTGCCCGGGAGCCCAGCTGTCTCTGAGCCTGCTCTGGGCCTGATGTTCCTGGTACTATCTTCGAACGTTTTTTTCCCTTTACAGGCTTCTTGGGCGTCACCTTTTTAACATGAAAGTCACAGACAATCAGTATCCATTTCTCAAGTGCTTTAGAGCTTACAAAGTGTTTTCTTGTGCAGTACTTTAATTAATGTCCTCAACAAGTCTGGGGGATCATTATATTACCTGTACCTAAATTACGAAGAATCTAGGAAGTTAGAGGGAAATGGAATGGTCTCAATGAAGGCCGTTTCCAGGATTAGAACACTTGTTTTCATGCTTTTTCCACACCGAACACCCTCACCAAGAGACATCTCCAAGTGAGCAGGAGCGTGGTACACGGAAGATTTGGGAAAGTAGAGCATTCTAACGATCCATGAGGTCTGTGAAAATGAGGAGGGGCTTCTATAAAATCTAAGGGATTGAAGATAAGATAGTTGACAGCTGCGGGGAGAGCAAATGGAACAATGTGCAGAGGGGACAAAACGCTGCTGGCAAATGGTGTGGGAGAGATGAATATAGGGAAAGGGAAGAGAGAATGGTTCACATAAATTCACGCAGACAGCCAAGAAAGTGGTGTCAGATGTGGCATCCTGTCCTACCTCGGCAAGAACATTTCATGTGGAATTAGGTGAGGTGGTTCCTGTACCAATTCTACTTGTGTCAGGGTGTGTCACTGACCAACGATCTTAAAGCTAACCTTCATTCAGCTCTTGTTTAAAAAACTGTGAACGATAACTATATAATCAGCTCCCTTATTTATGCATCAGTGAACAATAACTGTAAAACAAGCTAAGTGAAAGAACTTTCTAAGGCTATAAATGCTGTTTAAATGTGATAATAATAAAAACAAACACTTTTATGATCCCTCTTTGAATTCTCTCTTCAACCGTGTCCACACTGCTACTGGTAACCCAACCACCAGATCCCTTTACCCTCTAAACTATAGTTTAATCTGCAATTGCAGAAGAACTCATTCAATAAACCCCTAAGGGTCTTCCTGGGCTGGAACTGGGGCTTCAGAGATGCCTCAGGGGCAGACAAGGTCCCTAAGGAGCTCACAGAAGAGAGAGGCTGACAGTTCAAGTGATTCCCAAGCAACACGAAAGGGGCCCTGTTGTGAGAGTGGTGTCTAAACAGAAGTGTCAGCAGCATCTGCAAAGTTTAGGGGAAACGCCTGAGCTTCAGAAACATGTGGAAAAGCTTATAGGTTTGGAAATGGCTTGGGGCTTTGGATTAGACTACTACCACTGCCACTGTTGGGCTTCCCTGGTGGCTCAGATGTGAAGAATCTTCCTGCAATGCAAGAGATCCAGGTTTGATCCCTGGGTCAGTAAGATCCTCTGGAGAAGAGAACAGCCATTGTGGTCTCAAGCAGATTATTTAACATCGCTGTACGACAGTATCTGCATTATTATGAGTAGTAGTATTTAATAATACTAATAATAACTTCATTATTATTTGGGGATAATAATGGCAGTAACATCATAGAGGTTTTAAGGGCTAAATACACTAATCCATGTGAATTGCCTAAAATAGTATCTGTCATCACTATGAAATCAAAAGAAGTAACAGCTATTACAATTCTTGTTAATTATTATTTAGCTCTTGGTACTACATCAGGACTGCAGCCATGAAATTTAAACACGCTTACTCCTTGGAAGAAAAGTTATGACCAACCTAGATAGCATATCGAAAATCAGAGACATTACTTTGCCAACAAAGTCCGTCTAGTCAAGGCTATGGTTTTTCCAGTGGTCATGTATGGATGCGAGAGTTGGACTGTGAAGAAAGCTGAGTGCTGAGGAATTGATGCTTTTGAACTGTGGTGTTGGAGATGAGTCTTGAGAATCCCTTGGACTGCAAGGAGATCCAACCAGTCCATTCTAAAGGAGATCAGCCCTGGGGTGTTATTTGGAAGGAAAGATGCTAAAGCTGAAACTCCAGTACTTTGGCCACCTCATGCGAAGAGTTGACTCATTGGAAAAGACTCTGATGCTGGGAGGGATCCGGGGCAGGAAGAAAAGGGGACGACAGAGGATGAGATGGCTGGATGGCATAACCGACTCGATGGATGTTTGAGTGAACTCCAGGAGACGGTGATGGACAGGGAGGCCTGGCGTGCTGCGATTCATGGGGTCGCAAAGAGTCGGACACAACTGAGTGACTGAACTGAACTACATCAGGAACTGTGATAAAGACATTAGGAAAGGGAGGCAGTGAGGGCCAGGCTATTTTCCCACTTTTATCCCAATATTCACATCTACAGAGAGATAAACAGTCTCTGGTCCTTTGGATTTGGGAGGCACTCACCTTCTGGAGTTTTCTCCCTTGCATGTTGGAAGTCCCTTGAGGAGGTTCATCTAAAAGGAGGTGACAAGTCAGAAATTTGTTTTTGTTGTTGGTAAATATTCTCAAACTGCAGAGACTCCTGTAGTATCAGGGATTTCTGCAGCAGAGGGTGACGAGTCCACTTATTATCAAAGAGTTACTCTGAGACCAGCCTCTGAATAACAATGATTTTGGTATTTATTTGCAGCATCAATTCAGAATTTTTCTTCTATGGTTTATAAAATGTAAACTAAACCCCATCACTGCCTTATTCTATCCTATTATGTATTTCTTACGTTTTTCCCCAAAGAAGTAAATTGATTGGTCTTTAGACAAAAATCACTCTATACTTAAAATGGTGAATTTCATAATATGTCAATTACACCTTACTGAAACTTTTAAGTGTGAAATGAACCATGGATGATTTACTCCAGTGGTTATGGAATGTTTCCAGTATAAAGATACTTCTTTAATATCAAAGATCTTGTAGATACTCAAGCACGGGCTTTTTAGCCCTCTTACAGTAATTTTGGAGCTTGTGGAATCTGGCCTGTTAAACTAGAGAGTCAAAGGGCTACTGGAGACATTTTGAACATTCTCACCCTGTCTTCTCACAACTGTGCTGTCAGAGCAAAAGAGCAAATGAACACATCCCATTCCCTTTTTAAGTGAGTACATACACTGCTCAGATGCAAAAGATTTCTAGAATCTGTCACTTTTTTAAAACCTTACATTGCCTCTGCTCATTGACCAGTAGGAAAGGTCAATGTGTGGAAGATTACTCTCTTAAACTCTCTTCCAAACTCAACACACAGAACCAGGTTCGATTAGGAGTGAGACAACTATTTGGTTTTGATAAAACACAAGCAAACAGCCATATGTCATTACATAATACGTTAATCACTTTCTTAAGATAGTTATCCAATACCTATGCACTATTATTTTGCAAGTTTTGGGTGGATTTACACTTTAAATTTTTCTTAATCATCCTGTGATTCATAATGGTGCTTAGCAAGAACTAACTCCTTTAAAAAAGAAATGTTTCAAACATGCATAAAATGATGGACAATAATATTTGAAACGTGCATCTACCATTGGGTCTAGTTGGATTTCAACATTATCTCACAACTACTTCAGATCGCTCTGAGCTCTTTATTCAAAATATAACAAAACACTATGAACAAGTCACAGCTGAAGCCATCTGTGTGGCCCTCACTGATCCCTACCCTCCTTCCTTTTCCGCTTCTTCACTCCAGAGTTTGATGGGTTTTATTCTCATTCACGTTTTTATACATTTACCAAATACTTTCTATCCATAAAAATATATATATTCTCGTTTTGCATGTTTTAGGATTATATATGAATGGCCTCTGACTGTGCTTAACCCTCTGCATTCAATTTTTTTTCATTTAACCATGATGCTTTTGAGGGAACAAAGTCCTGAGAATCTTTCCCCATCTGGAACCCAGCATAAATGGGCTTCAGGAGACTCATTTCCTGTCACTTACCCTTTTTCCTGGGGTTCTCAGTTTTAGAATCACAACGTTTGGATCATGTGGCTCCATTGTTAGGACATGTGAAAGCTGGTGGGGTACCCTTGAGACCCAGGAAGATGCAAAATATTTGTTTCTTAACAGACAACCTGAGAGGAGGGGGAAATGCTGGGACACAGCACCAACAGTAAAGCTCATCAGCTGGGCAGGGGGAATCTGAACCACAGCCAGTGAGAGAGAAATGCATAGAATCCAGGTCTGAGCATCTCTGTGGCCACTCTCAGCCCACAGCCCTGCACAGGATTTAAAAGAGCAGAAGGGTTGAAGACTGCCCTGGGATTTCTTCGCACAGAAAAGGACAAATGTGGGACACTTGGCATAGCCTAAGAAGAATAAACCATGGCTTGTAAAGAGGAATCATCATTTATTCCCAGCCTTGTCTGAACCCAGAACTTCCTATTACCTAGTCTAGTCATGGTTTCATAGTTGCTCTTCATATTCACATAGGTGGTTTTCTCCGAGTATCCCAGACGTGCCCCCTCTTTCATAGAGAAGTATTTGGAAATATTCTTGAAAGTCTAAAAAAGAAAGAAAAATAAATCCCAGCAATGACTCAGCTAAACATGTCTGACTTTCAGCCAGGAACTCTTCCTTGGCTGCAGGGCCTCCATGTTAGATCCATAAAGTAGAGCTAATAATCCCTCTCTAGTCATGGCTAACAGAGAAAATGGGTAACATCGTCTAGGCTCTTGTCTGGCATGTAGTAGGTGTTTAATGCTGATGGCATGCTCTTCTCTCACCTTCCAGAATAGACTGAGAACCATCCAATCCAGTGCAAGATCACAGATCTTTTACCCAAGGATACCCGGCAAGCACAGAATGAGGGCCATAAGCTCTGGATCTCCCCTTGACATGCTGCTCCTTGTCCCCAGTGCCTCTGACCCTCCCCCAACCCCCAATGCCCATAAATCTAGTCACCATACATTGTCCCCTGGGCCACCCCTCTGCCCTCTCCAGATCAACTCAGAAATCCCAACTTGGATTTCTTCTCTAATTTCTTCCTATCTTCCCTGGGGTTTTCCCAGAAGCTGCCTTTGTTCATGGCGCTTATCTAGAAGGAACACAGCCTGGGTCTCTCCAGTCACAAGGCCAAAGGTTCTGTCAGGGGATAAAGTGTTGAAGGAAGTCCACACTCAGTCACCTGTATTAAGGTTCTACTTTTCTCCCTGGGGAAGGAAATGGCAACCCACTCCAGTATTCTTGCCTGGAGAATCCCACGGACGGAGGAGCCTGGTGGGCTACAGTCCACGGGGTCACAAAGAGTTGGACACGACTGAGCCACTTCACTTCACTTCACTTTCTCCATCCTTGGCTTATCTGTCCTTGAGCAAGGACATGAGGGTGGGGAAATCAGATGAGAACAGGAAGCTGGAGGTCTCTGAGAGAAGTAGTGATTAGGGATGACATGTTTTCTGTCATGATCAAAGTAGCATTGAGTCTTTGAGAGAGGTTGGTTACTGTTGTTAGTAGCTTGCCTGGTTTGGCTTATTTTGAAGGAAAGATATCAGACACTTGTTGGGGAAGTAGTGAAGTGAATGCATAGTATTATTGAGGGGGGCTGTTTTGAGGCAAAGGAGGGGAGGGGGGGTAAGTCCCAGAGGTCATATGGTGTCTCTGATTGAAAGGTTTCAGTTTTCAGGCAGAGGGATGTGGGATTTTGCTCTGTTGAAAAAAAATGAAGATCACTAATATGAGTGAATTACAACCCCACCCACAGCGAGAAAACTCCACAATAAAGAGAACTCCACAAACTGCCAGAATACAGAAAGGCCACCTGAAACTCAGCAATATAAACAAGATGAAGAGACAGAGGAATACACAGCAGGTAAATGAACAGGATAAATGCCAACCAAACCAAACAAAAGAGGAAGAGATAGGGAATCTACCTGATAAAGAATTCCAAATAATGATAGTGAAAATGATCCAAAATCTTGAAATCAAAATGGAATCAGAGATAAATAGCCTGGAGACAAGGATTGAGAAGATGCAAGAAAGGTTTAACAAGGACCTAGAAGAAATAAAAAAGAGTCAATATATAATGAATAATGCAATAAATGAGATCAAAAACACTCTGGAGGCAACACATAGTAGAATAACAGAGGCAAAAGATAGTATTTGTGAAGTAGAAGATAGAATGGTAGAAATAAATGAATCAGAGAGGAAAAAAGAAAAATGAATTAAAAGAAATGAGGACAATCTCAGAGGCCTCCAGGACAATATTAAACGCCCCAACATTTGAATCATAGGAGTCCCAGAAGAAGAAGACAAAAAGAAAGACCATGAGAAAATACTTGTGGAGATAATAGTTGAAAACTTCCCTAAAATGGGGAAGGAAATAATCACCCAAGTCCAAGAAACGCAGAGAGTCCCAAACAGGATAAACCCAAGGCAAAACACCCCAAGACACATATTAATCAAATTAACACAGATCAAACACAAAGAACAAATATTAAAAGCAGCAAGGGAAAAACAACAAATAACACACAAGGGGATTCCCATAAGGATAACAGCTGATCTTTCAATAGAAACTCTTCAGGCCAGGAGGGAATGGCAAGATATACTGAAAGTGATGAAAGAAAATAACCTACAGCCCAGATTACTGTACCCAGCAAGGATCTCATTCAAATATGAAGGAGAAATCAAAAGCTTTACAGACAAGCAAAAGCTGAGAGAATTCAGCACCACCAAACCAGGTCTCCAACAAATGCTAATGGATATTCTCTAGACAGGAAACACAGAAAGGGTGTATAAACTCGAACCCAAAACAATAAAGTAAATGGCAACGGGATCATACTTGTCAATAATTAAATGTAAATGGGTTGAATGCCCCAACCAAAAGACAAAGACTGGCTGAATGGATACAAAAACAAGACCCCTACATATGTTGTCTACAAGAGACCCACCGCAAAACAGGGGACACATACAGACTGAAAGTGAAGGGCTGGAAAAAGATATTCTCGCAAATAGAGACCAAAAGAAAGCAGGAGTAGCAATACTCATATCAGATAAAATAGGCTTTGAAGCAAAGGCTGTGAAAAGAGACAAAGAAGGACACTACATAATGATCAAAGGATCAATCCACGAAGAAGATATAACAATTATAAATATATATGCACCTAACATAGGAGCACCACAATATGTAAGACAAATGCTAACAAGTATGAAAGGGGAAATTAACAATAACACAATAATAGTGGGAGACTTTAATACTCCACTCACACCTATGGATAGATCAACTAAACAGAAAATTAACAAGGAAACACAAACTTTAAATGAAACAATAGACCAGTTAGACCTAATTGATATCTATAGGACATTTCATCCCAAAACAATGAATTTCACCTTTTTCTCAAGCACACATGGAACCTTCTCCACGATAGATCACATCCTGGGCCATAAATCTAGCCTTGGTAAGTTCGAAAAAAACTGAAATCATTCCAAGCATCTTTTCTGACTACAATGCAGTAAGATTAGATCTCAATTACAGGAGAAAAACTATTAAAAATTCCAACATATGGAGGCTGAACAACACGCTGCTGAATAACCAACAAATCACAGAAGAAATCAAAAAGAAATCAAAATTTGCATAGAAATGAATGAAAATGAAAACACAACAACCCAAAGCCTGTGGGATACTGTAAAAGCAGTGCTAAGGGGAAAGTTCATAGCAATACAGGCATACCTCAAGAAAACAAGAAAAAAGTCAAATAACCTAATTCTACACCTAAAGCAACTAGAAAAGGAAGAAATGAGGAACCCCAGGGTTAGTAGAAGGAAAGATCTTAAAAATTAGGGCAGAAATAAATGCAAAAGAAACAAAAGAGACCATAGCAAACATCAACAAAGCCAAAAGCTGGTTCTTTGAAAGGATAAATAAAATTGACAAACCATTAGCCAGACTCATCAAGAAACAAAGGGAGAAAAATCAAATCAAGAAAATTAGAAATGAAACTGGAGAGATCACAGCAGACAACACAGAAATACAAAGGATCATAAGAGACTACTATCGGCAATTATATGCCAATAAAATGGACAACATGGAAGAAATGGACAAATGCTTAGAAAAGTGCTTTTCAAAACTGAACCAGGACGAAATAGAAAATCTTAACAGACCCATCACAAGCACGGAAATTGAAATTGTAATCAGAAATCTTTCAGCAAACAAAAGCCCAGGTCCAGACAGCTTCACAGCTGAATTCTACCAAAAATTTAGAGAAGAGCTAATGCTTATCCTACTCAAACTCTTCCAGAAAATTGCAGAGGAAGGTAAACTTCCAAACTCATTCTAGGAGGCCACCATCACCCTAATACCAAAACCTGACAAAGACGCCACAAAAAAAGAAAACTACAGGCCAATATCACTGATGAACATAGATGCAAAAATCCTTAACAAAATTCTAGCAATCAGAATCCAACAACACATTAAAAAGATCATACACCATGACCAAGTGGGCTTTATCCCAGGGATGCAAGGATTCTTCAATATCCACAAATCAATCAATGTAATACACCACATTAACAAATTGAAAAATAAAAGCCATATGATTATCTCAATAGATGCAGAGAAAGCCTTTGACAAAATTCAACATCCATTTATGATAAAAAACTCTCCAGAAAGCAGGAATAGAAGGAACATACCTCAACATAATAAAAGCTATATATGACAAACCCTGAGCAAACATTATCCTCAATGGTGAAAAATTGAAAGCATTTCCCCTAAAGTCAGGAACAAGACAAGGGTGCCCACTTTCACCACTACTATTCAACATAGTTTTGGATGTTTTGGCCACAGCAATCAAAGAAGAAAAATAAATAAAAGGAATCCAAATTGGAAAAGAAGAAGTAAAACTCTCACTGTTTACAGATGACATGATCCTCTACATAGAAAACCCTAAAGACTCCACCAGAAAATTACTAGAGCTAATCAATGAATATAGTAAAGTTGCAGGATATAAAATCAACACACAGAAATCCCTTGCATTCCTATACACTAATCATGAGAAAACAGAAAGAGAAATTAAGGAAACAATTCCATTCACCATTGCAACGAAAAGAATAAAATACTTAGGAATATATCTACCTGAAGAAACTAAAGACCTATATATAGAAAACTATAAAACACTGGTGAAAGAAATCAAAGAGGACACTAACAGATGGAGAAATATACCATGTTCATGGATCGGAAGAATCAATATAGTGAAAACGAGTATACTACCCAAAGCAATCTATAGATTCAGTGTAATCCCTATCAACCTACCAACGGTATTTTTCAGAGAAGTAGAACAAATAATTTCACAATTTGTATGGAAATACAAAAAACCTTGAATAGCCAAAGCAATCTTGAGAAAGAAGAATGGAACTGGAGGAATCAACCTGCCTGACTTCAGGCTCTACTACAAAGCCACAGTCATCAAGACAGTATGGTACTGGCACAAAGACAGAAATATAGATCAATGGAACAAAATAGAAAGCCCAGAGATAAACCCACGCACCTATGGACACCTTATCTTTGACAAAGGAGACAAGAATATATGATGGAGAAAAGACAATCTCTTTAATGAGTGGTGCTGGGAAAACTGGTCAACCACTTGTAAAAGAATGAAACTAGAGCACTTTCTAACACCATACACAAAAATAAACTCAAAATGGATTAAAGATCTAAATGTAAGACCAGAAACTATAAAACTCCTAGAGGAGAACATAGGCAAAACACTCTCCGACATAAATCACAGCAGGATCCTCTATGACCCACTTCCCAGAATATTGGAAATAAAAGCAAAAATAAACAAATGGGACCTAATTAAACTTAAAAGCTTCTGCACAACAAAGAAAACTATAAGCAAGGTGAAAAGACAGCCTTCAGAATGGGAGAAATAATAGCAAATGAAGTAACTGACAAACAACTTATCTCAAAAATATATAAGCAACTTCTGCAGCTCACTTTCAGAAAAATAAACAACCCAATCAAAAAATGGGCCAAAGAACTAAATAGACATTTCTCCAAAGAAGACATACAGATGGCTAACAAACACATGAAAAGATGCTCAACATCACTCATTATCAGAGAAATGCAAATCAAAACCACTATGAGGTACCATTTCATGCCAGTCAGAATGGCTGCAATCCAAAAGTCTACAAGCAATAAATGCTGGAGAGGATGTGGAGAAAAGGGAACGCTCTTACACTGTTGGTGGGAGTGCAAACTAGTACAGCCACTATGGAGAACAGTGTGTAGATTCCTTAAAAAACTGGAACTAGAACTGCCTTATGACCCAGCAATCCCACTGCTGGGCATATACACCAAGGAAACCAGAAATGAAAGAGACACGTGTACCCCAATGTTCATCGCAGCACTGTTTATAATAGCCAGGACATGGAAGCAACCTAGATGTCCATCAGCAGATGAATGGATAAGAAAGCTGTGGTACATATACACAATGGAGTATTACTCAGCCATTAAAAAGAATACATTTGAATCAGTTCTAATAAGGTGGATGAAACTGGAGCCTATTATACAGAGTGAAGTAAGCCAGAAAGAAAAACACCAATACAGTATACTAATGCATATATATGGAATTTAGAAAGATGGTAACAATAACCCTGTATGCGAGACAGCAAATGAGACACAGATGTATAAAACAGTCTTTTGGACTCTGTGGGAGAGGGGGAGGGTGGGATGATTTGGGAGAATGGCATTGAAACATGTATAATATCATATAAGAAACGAATTACCAGTCCAGGTTTGATGCAGGATACAGGATGCTTGGGGCTGGTGCACCGCGATGACCCAGAGGGATGCTACGGGGAGGGAGGTGGGAGGGGGGTTCAGGATTGGGAACACGTGTACACCTGTGGTGGATTTATGTTGATGTATGGGAAAACCAATAGAATATTGTAAAGTAATTAGCCTCCAATTAAAATAAATAAATTTAAATAAAAAAATAAAGTGTATTACTAGGCCCAAATCAATAAAATCAGAAATGAAGAAGGAGAAGTTACAACCAACACCACATAAATACAAAAGATCATAAGAGATTACCTAGAGACGGCATTTTTCACAGAACTAGAATAATTTTAAATTTTCTGTGGAAACCCAAAAGACCCCAAAGAGCCAAAATAATCTTGAGAAACAAGAACAGAGCTGGGGGTATCACACTCACAAACTAGTAGCTGAAGGTGTCTTCAGACTATACTACAAAGCTACAGTAATCCAAACAATATGGTACTGGCACAAAACCAGACACATAGATAGATGGAACGGATTATAAAGTCCAGAAACAAACCCATGCACATATGGTCAATTAACCTGTGACAAAGGAGACAAAAATATACAAGGGAGAAAAGACAATTCCCTTCAATAAGTGGTGCTAGGAATATTGGACAGCTGCATGTAAATAATGAAATTAGAACATTTTCTTACACCATATAAAAAATAAACTCAAAATGGATTAAAGACCTAAATATAAGACCATAAAACTCCTAGAAGAAAACACAGACAGAACACTCTTTGACATATATTGTAGCAATGTGTTTTGGACCTGTCTCTTACAGCAAACTAAACAAAAACAAAAAATGGTACCTCATTAAACTTAAAAGCTTTTGCACAGCAAAGGAAACCACTGACAAAACAAAAAGACAACCTACTGAAAGAGAGAAATATTCGCAAATGATATGAGTGATAAAGGGTTAATTTCTAAATTATACAAATAGCTTATAAAAATATTAAAAATCCAAACAACCCGATTTAAAAATGGGCAGAATAACTGAAAAGGCATTTTTCTGAAGAAGACATGCAAACAGCCAAGTCAATGAAAAGATGCCCAATATTGCTAATCATCATAGAAATGCAAATCAAAACCACAATGAGAGGGACTTCCCTGGTGGTCCAGCAGCTAAGACTCCATGCGCCCAATGCAGGGGGCCTGGGTTCAGTTCCTAGTCAGGGAACTAGATCCCACATGCTGCAACTAAGAGTTCACGTGCCTCAATTAAGAGTTCACATGCCACAACTAAGAGTACACATACGGCAACTAAAAGATTTTGCATGCCTTAACGAAAGATTCTGCATGTAGCAATGAAGACTGAAGATCCCAGGTACCACAACTAAGATCCAGTGCAGCCAAATAAATAAATATTTAAAAAACCCAACACTATGAGATATCACCTCACACCTCCCAGAATGGCTATCATCAAAAAGACCACAAACCATAAACATTGGGGGAGGATGTGGAAAAAAGGGTCCTTTTGTATTCTGTTGGTGGGAATGTAAATTGGTATAGTCACTGTGGAAAACAGTGTGAAGGTACATCAAAAAAGTAAAAACAGAACGACAATAGACCCAGAAATTCCATTCCTGGGTATATATCCAAAACAAAACAAAAGCATTAATTTGAAAAGATACACACAGCCTAATATGCATGGCACCATTATTTATACTAGCCAAGATAGAAACAGCAACTTAAGTATCTATAAACAGATAATGGATGAAGCTGTGGTATATATATATATGTGCATGTGTGTGAGTGACACACAAGGGAATACTACTCAGTCATAAAAAGAATAAAATCTTGTCATTTGCAACATGAATGGGCTTGGAGTGTATTATGTTAGTGAAATAAATCAGACAGAAGAAGACACATACCATATGTTATCACTTATTCACAGAATCTTAAAGAAAACAACAAAGAAATGAGCATAACAACAAAAAAAACAGATTCACAGATAAACAGAACAAATTAGTGCTTATCAGTGAGGAGAGAAGACAGGAGGGGAAAGATAGGGATAGGAGATTAAGAGATACAAACTGCTATGTATAAAATAAATAAGCAATAAGGACATATTGTACAATACAAAAAACATAGTCATTATTTTGTAATAACATTAAAGGAAGTATAGTCTATAAATGGGCTTCCCTGGTGGCTCAGAGGTTAAAGTGTCTGCCTGCAATACAGGAGACCCGCGTTCGATCCCTGGGTCGGGAAGAACCCCTGGAGAAGGAAATGGCAACCCACTCCAGGATTCGTGCCTGGAGAATCCCATGGACAGAAAAGCCTGGTGGGCTACAGTCCATGGGGTCGCAGAGAGTCGGACACGACTGAGCGACTTCACTCACTTAATCTATAAATACATGGAATCAATTTGTTGTATGTGTGAAATTAATGTATTGTAAATCAATATATCTTGATT
Organism: Bubalus bubalis; assembly: GCF_019923935.1. Classification (NCBI taxonomy): domain Eukaryota; kingdom Metazoa; phylum Chordata; class Mammalia; order Artiodactyla; family Bovidae; genus Bubalus; species Bubalus bubalis. The sequence continues at coordinate 56,244,855 of NC_059181.1, forward strand.
TTAAAAAGGCTATTACTATCTTTTTGAAAATTATTAAAGCGAAGAGAGCTAGCACCTCTGACACTATAGGATCACCCATCACTCAGGCTGAGAAGACGGCATTGGGAGTTTCTCTCAGGAGGGGAGAGCTTTGGGAGTTTCTCTCAGGGAAGGGAGAGTCTGAGGCCAAGAACATTGATTCTTTATACCAGCTGCTGCTGCTGCTGCTGCTAAGTCGCTTCAGTCGTGTCTGACTCTGTGTGACCCCAGAGGCGGTAGCCCACGAGGCTCCCCCGTCCCTGGGATTCTCAAGGCAAGAACACTGAAGTGAGTTGCCATTTCCTTCTCCAATGTATGAAAGTGAAAAGTTAAAGTGAAGTCGCCCAGTCATGTCTGACTCTTCGCGACCCCATGGTCCGCGGCCTACCAGGCTCCTCCGTCCATGGGATTTTCCAGGCAAGAGTACTGGAGTGGGGTGCCATTCCCTTCTCCGTCTGAGGATGTTAGGAGGTCCAGAAAATATTCAGTTGCTTGAATTATCAACAACAGTAGGTCCCAGTTTTTTTACTTGCTCCCCTTAACCTGTCTAGAGAGACCCTCAAAGAGAGCTTACCTCAGACGTGAAGCGGTGCCGAAGTGCCGCTGGACGTCAGGACGAAATCCCACGAGATGTCGGGACGAAATCCCACAGTTCAACCGACCAAGGACAATCAACCAATCAGAACAGTTAGCCAACTTGATCTGGCCAATCGGAGATCAGGAGAGTAGGCGGGGCAAGAGAGGCAGGAATGGGGTCACCTAACGGTTCACTCTCCGGGGACAGGAGTGCCTTTTCAAAGTGGGTGGAAACTTGAAGTTTCCTGCTTGAAGCAGGATTGCCTCCCGCCAAAACTGGCCACGCCCAGTTACGTAGGTCCATTAGCACGCATGCTCAGATGTTACCTTTCCATTCAGCTTACCTCTTTCTACCCTCTGCTGTGTGTTTGTTTGGTTTTAATAAATGGTACATCTAGCTTCTCTGGTAGCTCATATGGTAAAGAATCTGGCTGCAACGCAGGAGACCTGGGTTTGATCCCTGGGTCGGGAAGCTCCCCTGCAGAAGGGAATGGCAACCCACTCCAGTATTCTTGCCTGGAGAATCCCATGGACTGACCATGGGGTCGCAAAGAGTCGGACACGACTGAGCAACTTCACTCACTTAATCTATAAATACATGGAATCAATTTGTTGTATGTGTGAAATTAATGTATTGTAAATCAACTATATCTTGATTTTAAAAAGGCTATTACTACCTTTTTGAAAATTATTAAAGTGAAGAGAGCTGGAATCTCTGACACTACAGGATCACCCATCACTCAGGCTGAGAATACGGCATTGGGAGTTTCTCTCAGGAGGGGAGAGCTTTGGGAGTTTCTCTCAGGGAAGGGAGAGTTTGAGGCCAAGAACATTGATTCTTTATACCAGCTGTTGCTGCTGCTGCTGCTAAGTCGCTTCAGTCGTGTCCGACTCTGTGCGACCCCATAGACGGCAGCCCACCTGGCTCCCCCGTCCCTGGGATTCTCCAGGCAAGAACACTGGAGTGGGTTGCCATTTCCTTCTCCAATTCGTGAAAAGTGAAAGTGAAAGTGAAGTCGCTCAGTCGTGTCCGACTCTTAGCGACCCCATGGACTGCAGCCCACCAGGCTCCTCCGTCCATGGGATTTTTCCAGGCAAGAGTGCTGGAGTGGGGTGCCATTGCCTTCTCTGTCTTTATACCAGAGGAGGCAATAAAAGAGTCCCTTAGGCAACCTCTCTGGTTGAGGAAATATAGGGGCTTCTGGCTCATTTGTGGGTTTCTCGGACTGAGGGGAGTTTTACTTCCCTCAGGGAGAGAAATTAGGGAGTCTCACAGACCGAAGATAACTTTAGTTTTATGTCTGCCTGATGGGGTATCACCCCAAAAGGCTTTAAGTCGTCTCTCAGTCGTAACGATTTTGAGGATGTTAGGAGGTCCAGAAAATATTCAGTTGTTTGAATTATCAACAGTAGGTCCCAGTTTTTTTACTTGCTCCCCTTAACCTGTCTAGAGAGACCCTCAGGAGAGAGCTTACCTCAGACGTGAAGCGGTGCCGAATTGCCGCTCAACGTCAGGATGAAATCCCACAAGATGTCGGGATGATATCCCATGCGACATTGGGACGAAATCCCATGAGACGTCGGGACGAAATCCCACAGTTCAACCGACCAAGGACAATCAACAAATCAGAACAGTTAGCAAACTTGATCTGGCCAATCGGAGATCAGGAGAGTAGGCGGGGCAAGAGAGGCAGGAATGGGGTCACCTAACAATGGCACCCCACTCCGGTACTCTTGCCTGGAAAATCCCATGGGCGGAGGAGCCTGGTGGGCTGCAGTCCATGGGGTTGCGAAGAGTTGGACACGACTAAGTGACTTCACTTTCACTTTTCACTTGCATGCATTGGAGAAGGAAATGGCAACCCACTCCAGTGTTCTTGCCTGGAGAATCCCAGGGACAGGGGAGCCTGGTGGGCTGCCGTCTATGGGGTCGCATAGAGTCGGACACAACTGAAGCGACTTAGCAGCAGTAGAAGCAGCAGAAACAGTCCACTCTCCAGGGACAGGAGTGCCTTTTCAAAGTGGGTGGAAACTTGAAGTTTCCTGCTTCAAGCAGGATTGCCTCCCGCCAAAACTGGCCACTCCCAGTTACGTAGGTCCATTAGCACGCATGCTCAGATGTTGGCCACTGCAGCTTCCATAGGTCCATTAGCACGCATGCTCAGATGTTACCTTTCCATTCAGCTTACCTCTTTCTACACTCTGCTGTGTGTTTGTTTGGTTTTAATAAATGGTACATCTAGCTTCTCTGGTAGCTCATATGGTAAAGAATCTGGCTGCAACGCAGGAGACCTGGGTTTGATCCCTGGGTCGGGAAGCTCCCCTGCAGAAGGGAATGGCAACCCACTCCAGTATTCTTGCCTAGAGAATCCCATGGACCGACCATGGGGTCACAAAGAGTCAGACACGACTGAGTGACTAACACTTTCATTTTCAAATGGTATATCCGAGGCAGGCTGCCATCTCAAATCCTTCCCATCAGTCTCCAACTTCCTCAGATATGGGGTCTTTCTTAGGGCATCATATGGCCTTTCTAATAACTCAAGAATTTTAAACTTAAAAAAAAAAAAAAAACTTTTAAATATGTGCTTTTTCTGGAAGATCCAATAACCAGAAACATGCTTTCAATTCAGCTGAGTCGCTCAGTCGTGTCCAACTCTTTGTGACCCCATGAATCGCAGCACGCCATGCCTCCCTGTCCATCACCAACTCCCGGAGTTCACTCAGACTCACGTCCATCAAGTCAGTGATGCCATCCAGCCATTTCATCCTCTGTAGTCCCCTTCTCCTCCTGCCCCCAATCCCTCCCAGCATCAGAGTCTTTTCCAATGAGTCAACTCTTCGCATGAGGTGGCCAAAGTACTGGAGTCTCAGCTTCAGCATCATTCCTTCCAAAGAAATCCCAGGGCTGATCTCCTTCAGAATGGACCTGTGGCGGATTCATTTTGATATTTGGCAAAACTAATACAGTTATGTAAAGTTTAAAAATAAAATAAAATTCAAATGCAAAAAAAAAAAAAAAAAAAAAAGAATGGACTGGTTGGATCTCCTTGCAGTCCAAGGGACTCTCAAGAGTCTTCTCCAACACCACAGTTCAAAAGCATCAATTCTTTGGCGCTCAGCCTTCTTCACAGTCCTACTCTCACATCCATACATGACCACAGGAAAAACCATAGCCTTGACTAGATGGACCTTTGTTGGCAAAGTAATGCCTCTGCTTTCAAATATGCTATCTAGGTTGGTCATAACTTTCCTTCCAAGGAGTAAGCATCTTTTAATTTCATGGCTGCAGTCACCATCTGCAGTGATTTTGGAGCCCAAAAAAATAAAGTCTGACACTGTTTCCACTGTTTCCCCATCTATTTCCCATGAAGTGATGGGACCAGATGCCATGATCTTCGTTTTCTGAATGTTGAGCTTTAAGCCAACTTTTTCACTCTCCTCTTTCACTTTCATCAAGAGGCTTTTTAGTTCCTCTTCACTTTCTGCCATAAGGGTGGTGTCATCTGCATATCTGAGGTTATTGATATTTCTCCCTGCAATCTTGATTCCAGTTTGTGTTTCTTCCAGTCCAGCGTTTCTCATGATGTACTCTGCATATAAGTTAAATAAACAGGGTGACAATATACAGCCTTGACGAACTCCCTTTCCTATTTGGAACCATTCTGTTGTTCCATGTCCAGTTCTAACTGTTGCTTCCTGACCTGCATACAAATTTCTCAAGAGGCAAATCAGGTGGTCTGGTATTCCCATGTCTTTCAGAATACTAATATTTGCAACAGTAGTGTTAAAAAGAATATCCATGTAATTAGGGCTCGCTGTGTCCCTCAGGGGGCTCAGAAGTCACTTTTTCTAGAAAGTCTTTCCTACACACCCCTCCCCCCCATAGGTCACCAATACCCCTTGGGCTTTCCATTACATCTCTGATCTAAGTGCCTCCTCCTTCTTAGGGCAAGGAGAACAGGGCAGTAACCCATGTGCTAAGCACAAAGCCATTTATGTGCATCATCCCATTTAATTTTCATCCCCTTGAGTTGATTACTGTTATCATTCCTTTTGTGCAGATGCTAAGACTGAGATGCAGAGAGTTAAGCAACTTGGTTACATAATCAGTAGGTAGCAGGGCTGGAGTTCACCCCAAGTTGAATTGAGCCCAAAGCCTGTGCTTTTACTTACTGTTCTGTTGTTCAGTCCCTCAATCAACAGTGTCCGACTCTTTGTGACCCCATGGACTGCAGCGAGCCAGGCTTCCCTGTCCCTCACCATCTCCCTGAGTGCACTCAAACTAATGTTTGAGTCTGTGACGCCATCCAACCATCTCATCCTCTGTCTTCCCCTTCTCCTCCTGTCTTCAATCTTTCCCAGCATCAGGATCTTTTCCAGAGAGTCAACTCTTCGTATCAGGTGGCCAAAGTATTCTTTCCAGTGAATATTCAGAGTTGATTTCCTTTAGGATTGACTGGTTTGATCTCCTTGCTGTCCAAGGGACTCTAAGAGTCTTCTCCCACACCACAGTTTAAAAGCATCAATGCTTTGGCATTCAGCTTTCTTTATGGTCCAAATCTCACATCCACATATGACTACTGGGAAAACAATAGCTTTGACTAGATGGACCGTTGTTGGCAAAGTGATGTCTCTGCTTCTTAAAATGTTATCTAGGTTTGTCATAGCTTTTCTTCCAAGGAGTTAAGTGTCTTTTAGTTTCATGGCTACAGTCACGGTCCACAGTGATTTTGGACCCCAAGAAAACATAGTCTGTCACTGTTTCCATTTTCCCCCCAAATTGTTTGCTGTGAAGTGATGGGACTGGATGCCATGATCTTAGTTTTTTGAATGTTGAGTTTTCAGCCAGCTTTTTCACTCTCCTCTTTCACCCTCATCAAGAGGATCTTTAGTTCCTCTTCACTTTCTACCATGAGGGTGGTGTCATCTGCATATATGAGGTTATTGGTATTTCTCCCAGCAATCTTGATTCTAGCTTGTGCTTCATCTAGCCCGGCATTTTGCATAATGTACTCTGCATATAAGTTAAATAAGCAGGGTGACAATATACAACCTTGACGTACTCCTTTCCCAGTTTGGAACCACTCTGTTGTCCATGTCCAGTTCTAACTGTTGCTTCTTGACCTGCATACAGATTTCTCTGGAGACAGGTAAGCTGGTCTGGTATCTCTTTAAGAATTTCCCACAGTTTATTGTGATCCACACAGTCAAAGGCTTTGGCCTAGTCAATAAAGCAGAAATAAATGTTTCTCTGGAACTCTCTTGCTTTTTCTATGATCCATCAGATGTTGGAAATTTGATCTCTGGTTCCTCTGCCTTTTCTAAAACCAGCTTGAACATCTGGAAGTTCACAGTTCACATATTGCTGAAGCCTGGCTTGGAGAATTTTAGACATTACTTTTTTATCCTGTTTAGTAGCTTTCTATCCACAAAAACAAGGAGAACATATAACTGTGTATAACACACTGTGCCATGTCAGGCATGCTGCTGTTATATTTTGTTTATTACAACCAGGGATTAAGCATTCTATGTGGCTCAACTGGTACAGAATCTGCCTGCAATGTGGGAGATCTGGGTTCGATCCCTGGGTTGGGAAGAACCCCTGGAGAAGGGAAAGGCTACCCACTCCAGTAATCTGGCCTGGAGAATTCTATGGACTGTATAGCCCATGGGGTCGCAGAGTCAGACACGACTGAACAACCTTCACTCACTGGCTCAAGCATTCTATCATCAAGGTTTACAATGACATATACATTGGTCTGCTGAGAGTTGTAGACCATACAGTCTGATGGCCTGGTAGGAAGTCGTTCCCAGAAATTCCTTCTTAAACGGTATACTTTATAGTATATGTATCCTGAAAAACAAGAAGAAAACAGATACTGGAATATAGAGTTCCATTCAATCATCAACAATTGGTCCAATTCATCATCCTATGGCATCAACAAAATGTAACCCAAAGTGATGCGATTCAGGCTTCTATTCAAACTTGTCAGGTTCCAAAAGCAGGGGTGGTCTCAGCAAGCATACAGCTTCACTATTTTAAGCACCTGGTATACTTATGCTCAGAGAAGGCAATGGCAACCCACTCCAGTACTCTTGCCTGGAAAATCCCATGGGTGGAGGAGCCTGGAAGGCTACAGTCCATGGGGTTGCTAGGAGTCAGACAAGACTGAGCAACTTCACTTTCACTTTTCACTTTCATGCATTAGAGAAGGAAATGGCAACCCACTCCAGTGTTCTTGCCTGGAGAATCCCAGGGACGGGGGAGCCTGGTGGGCTGCCATCTATGGGGTCGCACAGAGTCGGACACGACTGAAGTGACTTAGCAGCAGCAGAAACAGCATACTTGTGCTAAGAGACAAGGCCTTTGCTCTGAGCCTCTCTCAAGGCACCAGTGTAATAGTGGATTTCCCTCATTGCATAAACCATTTATTCATTCCTTTTCCCTCAGTTACCATTTCTCCTTTTCTCCATTCATCGTTGATTTTAACCCAAAGTTTTCCACCTGTGGAGGGGATGTTAAGGGCAGTTGCTGTGCTGGTCCAGATTGCTGACAGCAATACCTGTCTAGCAATGCATCCTCCCTCAGTCTATTCCAATTCATACGGGTAGTGTTACATAGATAAAGAACCAGTGGGCTACTTTGACCAGTGAGTAATAGAGCTGTATTAACTGAGATTCAACTGTCTTCACCCAGGTATTCATGATGGTTTCTTGGACCCTGTGTCCTTTTCTGCTGGAAAAATAGGAATATACAATGGTGAGTCACACCTCCTACTTTAGTCCAGTATTCTGGACATTTGTTTGCTGTAGTATGGTAGTAAGGAATTACTTTTCTTTCTGGTAAAGAGATGTTTCTTTGCCCCTCTGTAAGGCTCCTGTATTTCCTTGGCTCCCCTAAACTGGGGATTGTACATGGGAGTTATCTCAGCTCCCCAAACCCATGGATTGGCATGGATCTTTCATTAGCTCCCCAGTCCCTAAAGACAGTGTGTGTGTGTGTGTGGGGGGGGGTTCACATAGCTCTTTACTCCAGAAATTGCACATGGGTGTTCCTTTGGCTTTCTTCCCAGAGATTGCATAAAGGGTTCCCTCAGCTCTCTAACCTTGGTTTCAGATCAGATCAGTTGCTCAGTCGTGTCCGACTCATTGCGACCCCATGAATCACAGCACACCAGGCCTTCCTGTCCATCACCAACTCCCGGAGTTCACTCAGACTCACGTCCATCAAGTCAGTGATGCCATCCAGCCATCTCATCCTCTGTCGTCCCCTTCTCCTCCTGCCCCCAATCCCTCCCAGCATCAGAGTCTTTTCCAATGAGTCAACTCTTCACATGAGGTGGCCAAAGTACTGGAGTTTCAGCTTTAGCATCATTCCTTCCAAAGAAATCCCAGGGCTGATCTCCTTCAGAATGGACTATTTGTTAATCTCATAACTGATGCTTTTGAACTGTGGTGCTGGAGAAGACTCTTGAGAGTCTCTTGGACAGCAAGGATATCAAACCAGTTAATCCTAAAGGAAATCAACCCTGATTATTCCATTGGAAGGACTGATGCTGAAGCTCCAATATTTTGGCCACTTGATGCAAAGAGCCAACTCATTGGAAAAGAGCCTGATGCTGGAAAAGATTGAGGGCAGGAGGAGAAGGGGCCAATAGATGTTGAGATGGTTGGACGGCATCACCAACTCAATAGACATGAGCTTGAGAGAAGCCTGGCATGCTGTAGTCCATGGGACTGCAGAGAGCCAGACACGACTGAGCAACTGAACAGTAAATACAACAAATCTCATTCTGCCAGGTGTCTTCCCTACTCTTCTTCTTTGCTTATTATATGTTTTGCCATTACTGCACTTACTTAATTTAATAAATTCATAAATGGCAAAAATTTACCAAAGGCAATTTGGAACTTCACTGACTTCTTTGGAAAACTTGAGGCCTTCCCAAACTGGCACATCCAAGGCCTGCCCCTTCTCATCACTTCCATTCCTTCTTCCTCCTCTTATTGCCTTTGTTCTTCCCTGAAGTTGCCTTAAGTCCTTTGATCTGTCTCCCTTCAACATCCCTGCCTGATCTTTCTCTTCATAATACAGCCCCTCAGATTCCTGTAATCACTAGACTATAGTCACTCCTGACTCCAAAGGCAACCACCTAAAGCTGAGAAAGCTAACTGGAAACAGACTGGCTATTTTATCCACTCAGATATTTTTGGAGACATTCAGGTGGCTTCTGGGTATCTCTTTGGCCTGTCTTCCCATATTTATCCCTCCCACAGCCTCCATAAGATTGGGGCTTCCCACGTGGCACAGTGGTAAAGAATCTGCCTGCCAATGCAGGAGACACAAGAGACACAGGTTCGGTCCCTGGGTTTGGAAGATCTCCTGGAGCAGAAAATGGCAACCCACTTCAGTATCCTTGCTTTGAAAATCCCATTGACAGAGGAGCCTGCAGGCTACAGTCCATGGGGTTGCAAAGAGTTGGACATGACTGAGCACGCACGCACACAACTCCATAAGTATTACACATCAGGTAAAAGTAGATGGTGGGAACTCTAAGCCCTCATATTAAACAGATAAACTCGCTTGTTCTATCTGTCAGAATAATCCTGATAAAAATATAATGGGGGGCAAAGACAAGGGCCATAACTGTGTTATATTAACCAAGGAGTTCTATATTTCTATGTTTATACATGACTCAACTAAAATTTTAGAATGATAGCTATAATATCCTTATTTGTATCTGTCTGTATGTTTATATCGGAGAAGGCAATGGCACCCCACTCCAGTACTCTTGCCTGGAAAGTCCCATGGACGGAGGGCCTGGTGGGCTGTAGTCCATGGGGTCGCTAAAACTCGGACATGACTGAGCGACTTCACTTTCACTTTTCACTTTCATGCGTTGGAGAAGGAAATGGCAACCCACTCCAGTGTTCTTGCCTGGAGAATCCCAGGGACGGGGGAGCCTTGTGGGCTGCCGTCTATGGGGTCGCACATATGTATGTATGTTGTATGTTATGTAATATTTTTCTGACCTTCAGATAGTGTTAGCAAGTTGTTCCAATATCCTGACAACTTTTGACATCTTGCCTTCCCCAAATCTAATCCAAATTGATATCTTTTATATACTTGATATCTTTTATTTTTATACACTTGATATCTTTTATATAGTTTTATATATCTTTTATATACTTTTTTATACTTTATAAAATTGACTTTGGGGTTTCCCAGAGGGCCACTGGAAAATCACAAAGGATTTGTTCTTTAGTCTTGTAAAAAGAGGTGCTAAAAATGATTAGCTTTATTTAATATTATATAAATGATTATATAAATTACATGGAAAGTGTTGTCAAAAAATACTTAGCCTTCCCTAGATTAAAGTTGTTTGTGTAAAATATTATTAATATAAATAGTTCAAAAATTATGTAAGTTTCCTAGAGATTTGTCATCATGCTCACTGTCTCTAATATATTTCTATTTGTGTCATCATGCTGCTTTACCTTATGTTGTGTGTGTGTACATGTTCAGTCACTCAGTCATGTCTGACTCTTTGCAACCCCATGGACTACAGCCCTCCAAGGCCCTCTGTCCATGGGATTTCTCAGGCAGGAAGACTGGAGTGGGGTGCCATCTCCTACTCCAGGGGATCTTCCCAACCCAGGGATCAAACCCACATCTCTTGGATCTCCTGCATTGGCACCTGGGAAAGCCCCTTACCTAATTTTAGGTAGCAATAATACAATTTTATAAATAATACTTTCAATTATTTGAAAAACATTAACTTGGTCACAATTTTACTTTTCAAAATCCGCTAACTGGGGATTGTAAATTTCATTTGGAAGTTTACATCACTCACCTTTTGAGTTTTCTTAATAGGTAGATATGTAGGACCTTTTCTTCAGCTCCTAAATCTCATGGTTATAAAATAAATATGTTCTTACTATCATATATGTTTTCTCTCTGGCTTAAAACTTTCCCTTGTAAAAGGGCTGCTGCCACTGTGGTTGCTAAACTTTTATTAGGACAAATGTTCCACACTGGCTCTGTCAAGTGACTGAAGGGCCCATTTCATGAGTAAAGTCATCCAAGAAATCCAATGAGTTCTTCATTTATCACAAAAATTACACTGTCTTTGTCATCCTCTTACTCATTTGGAATGATAGAGCTAATGGACTATTAAAATAAAAACTTGCTAAACTGATGGAAGAAGTCAATTTCCTATGGCCTAAGGGTTTCACCCTTATCCCTTATTGCTCTCTGGTCCTTTCTGATGGGTCATACCAACTGTTCTCTTATAAAATTATTGGCTAGCCCTTAGAATTCTCTATTCTGTTGGGCTCTTGAAGACTCTAACTAGGTCAATTCAGACATTCTAAAATTTGGCAAGAAATTTGTTCATTATTCCCAAACTTCTCTTCGGCAAGTTGAAGCTGATTTTCTCCATTTCTCCCATGTATACCACTATATAACCTAGAAACTGGAGACTTAATTCTTTCAAGGCAACCAGAAGACTAATCTTGAGTCTTATTGTGTATGTGTGTGTGTGTGTGTGTGTGTGTGCTATGTCACTTCAGTTGTGTCCAGCTCTTTGCAACTCTATGGACTGTAGCCTGCCAGGCTCCTCTGTCCATGGGGATTCTTCAGGCAAGAATACTGGAGTGGGCTGCCATGCCCTTCTCCAGGGGATCTCTCTGACCCAGGGAACAAACCCATGTCTCTGATGTCTCCTGCATTAGCAGGTGGGTTCTTTACCACTAGTGCCACTTAGGAAGCCCCTTGAGTCTTATTAACAGGGCCCTTTCATCATTCTCTCTACATCATTAACTACCACCAAACCCCAGGGAGTCAAATCCTGGATTGGTGTTTCTCAACTGAAAAGATATTAAAACCTACTCTAAATGGAAGCCCATCCCAACTGCAGACTCTAAACTGAAGGTCTTGGAAAGTGGCCAGGAAGATGGAAGATGAGGAAGTTGCTGAGAGCTGGAAGGAGGTGGCAGATGGTGGGGAAGTCCAAATCTCCTTCCAGAGCACATATTGTGATTCAGGTTGACAGCCTTCCCAGGAGCCCCCTCTACAGATCAGCATCCTCAAGAGGCCCAACCACACTGGTGTGATCAGCAGCCCCAACTCCACCAGCAGGCCAGCCCTAGTGTCAAGTCCCTAGTGCAGCAGGAGGTAGCAGAGCCTGGGCAGCACCAGCCCTGAAGAGGATCAAGAGAAATCTACCCTCGACAGGCCAATCAGGATCTCCCAACCTGAAGACAGCAGGTATCTCAGCAATGTGATCAGACAGCCTTTGGGTCCTGAGGGTCACAAAGCTTCAAACAGTGCAGATAAATGCAGGCAGGAATGGATATTGCTGTCATCACTTCCTGAGTGGGCCATCGGCTGTGGGTCACACTGCTGTGGCAGACAGCTGGACTTGAGCAGAGGGAACGACCTGGCTTACTTGCACTCTGATCCCCTTTGCTCCACGCATTGTGACCATGAACCCCATATGCTGTGACTTCCCTCCCCCCTCTTCCCACTGTGATTGGTGCAGCTACAAGGGCTTCCCAACTCAATGGGAAGAAAAAGTGTGGGGAGTTAGAGGAGGGTTGGGGGATCCACCAAGGACTCGAGTAGAGAGTCAGACAGCACCACTTGGCTACTTGAGGTAAAATCAGTGCCAGCAATAATAGTTCATCATGCTCATTAACTTGAGATTTCAAAACACAACTGAGAACTCCCATCCACACACCCTCAAGTGCACGTCTTCATCATTAAAAAACCAAGTTCCATTTGAAAATATCCTTTTTTTCTCTTTTCTTCCGAATTTTGTTTCTTTACACAAATTTTTAAAAAATAAATTTTATTTATTATTATTTATTTATTGGCTGTGCTGGGCCTTCGAAGCTTTCTCTAGTTGGGGTGAGTGGGGGCTACTCTCTAGTAGTAGTACATGAGCTTCCCGCTGTGGTGGTTTCTACTGTTGTGGAGCACAGGCTCAGTAGCTGTGGTGCACTGACTCAGTTTGTGGCGCCTGGGCTTAGTTGCTCTGTGGCATGTGGGATCTTCCTGACCATGGATCAAACCCATGTCCCCTGCATTGCAAGACAGATTCTTAATCCCTGGACCACCAGGGAAGTCCCTGTTTATACTAATATTTGATTTACCAAAAAAAGTGCCTGGGGGGTTTTAGCAGTTTAATGAATTTTTAATTGAGAAAGAATAGTTTGATAGCCTACTTAAAAATGTTTCTGGGCAATTTGCTAGAAACATTAACCAATGAATAGTTTGGTTGCTGCTGCTGCTAAGTCGCTTCAGTCGTGTCCGACTCTGTGCAACCCCATAGATGGCAGCCCACCAGGCTCTCCCGTCCCTGGGATTCTCCAGGCAAGAACACTGGAGTGGGATTCTCCAGGCAAGAACACTGGAGTGGGATTCTCCAGGCAAGAACACTGGAGTGGGATTCTCCAGGCAAGAACACTGGAGTGGGTGTTCTTGCCTGGAGAATCCCAGGGAAGGGGAGCCTGGTGGGCTGCCATCTATGGGGTCGCACAGAGTCGGACACGACTGAAGCGACTTAGCAGCAGCAGCAACCAAACTATTCATTGGTTAATGTTTCTAGCAAATTGCCCAGAAACATTTTTAAGTAGGCTATCAAACTATTCTTTCTCAATTAAAGTTTGGTAGTCTACTTAAAAATGTTTCTGGGCTAGGCATATACCCTGAGGAAACCAAAATCAAAAGAGACACACGTATCCCATTGCTCACTGCCACACTATTACAATAGCTAGAACATGGAAGCAACTTATATGTCCATCGACAGATGAATGGGTAAAGAAGTTGTGGTATACATACACAATGGAATATTACTCAGCCATAAAAAGGAATGCCTTTGAGTCAGTTCTAATGAGGTGGATGAACCTAGAACCTATTGTACAGAGTGAAGTGAGTCAGAAAGAGAAAGATAAATACTGTATTCTAACACATATATATGGAATCTAGAAAAATGGTACTGAAGAATTTACTTACAGGGCAACAATGGAGAAACAGACAAAGAGAATAGACTTATGGACATGGGGAGAGGGGAGGAGAGGGTGAGATGTATGGAAAGAGGAACATGGAAACTTATATTACCATTTGTAAAATAGACAGCCAACAGGAATTTGCTGTATGGCTCAGGAAACTCAAACAGGGACTCCGTATCAACCTAGAGTGTGGGATGGGGAGGGAGATGGGAGGGAGATTCAAAAGGGAGGGGATATATGTATACCTATGGCTGATTCAGAAAACAACAAAATTCTATAAAGCAATTTTCCTTCAATAAAAAATTAATTTAAAAAATCCATTTTTCAACTCATCTTCCATTTGTACTGAAATGGCTTTTCCAGTGATGTTGTTTCAATAAAGGAGTAGCATAGAGTAAAAAAAAAAATGTTTCTGGGCAATTCACTAGAAGCATTAACGAATAGGATTTTGGTGAGCTTAGCTTCTGTATTCCTACTGAAGCCCAGAAAAAGGGCAGGGCTCTGTAGTCCCCAGGACAGACCCCAAGCCTATACCTCCCTATCCCCAGCTATGTCCCAGGGCATCTGGGCCCTACCTGGAGACTGGACTAGCTTTATAGGCTCAGAGAGCCTGGGGAGGGTGTCAACCACTCACCTAGTCTAGTATTTTGGGCGATAGATAAAGTGAACAGACTTCCTCTTCCAAAACCCCTCAGGGTGGTTCCCCACCAGCCAGGCTTGCTACTTCTAGAAGAGGGCAGGGAGTGAGGCTGCACTCCCAGGCTTTAGGAGTAAGGGCTGCAAGACTTGCTCAGTGTTTTGTTGTCAGCACAGGGAAAGCCAGGAGACAGTCTGACTCCAGGACTCTGAGCCTCCTGCCAAGTGTGATCAGAAGGTAGGTGGATCTTCCCACTCCAGCAAGGCTTAGAACGCCTAAGGGTCTGTGGAATGCCGCCTCTGTTGATGGCATCAGCTCGGTAACTCTATACAGTATATTTCCCTTGTGAAATCACTACCTTATGAGCAAACCATTCTGAACACACTTGGGAAAAGACAAGCTGTGCATTGTAAAGATTGGTAATGACAGACTGGTTCCCCATAGTCTTAGTCTATCCTCCACCAGAGAAAGGGCATGGAATGAAAGCAGTTTCCCCTCTGTCCTTGGATCCTGGAGATTTGCTTTGGTTCTTTGAGGTGGAAGAGATGTAGGGGGCCCTGCCCAGGGTAGCAGTGTGTATATAAATCTGTCTCCTCTCAGGCTTTCTGATCTTTTCCATTGCCTTATGTCCCTCAGCCAGTCAGACGACCTCCTCACTCAGCAGATGAGTTTTGGAGTGGCTGTTGTGACATTTGTGATTAGGGCAGCTTGCTCTGGCTAAGGTGGTAAGCCAGGTCTTGCAGGCTCACTCCACCTTTGCATTGCCTGGCTCTCAGCCTGTCCTGTGGGGATGTCAGTCGGGCCCAGCAAGCCTTGGCCCAGTACATCTTCCTTTTAGGAGGAAAGGTCGGCTCTCAGTTGGATCTCCAACTAGTCCATAGCACAGGCTTACAATTGTGTGAAGGCAGGCAATTGTTCGTGAGCAGAGCTGAAATAAAGCTCCAGTCAGTAAGAACCCGCAGGAAGTTGAATGGTGCCCACAGGCTGTTCTGAGGGGAAATGACCTCCAGGAATAGGTACAGGAAAAGGTTGCTACTGTCTTTACGGTTCTACTGCCCTGACCAAGTTTCCGCATTTTAAACGGTTAGCATCCATCTCTCGTGTAATAGTGGTTTCTGGCCCAGGTGAGACTATGCTTTCCCATTTCAGGAGGTACAGAGGTAAGCCAGGTGGGAAGACTGGAAGTGCTTGTTGCTCAGCTGTTGGGACCACCTGTTCTTGCTCCCCTCCTCTAGTGGGAACCAAGGGAAGGCTGACTGATGAGCGTCTGTGAATCAAGAATGTAGTAGGGACTGATGCTCCCACCTCCCTCTGGCCAAAGATGGGACTCTGTCTGCCGGGAGCTTGTCATCACACCAGCAGTCATATCCTGGCTTCCCAGATGGAGAGGTGGCAGGCAAAATTTTAAAAAGAAAACAGGAAACCATTGTGTTGGGGGGAGGTGAGAGGGGAGATGTGAGAATGGTTTGGATTTTGCATGTGAGTGTGTTTTTGTGGGTTTTTGTTTTATCATAGTTGTCTATAACTCTCCTTAAGTACTTTTCCTTTTCTTTTTTTTTTTTTAAATTTTAAAGTAAATTGTAGGCTTTAGCTTGGAAAACCTCAGGGGAGTGGGGGGCAGAAACCTGAGGCTGCTGCTCCTTCATCTGCCTTTACAGTACTATCCCCTTCTCCCAGCTCCTCTATGACCCCAGGAGCCAGGCCTCAGCCCTTCCAGCTAACCACTTCCCATAAGCCATTACTCTGATGTTGGCCTGTAACCAAAGGAGCTGGGGGGCTGGGCCTGGGACCAACCCTTCTTCACCCACTCAGTCAGGGTGCTCCCCACTTGCAAGCAGGAGTCAGCACCGCATCTGCTACCATCAGCCCCTTCCAGAGGCCACTGCCCTGCCCAGCCTTGGCTAGCCCAGCCATACACTGCTTGGCCCCATCTGGGGATGCTCTGCTTGGGGGTGGGGTGGCAGGGCTGCCCCAGCCTCCCTGGTAGGCGGAGACTCTAGAAACTTCTGGGGCCCTGTTTTTGGCCATGTGATTTCATGGGTGCATATGAGCCCCTTGGGTATCTGAACACAGGGGCATGGGACAGAGGGCTATACCCCTGCAGTCCTGCTCTGCTGGTCTAGTGGGCAAATGTTCACCCTATCCTACCCCACACCATGGGCTCCTGAACTGGAAGATTAAGCATGTTATAAATTGTATTTTAAATACATGATTTAAACTTGTAAAAAAAAATAAACTGAGAGTCCCTTGAGAACCCCTGGAAGCAGACATTGCCACAAGGGGTACTGCTTTCATAAGAACTTCAGACCAAGGAGATGACACCATGAGGTGGTCAGCTTCTGCCCAAGATGCCAAACAAGACCCTGTAGGATGCTCTTGTGTACTTCCTAATCTCACCATTTTTACCGTTCTTGCAGAATCATGTTTTTTCTCTATCTACTCCAGCATCATCTTTACTATCCACATAACTCCCCCTCCCTTACAACTGAAGACTTCCATAATGAGCCTTCATTTGTATTATTTCATTTTCCCCTTCACCCAAGGTATTCTCCCCTTTAACAATTCCACCACCCCTGCAAGGACCCCAGAATCCATAGCCTTCCTTCACCCAACTCATAGTACAGTCCACAACCTCACTTTAGAATGCAGGTTATGTTCTCCCTCTTCTTTGGAAACTTCCAGTTTCCCTTAAATCCCTATGCCATCTCATATTTAAGGGATCCTTTGTGCTCTCACTCAGAGTCTTTTCCCTAGTCTAGGGAAAAAAGCAGGGTCACTTAGCATTTTTCTCTACACTTCGAAAGGAATCTCCTTCAACCTCAATACTTTTCAAAAAGGGCAATCCATGCTTAACCAGACTGTCCCTTTTTTCTCACCTTAACTACTCTATTACCTCTGACTTAAGTTTTCCAGACACTAGATGAGCCAAAAGTCTATGAAACATGTTACAACTACAAGCTTAGGCAAAATCCAAGCCCCAGAAGGAGGCTGTGCTCTTGTCTCATCAGGTTCTTAAGAAGACTTAAACAAGAGGCTAAGAGACTGGGAGTAAATCTAAAAACACTTGCTGCAGCAAGTCAAGTATGGGCTACATGCATGCCTAGAGCTGCTGTTGTGTGGGCTGCTTAGAAGTTCATTTGGCCACCTGCATCTTCTGTGCTCTGCTACAGGAAATAACCATGACTGTGAATAATCTTACCAAAACCACTAATATCACTTCCTGAGAACTCCAGGAACTCCAGTGAGTGGATCTTCATAATTATCTGGCATTGGACACCATCCTGGTGTGGGGCACTTGTGATTGGAAGCCATTGCTGTGTGTGTATTCCCTGAAACCTCTCTGATGTCTATGCCATCACCAAAAACATCCAGACATTCCAGAAAATTCTTCAGATTCTCACTGTCATCTTCACTCTCTGAATACCCTTCAGGCCCAATGTCTAGGAATCTTCTCAACTCGTTCTCTCTGAACATCAAATCTTAGATTTACTCCTTTATTAAACCTTTAATAACTATTGTTTTATTTTATTCCTAAGTATGCATGCATGCTAAGTCACTTCAGTTGTGTCCGACTCTTTGTGACCCTATGGACTGTAGCCCACCAGGCTGCTCTGTCTGTGGGAGTCTCCAGGCAAGAATACTAGAGTGGGTTGCCATGCCCTCCTCCAGGGGATATTCCCAACTCAGGGATCGAAACTGTGTCTCGAATGTCTCATGTCTCCTGCATTGGCAGGTGGGTTCTTTACCACTAGTGCCACCTGGGAAGCCCAAGATTCTTTAACAGCTGTTAGCCTAACAGAACAATCAACAGATGACACACAGTCCTTCAAGAATAACAGGAACATGAAGGCCAGCACCCCCTTGAAAACTATCTGGACCTAACTCAACTTCCTAATGGGGCTTCCCTGGTGGCTCAGTGGTTAAGAATCTGCCTGCAAAGCAGGATACTCTGGTTCAATCCCTGGGTCAGTACTCTAGTACTCTTGCCTAGAGAATCCCATGGACAGAGGAGCCTGGCAGGCTTCAGTCCATAGGGTTGCACAGAGTCGGACATGACTGAAGCGACTAAAGCAGCAGCAGCAGCAATTTCCCAGGAACTCTTATTCCATAAGGACAGATTTTGTCTGACTTAATGAGGGGGGCACTAAGTGTTCACAATTACCTATTGCTTACCCTCTGCTTCGTCTTGACCAAATTTTAGTCAGCCTTCTTCCTTCCTACAGGCTCCTGAACTCTGCTTGCCCCCAAGCCTGAGAAAGCACAAAAAGGGTGAATTTTACCTCCCTTCTCAGTTTCTCCTGGGATACTTTAAGTTGTGTGGCTATGGCATGACTGACTGTATTTCTTTCACTGCCGTGGTGTCCTGCACATACTCTGTTTCTCCTGCTCCTCCACCCACCAATTAGTGATCCTAAAGTGGTTAGTATCAGGACAATATTTGGAAAGATTGTGGCATTGGAGAGTTGTGGCTAGTGTGGTTGGTGAGGGCAAGTCCTTGCGAGGTTCTGCTGCTGAGTAAATATCTACTGCAGTTTTGAGTCAATCCCAGTATCCAGTGTTGGACAAGGGGAAGCTTGTTATAGGGGAGGCCCTTTACCAGGGATTCTCTTACAGGCCCACCAAGACTCTCACTGCTGCCCATATTCTGTGTTCCTGTGAAGGCAAGTTGTGCAGCTTAGAGCAATTCAAGGTGATGTTAATAGGAGTCTATAATTTCTAGCCAAGCAAACCTGCATATTATCCACCTCATACTCAGCATCTGAGTCAGCTCAGCCCATGATTGGCCACATATTTGAAGTAAGAGTTGACCCACAGACACCTGTACTGTGAGTCACAAGTCATATCTTAGAGCCTGGCTTAGCAAATTGGGTGTTGCAGATAGTAGTAGAGATGGGAGGAGGAATGCTAGCCTTAGTGATGGTGTCTGTGGTCGTGTTAGTAGGACTGACTGACCTGAATGTCCAATAGCACGCTTCCCATGGTTCCAATCCTGACCCGTGTTGTATGTTTCCCTGTTTTGTGTAAGGGGCATGTTGTTTCTGAACACTGTCAGCACTAGAGTGTAGTTTGCCAGGGGAGGGTGATCCATCAATGGTGTGTAATCAACACTGGTAAAGGAGGAACACCTCAAATATAGAAGGGGCACAGCAAGAGAGTAAGGGTGAAGGTCAGAGATTATCTGTGGGCAGCAGTAGAAGCTCTGGTTGTCTCTTGCCATGCCATGCCGTGCTGTGCTACCTTGCTTCAATCATGCCTAACTCTTTGCGACCCTATGGATTGTAGCCCACCAGGCCCCTCTGTCCATGGGATTCTCCACACAAGAATACTGGAGTGGGTTGCCATGTCTTCCTCCAGGGGATCTTTCCCACCCAGGGATCAAACTCACCTCTCCTGCAGCTCCTGCATTGTAGGCTGGGGAAGCTTGGTTGTCCCTTGGATATCATCCAAATGGTATTACCCAGTCCAGGGGTAACTAATTCTACCTCCTGAGTGTCAAGAGCTGGCCCAAGGTTGTTCTATGGAGATTTAGTGGAGTATTTGGGCAGCAGATTAGGATGCTTTTCTCTCCAGATAGTGGTGAGTGGTTTGCTCAGCTTACATTGGATGAGGAGCAGAAGCTCCCATTTGAGTATGGTCCCAAAGTTGGTGGTCCATGGCAGGTCCCTGTCAGGATCAAAGGGGAAGTGGTTGCTAGGCTCTCGATTTTCTATGAGGAAGAAGGGGAAAAGGTGAAAGTATCAAGTGGATGTTCCTTTGTTGTGAGCAGCATGCAAGGCTCCCATGTCCATGAAAACTAGTAATTGGGTTGTGTGCAGTGTGGACATGCCCACCAGGAGAGGTCACAATGTCTCCTTGGGTGGTCACTTCATTTGCTGTGAATTTTGATACAGTGCAGTCATATCTTAGGACTGCACCTTTGAACTTATGGGACCATTTTACTCCAGGTTCTCTCAGCAGCCCTTGTTTTTAAATACCATTATATTCTTCCTAGACAGTGGGGTAGGTGAAAACTCACACAATGTGATTTTGTACTGCTCACTGTTTGTTGCTTTGCAGTGGGAACCTTGATGTATTTGTGTAACTAGCAACATTCCCAAGGGCTGTCAAGCTGCTGTGTTAACCCTTCAGTAATGTTAACAGAGGTTGGGGCCCCCAAAGGGAGAGCGATGGAAGGCCTGTGTGGGTATCCACCACTATTAACCATATGTTAACATATATGTTCCTGTTGCTCCTTGGGGAGGCCCAGTGAAATCACTTTGCCATCTCTGATGTGGCCCTCCTTCTCTGTGAATTTTCCCTCCAGTGAGGCATGCCCAATGTCTAGATTTCTGGTTTCTGCTACAGTCCCTGATGGTTTGTCTCATTGCTGATTTGACTCCTCTAACAATCCATTTCCATAACCCCATGATGCCCCAAAGCTCTGACCTCTCATGTGCCCCCTGATAGAAGTGGGGGTGGCTCCTCTCAAAGGTCGGGAGACTCCCCCTCCTTCCAGAGCCCTAGCTGCTCTGGTGGTTCAGTTAGTTCATCAGGCTTGGCATCTTAAGGTATCTCCTCTGTGTCTTGTTTGGTATAAGCCGAGGTATGGTGCACCCAGATAGGCAGAGTGGGAGCTAGTGTGGCAATTAGCCCCTTTATTCCAAATACCTGATTTTGCCAATGTGCTGACCAAGAAGTTAGCTCATGAACACTGACCAGGAGTCAGTAGAATATGAACATTGGGGAAATGTTTGTCAAAGGCATACTCTATTGCTAGGACTATTACATGCTGCTCAGCCCATTGGGTGCTTTGGTCTGTGCCCTGTATGGATTTTATGGTGATAGGCTATGGCTGTCTGTTGTCTGGTCCCTTAACACCCCATGCTCACTCCATCAGTAAAGGAAGATAATTGCTTTTCTTGTTTTGAGGGTGCTGACTGTCTTCCCTCCTGTCCCCACTGAGCAAGGGGTGGAGGCATTTCTGGGGTTTGGGTGAGTTAGCCCCAGTGGTGACTACTAGAAAAACCATAGCCTTGACTATAAAGATCCATATTAGTGGGTAATTTTTCTTTTAATTAATTGTCCTCTCAAGCCAGTCACCTCTTTTGGGGGGGCCTTTAAAGCATGAATGCTCCCTGGGATTAGGAAGGTTTGAGCACCTATGTCCAACAGAGCCAGCCAGTGTGTTTGGGTTCTGGAGCCCAAACTACAGTTAATGTGATACAAGGGCAACTGTCTTCAGGTGAGGCCCCACTTCTGTGACTGTTGGACCCCTGCATGGGGGCTGTCCTGGCCAGTGGCAGAGACCAGATGTAAGGACTGAAGATGAGGTTACCTCTGGAAGAGAAGCCTGCCACAGCTTGTACTCTAACCCTAGTAAGTAGTACTATTGCTGCACTGATGTATCAGAGAACCTCTGATGTGGAACTCTCTTGTCCTTTAGGGTTCAATATAACCTGTGATAGTTAAGTTTATGTGTCAGTCTGACTGGGTCAAGAGTGCCAAGACTTTAGGTCAAACATTATTATGGGCGTGTCTGTGAGGTTTGAGATGAAATTAATATTTGAATTGGTAGGCTGAGTAAAACAGATCCCCCCCTCCCCTGTGTGGGTGGGTCTCATCCAAGCAGTGAAGACCTGAGTAGAACAAAAAAGATGACCCTCCCATAAGTAAGGGCTTCCCAGGTGACATTAGTGGTAAAGAACTCACCTGCCAATGCAGGGGATGTGAGAGACATAGGTTCAATCCCTGGGTTGGGAAGATCCCCTGGAGGAGGGCATGGCAACCCACTCCAGTATTCTTGCCTGGAGAATCCCATGGACAGAGGAACCTGGTGGGCTAAAGTCCATGGGGTCACAAGAAGTCGGTTCCTCCTGCCTGACTGCCCTGAGTTGCTACTTTGGTTTTTTCCTGCTTTGGGACTCAGATTGACATACTGTCTCTTCCTAGACCCAGCCAGCGAGTCTTTGGACAGAAACTACATCATGATCTCTCCTGGGGCTCCAGCTTGAGGACTGCCAGGATAGCCCTGTGAACCAACTCCTTACAAAAAAAAAAATTTCTTTTTATGTATACATCCTGTTGGTTCTGCTTCACTGGAGAATTCTGACTAATATATAACCTTTGTTTTCTCAGAGTTCACGCTTAAGCAGAGGCCAAGCTGTAGGTTTGTTGACTTAGGAGGGGGGCAGCTTCACTCTCGATAGTAATTCTAATATAGGCCAGGTGGCTTAAACACTTGTATCTGAGTTTGTCTTTCCTGAGTTTCTATTAAATGGAAGAGCAGCTGTGAATTTTGAACTGTTTTCGTAGTTAACCATCAGTGCCAGTAAAGAGGACTTACCTTTGTCAGGAGCCCCTCTGAGAAACAACTCTGTGGACTCAGGACTCTATCCACCCTCCTCCCACTTGCTCAGTCATCCTGCTGCACACCATCTGTTACCTGATAAGCCCACTTCAGCATCCCTAGCTGATGGAGGAGATCTTTGGCCTCAGATGGTGTTTTCCACTGACAGCCTGCCCAGGTGATTATGAGGCCTCATGTTGGGTGGGTAGCCCTCCATAGAAAAAATCCTTATCAACAAGGTATATGTGAACCAGGGTTCAAAGCTGCCTCTGGGGGTCCTTACCCCTAATTCCTCACTAATTGTGCAAGATCCCTTAGCAGGGATTCATTTTTCTATCCTGTTCTGTGAAGACAATTGTTATTGAAGTTCTGTCTTGCCTCTCTTGTTCAGCAGGATGCCCCCTTGTTTAGGAGTCGTAGGAGAGACAGGAAGATGACTTCCTTGTCTTTGTCACTTTAAGTAGTGCTTTAGCTATCTCAACCCAAAAGTTGGGGTCTCGATACCCCTCCAGGGAGGGGATAGAATGATAACAGCAGATCCAAGTGTGATAGCATCAGAGTCAGGCTGCTGCCAAGTCACTTCAGTCGTGTCCGACTCTGTGCGACCCCATAGACGGCAGCCCACCAGGCTGCCCTGTCCCTGGGATTCTCCAGGCAAGAACACTGGAGTGGGTTGCCATTTCCTTCTCCAATGCATGAAAGTGAAAAGTGAAAGGGAAGTCGTTCAGTCGTGTCCGACTCTTAGCGACCCCATGGACTGCAGCCTACCAGGCTCCTCCGTCCATGGGATTTTCCAGGCAACAGTACTGGAGTGGGGTGCCATTGCCTTCTCCAAGAGTCAGGCTAGCTGTTTGCAAAGATGCAAACACTTAGGGGACTAACCTTGGTCTGATGCCTCTGCCTTATAGGCTTGTTTAGCTGCTATAGTGGCTCCCAGTGACGAGGACGTCCTCTTGTCACAGACTATCCCTGAATTGCTGGCCAGTGTCAGAGAGCTTCTCTCATTATAGCCCATTATGGGGTCAGGGGTAGCCTCCCTCAGTTCAGAGTCATATACCCCTCCCTCTTTTCTGTTCAGGCCCATAGGTCTTACAATATCCACCATTTGCCTAATGGGTTCCCAGATGGGCATGCTGACTTCCTACCCCATACAACTAGGCCCCTCTGCCCGCCCCAGCCCCAGATGCAGTGGCATCCCAAATTTTGAATTCCACCCATTTGAGGTCATCCAAGATTTTTGCTAATTGATTTTCCTGCTGACTGGGTGGTGTCCATATCTATTTCCAAGTCATCCCCGGAAATTGTCCCCTTTTCATTGTCACTTGTAGGGGTTTGAGGTATTTGGGGGTTGATAAAGAAAAAATGGCAGAAAGCAAAGAGAAACTAAAGAGCCTCTTGATGAGGGTGAAAGAGGAGAATGAAAAAGTTGGCTTAAAACTCAACATTCAAAAAACTAAGATCCCATCACTTCATAGCAAATAGATGGGGAAAAAATGGAAACAGTGGCAGATTTTATTTTCTTGGGCTCCAAAATCACTGTGGAAGGTGACTTAAGCCATAAAATGAAAAGATGCTTGATCCTTGGAAGGAAAGCTATGACAAACCTAGACAGCATATTAAAAAGCAGAGACACCACTTTGAAGACAAAGGTCTATAGAGTCAAACCTATGGTTTTCCCAGTAATCATGTACAGATGTGAGAGTTGGACCATAAAGAAGTCTGAGTGCCAAAGAATTGATGGTTTTGAACTGTGGTGCTGTGGAAAACTCTTGAAAGTCCCTTGGACAGCAAGGAGATCAAACCAGTCAATCCTAGAGGAAATCAACCCTGAATATTCATTGGAAGGACTGATGCTGAAGCTGAAGCTCCAATACTTGGGTCACCCAATGTGTGGAGCTGACTTGTTGGAAAAGACCCTGATGCTGCAAAAAACTGAGGGCAGGAGGAGAAGGGGGTGACAGAAGATGAGATGGTTGAATGGCATCATCAACTCAGTGGACATGAGTTTGAGCAAACTCCTGGAGTAGTGAAGGACAAGGAATCTATGGGGTCACAGAGTCGGACATGACTTAGCGACTGAACAAGAGAAAACATGACCATAAGGTGACAGTAGCACACACGAGCTTTATTGGGTTTGTGGGCTGGGGAAGTGCTTCACAACAGGAGGTGCGGGAGCAGAGGCTACTAAGAAAAGAGGAGGGCAAAGGAACTGCTGGGGGCTTGGGGATTAAGAGAGTGAGCTAATGTATCTAGGTGATGTCACTCAGCAATAAAGTGGGGGGTCTCTGCGTCAGAGAACTCTGAAGGGCAGCAGCAACTTGGGTTTTTTACAGCCCAGGACTTGCCTTATCTATTGACAACAGAGGTAGGGTGAGGTTTCATGGGGCATGCAAAGCAGGTAGGCCCCAAATGGTGAAAAATCTGCTTGTTTGGTCTATTTGTAAAATAATTGGATGTGTACACATTTCAGTTTGGTATCAACAGGCTTTTGAGCTATTGAATCTCAGCCTGCAGTGAAGAAATAAACAACTTTGGGGCCAATATGTAAAGGCCATCTTTGACCTATCTATATAACAGGTGAAGGGCACAATCCATCCCATTAAGTCCTTACAAATTGTGGCGGGATCTTAATTCCCAGACCAGGGTTTGAACCCATGCCCACTGCGGTGGAAGCAGAGAGTTCTAACCATTGGACTACTAGGGAATTCCCGGAATTCTGGCATAAAGGTTTAAAGGTAGAGTTACAGTTTCTCATTTAGGGATCATCCTTGGTCCTGGTGCCTGCAGTTGTAGTCTTGGTCCCAAGACCACTACATCAGTTTGGAAAGAAGAAAGTTGAGGTGTTGAGGGAAAGAATTGTGTAGTAGTAACAGCATCTTCCTTGCTCTCTCTGCCCCAGACCTCACAGAAAATTGGAGGAATACATCAAGCAGGGACTGTCCCTTGGCCCTTATGTTAAATGTGAGCACACATTCATAAAGGAATGCAAGCCAGCTCTTCATGGGGTTCCAATCAAAAATTGGAACAGGCAGATGTCTAAAATAGGGGGGATAAAGGCATGAAGAGCTTTATCCCCCCTATTTTAGACATCTGCCTGTTCCAATTTTTGATCAAACCAGTTCTCTGAGCTATATAGGCAACATGATCTATTAATTTAATGTGATATCTGTGCTCATTTTTGGACACTATTATAAGCTATAAGGGAGAAGGCAATGGCACCCCACTCCAGTACTCTTGCCTGGAAAATCCCATGGATGGAGGAGCCTGGTGGGCTGCGGTCCATGGGGTCGCTAAGAGTCCAAAACGACTGAGCGACTTCACTTTCACTTTTCACTTTCATGCATTGGAGAAGGAAATGGCAACCCACTCCAGTGTTCTTGCCTGGAGAATCCCAGGGATGGGGCAGCCTGGTGGGCTGCCGTCTATGGGGTCGCACAGAGTTGGACACAACTGAAGTGACTTGGCAGCAGCATAAGCTATAAGTGTAGCTATAGTGACACATAGCTATAAGTGTATTCCTAGGTTTGAAAAAAATGCAACTGTGGTTCAAGTTGCTACAGTAGCTTCTATTCCAGTCCTTTTATAGTATTCTGAGTATTTGCTTCTACTACTGAAAGCCCAGTAGAGTGTTCCTGTCAAGTCGCATTTATAAAAGACTCATTAATGTGATGCCAGAGAGGTGGTAACATATTGCAATATATGTGTATCAAGTCAACGTACTGTCTACCTTAAACTTACATAAATGTTATATGTCAATTATACTCCAATTAAAAAAAAAAAATCCCAGGAGTTCCTCGGTGGTCCAGTGGCTAAGACTCTGCACTCAATGCAGAGGGCCTGATTTGGATCCCTGGTTGGGGAACTAGATCCCACATGCTGCAACAAAAGATCCTGCATGCCACAACAAAGATCGATGATCTTGAATGTTGCAACTAACAGCTGGCGCAGCCAAATAAATTTTTTAAAGTTAAATTAAAAAAAAATTAAAGATCCATTTATAACCCCCTGGAACTATCAGCAGCAGTCTGACATAGTCTGCTTACCAGCTATGTGTGGAGCCTTCCTCCAGGGACTCTGCTCCCATCAGTTCAGTCGCTCAGTCGTGTCTGACTCTTTGCGACCCCATGGACTGCAGCATGCCAGGCCTTCCTGTCCATCACCAATCTCCCGCA
The DNA here is from genome assembly GCF_019923935.1 of Bubalus bubalis. Lineage (NCBI taxonomy): Eukaryota > Metazoa > Chordata > Mammalia > Artiodactyla > Bovidae > Bubalus > Bubalus bubalis. The sequence goes on from NC_059181.1 coordinate 56,271,598, forward strand.
GTTTACTCAAACTCATGTCCATTGAGTTGGTAATGCCATCCAACCAGCTCATCTTCTGTGGTCCCCTTCTCCTCCCGCCTTCAATCTTTCCCAGTATTATGGTCTTTTCCAATGAGTCAGCTCTTTGCATCAGGTGGCCAAAGTATTGGAGTTTCACCTTCAACATCAGTCTTTCCAGTGAACACACAGGACTGATCTCCTTTAGGATGGACTGGGTGAATTTCTTTGCTGTCCAAGGGACTCTCAAGAGTCTTCTCCAACACCACAATTCAAAAGCATCAATTCTTAGGCGTGCAGCTTTCTTTACAGTCCAACTCTCGCATCCATCCGTGACTACTGGAAAAACCATAGCCTCGACTAGATGGACCTTTGCTGGCAAAGTAATGTCTCTGCTTTTTAATATGCTGTCTAGGTTGGTCATAAATTTTCTTCCAAGGAGCAAGCATCTTTTAATTTCATGGCTGCAGTTACCATCTGCAGTGATTTTGGAGCCCTAAAAAATAGTCACCCACTGTTTCCACTGTTTCCTCATCTATTTGTCATGAAGTGATGGGACCAGATGCTATGATCTTAGTTTTCTGAATGTTGAGTTTCAAGCCAACTTTTTCACTCTCCTCTTTCACTTTCATCAAGAGGCTTTTGAGTTCCTCTTCACTTTCTGCCATAAGTGTGGTGTCATCTGCATATCTGAGGTTATTGATATTTCTCACAGCAGTCTTGTGCTTCAAGACTTGTTCTTCATCCAGTCCAGCATTTCTCATGATGTACTCTGCATATAAGTTAAATAAGCAGGGTGACAATATACAGCCTTGATGTATAGTCATCTGAAATCTCTGCCTCCTTTGCCAGACAGGGCAGTTCTGGTTGACATTTTGTGACTCAGTGGGTGCTAGAGGAATATGTCAGTGATCAGTTCATCCTTGCATTGCTCTATCTTTTCCTTGTCCACTCATTTCATGGACCCAGGTGGCTATCTCAAGCAAGCACATCAATATCTACTTGTCAAATCCTTTGGCTCCTGGAAAGAGGTTCTTCTGATGGCTATCAACATGTTCTAGTTTATAGCACCATTTAAATTCCCCTATTGCTTTTCATAGAGCTGTGCCCCATATGGGGATCCTTTCAACAGTCCAATTTTCTATTGCTCATCTATCTAACCACATGGCCAGACCATTGGCCATGACCCATTAGTCAGTAAAAATTCAAACACAGTGGCTTTTTTCTTTGTCCAATTCTTCCATTATTGCAAGAAAAATAGCATGCAATTCAACCACGAAAATAATTTGTTCTTGCCATCTTCATTTGGAGCTTTTATGAGTCAGTTGTAATGTGGTAGCCTCCCAAACAGGGTGCTATCTGTCCACTTTGGAACCACCATCAGCAAACTAGGTAGCTGTCTGATATTTAACAGGGAGCTGTTCACAGGACAGCATCCTTGTGGTAGTAGGATTTGGCAGCTCCTTATTCAAAGTCAGCCCTAAGAGTCCGCCTGCTTGTGAATACAATTTCTTGCATTCCTCTTATAGCATATTGTTGTTCAATCACTCAGTTGTGTCTGGCTCTTTGTGACCTCATGGACTGCAGCACGCCAGGCTTCCCTCTCCTTCACCACCTCCTGAAGTTTGCTCAAACTCATGTCCATTGAGTCAGTGATGCCATTCAACCATCTCATCCTCTGCTGTCCCCTTCTCCTCCTGCCTTCTATCTTTCCCCAGCATCAGGGTCTTTTCTAATGAATCAGCTCCAGTTGTCAAGCAGAGGGCCACACTGGTCCACAAGAGTCTCCAATAGAACTGCATTAATGCCTTGATTTTGGCCCCATCAATGTCTCTTTTATTAATCCCATTTTAATAACTGTTTCTTTTTTCTTGATTTTTTAAAAATTGAAGAATAGTTGATTTACAATGTTGTGCCAATCTCTGCCATATAGCAAAGTAACTCAGTTATACAATACATATACACATTCTTTTAAAATATTCTTTTCCATTGTGGTGTCCCAGGAGATTGGATATAGTTCCCTGTACTATACAGTAGGACCTTGTTTTTTATCCATTCTAAATGTAATAGTTTGCATCTACCAACCCCAAACTCCCAGTCCATCCCTCTCTGTCCCCAAAGTCTATTTCTAATGAAGGTCAAGTCCCATCTGCTTTTCTCTATACTCAGTTTTGCCCCACTGTTATTCCACATCTCAAAATTACAAAACATACTGTGATTCTCAGTTTCAGTATCTGTAAAGCAGTGCATAGTGCATCATGGTGCTATTGTAGAGTTAAATCACTGAACCAAACCCGAAGATTGGCAAGTATAAGCACTTTGGCAGCCATCCCAACTACTACTTACTCCCAGCACTGCCCCTGGGGCTGGATAAAGTCTAAAGGATGAGGGTGAGCACGTGGCAGGGTCATGCCATAGAAGTAGGTCTAAGGTCACCCTGCCCCAGCCCTGACATCTCGGTTGCTACAGGGAAGTGTCCATGAGCAGGTGGCTGAGTCCCCTCTTATTAACTGCTTAAAGATTTATATATAATGATATATTAATATATAAAGATACTTGTTCATCCTACTTGGACAAGTCCCTTGACTTTTCCCTATTGTAGTTCTTCATTCTTTTGTAAGTCACCCTAATTTTCTTATATCTGTAAGATGCATAAAGGGAAGGTGTTGATAGTGATCTACAAAATGAGATAAGTCCTTGTTATGACTTTGTTAAATTAAAATTTGTTAAATAGAGGCCTGGGGAGCTGAATGGAAAGCCTAGATTTAATAAAGAAATTGAAATTAAAGAGGTTTATTTTTTATACATCCTGGAGGGGGCACACATTTGTGGGCCACATTGGGGGGGTGGATCAAGACAGGGTGCAGGTGGAGAGAGAGGCAGGACCTGGGACACATGCCTTTATTAAGGTCCGTTGAGCAGAGTGCTTTAGGGTTTCTGGGCTAAGGCTGAACTGATCAATTCAAACCAAAAAAAAAAAAAAATGGGGTTTTGGTAAGTTCCACAGGGGTCTTATCTAAGGGGTACACAAGGGGAAGGTCCTAGGTGGGGAGACTGTTTATCACAAGGGCTGTTGAGGAAGTCATATCAGGAACTTATATTTACTTGCTATTCTGTGGGCTGTTATCAGTGTACATGCTTGCATGAGTGAGCTAGTGACAGTTTAAGGCCCCCACAGGCTGCTTGGTCAAACAAAATGGATGCTGAGGCAGCAAAACTGTGGAGCAGCTTAGTTAAACTCTTGACACTCCTTTAGGTGTCAATAGTTTCTTTCTTTGGCTTCCCTGCCACCTTCCTGGTGACCAGGGGTTGTAGAGATACAATCTGGTGCATGCTAAGTTGCTTCAGTCATGTCTGACTCTTTGTGATTCCTGGACTGTAGCCTGCCAGGCTCCTCTGTCCATGGGATTCTCCAGGCAAGAATACTGGAGTGGGATGCCATGCCCTTTTCCAGGGGATCTTCCTAACCCAGGGATTGAGCCTGAGTCTCCTGAATTGCAGGAGGATTCTTTACTGCTGAGTTTATCCAAGCATATTTTTTCTCCTTTGGTAGTGATTCTGAGGCTAGCAGTGGAAACAGTGTCAGACTTTATTTTTCTGGGCTCCAAAATCACTGCAGGTGGTGACTGCAGCCATGAAATTAAAAGACACTTACTCCTTGGAAGGAAAGTTATGACCAACCTAGATAGCATATTCAAAAGCAGAGACATTACTTTGCCAACAAAGGTCCGTCTAGTCAAGGCTATGGTTTTTCCTGTGGTCATGTATGGATGTGAGAGTTGGACTGTGAAGAAGGCTGAGCGCCGAAGAATTGATGCCTTTGAACTGTGGTGTTGAAGAAGACTCTTGAGAGTCCCTTGGACTGCAAGGAGATCCAACCAGTCCATTCTGAAGGAGATCAGCCCTGGGATTTCTTTGGAAGGAATGATGCTAAAGCTGAAACTCCAGTACTTTGGCCACCTCATGTGAAGAGTTGACTCATTGGAGAAGACTCTGATGCTGGGAGGGATTGGGGGCAGGAGGAGAAGGGGACGACAGAGGATGAGATGGCTGGATGGCATCACTGACTCGATGGACGTGAGTCTGAGTGAACTCTGGGAGTTGGTGATGGACAGGGAGGCCTGGCGTGCTGTGATTCATGGGGTGGCAAAGAGTCAGACACGACTGAGCGACAGAACTGAACTGAACTGAGGCTAGCAGTTATAGTTGAAACCAGTTGAAATCTAAAATTGGCACAGTGTCATAATCTACTTTGACACCCTACTTTCATTTTAGCTATTACAGATAAAATAACCAAGAGATTGTATATTTAGCTTGTTTCTTATTATTTTGCATATCCTTATATTTCAAGTGTGGTGGTTAATTTTATGTGATAACCTGACTGAATCACTGGGTGCCCAGATATTTGGCTAAACATTATTTCTGGGTATTTCTGTGAGGGTATTTTCAGATGAGATTAAAATTTAGATCAGTATTTGGGCTGAGTAAAGCAGAGAGCCCTCCTCAGTGTGGATGGGCCCATCCAATCTGTTGAGGACCTGCATAGAGCAAAAAGGCAGAGGATGGGAAAGTTTACTCTCTTTGCTTGACTAAGCTGAGACATTGGTCTACTCTTGCCTTTGAACAGGGGGTGGGGTTGGAGGGTGGGGAAGGGTGTGTATACCGTTGATGCTCCTGGTTCTCAATCCTTCAGATTTGGACTGGAATTTATACCACCCGCTTTCCTGGATCTCTAGCTTGCAGACAGCATATTGTGAGACTTCTCAGCCTCTATAATTGCATGAGCCAATTCCTTATAATAAATCATATGTTTGTGTGTGTTTGTATATATTTCATTCATTTGGTTCTGTTTCTCTGGAGAACTTTAATACACCCAATGAGGCAATTCCTCAGGAGTGAGGTCTGTCATTTCTAAATTCCATTGGTAACTTTTATCTCTAGTAACTGGTCAAAGCACAGCTGTTACTTTATACTGTGAGTGACTTGGAGGCTATCCAGGCATCAATGGCTCATCAATTCTTATCCACTCATCCTTCCTTTCCCCAAACAATACTTTTACCATGTTTCAGTGAGTCAGGGTCATTCTAGTGAATGTCACTTCTGATGTCAAATATGGGGCCTCCAGGAGCACCCTCAGTTTGATGATTCAGTAGAAGGACTCACAAAACTCAGAAAAGCGGTTGTGATTTCATCAAAATATAGCATACCATAATCAAAAGCTCATGACTATGGTTTACTATAGTGAAAAAGTACAGATTTAAATCAGAAAAGGAAAAAAAATGCAGAGGGCAGAGTGCAGAAGAAACCAGGCCTAGCTTCCAGTTTTCCTCTGCCAGTGGTATTGCATGGTCAGCACTTGTTTTTTCTAGCAGTGATGTGTAACAACATGTATAAAGTATTGCCAACCAGGGAAGTTTATTGGAGCCTTGGTATTCAAGTTTTTATTGGTGGTCAGTCACATAGGCATGTAGTACCTGCGTGACTCACCTTAACTACTTAGTCTCTAGCCTTCCAGAGGTGAAACAAATATAGTGTGACCCAAAGTCCCAGAGACACAGAGTGCACATTCAACATAAATTGGGTTTTAGCATAAAGTATCTGGTGTAGTCCAAGACCTCAGATACACAAAGATGCTCTTATCAGGGAAGATATTCCAAGGATTCAGAGGTTATCACTGAAGAACTGGTTAAGGGCCACTCCTGAAGACATTTGGAATATGCAGGGTTTGGGAAGCCCAGGCCTGCTGCATTAAATCTTTACTGCACAGGATAAATAAACATCTCACTAGAGACTATATAATTTTTCATTCCTGTTTAGAAAGACCCCAAGGGGAAGAACAGAGTGTTGAGAAACCAGAGTGGCAAGCATCTTTATATTGGAATGTATGAAAATGTTGTCTCTTCATATGAACTACTTGTTGCCCTCTTATGATCCAGCAATTCTATTTATATTTCTAGAAATTCATCAAAGACAATAATTATGGATGTTCACAGAGATTTAACTTTAGGAATCTTCATCACAGGTTTTTTTAATTAACACCAAGAAATTGGGAATAACCCAAATTACAACCTTGAGTACTGGAGAAAGAAATGATACCTCCAAAGTATGGAATGCTAGAGGATCACTAAAAACAATACTAAAGAGGGAGTTCCCTGATTGCCTAGTGGTTAGGATTCCAGGCCTTCACTGCTGTGGCCCTGAATTCAATCCTTGGTCAGGGAACTAAGATCCTGCAAGCTGTGTGGTATGGCCAAAAAAAAGCAATACTAAAAATGATTATGGTACTCCTGAGACATAGCAACCAAATGAAACATGTGGGTTCAACATTGAGATCTAGATTAGAAGAGGAATTGGTAGTGAAATAATTTTACCAGGGCTGAGTTCAAGGTAAGATCAAAAGGACTGTGTAGGTGCAATAGTAAACAAGGGCTTGGGTTCTACTTCAGACCTGAAAGACATGGATGTTGTAATATTTAACAAAGATCCATATTCAAGATAAAACCAGAGGGACACTGGTGGTTCTGAATGACTTAATAGAAGTCTAGGTTCTATAGCAACGAGAGAGGAGCATGATGGTGAAATAGTTGACAGAGGCCAGTTTAAGATCATAGCCAAGAAACACTGATGGTGGAGGAATTAATAGACAGGAAATATTGAATCCTAGACTAGAGATCCATTGATGGTGGGCAGGTTAACAGTAGTCCAATCTTAAGATCCAATACAGAAGAACACTGATGGTATAAAAGTTAACAGTAGTACAGGATTTGATATCTAGATGAAATTCATAAAATATTGAAGAGTGTTGATGAAAAATTAATCAGTTGATCTAAGAAAAAATTGGAAATTTTTATTTGAGCTAAATTTGAGGATTATAACTCAGGAAGAGCATCTCAGAAAGCTCTGAAAACTGTTGTACTTGTTAGAAGTCAAAGCACAATTATATAAGTTTTTTGAGACAGAGGGCTTTGCATTAAATTACACATTATTGACAGTTTACATAATCAAGATCTAAGTGTCAGCCTGGTGGGTCATGTGACCCCTTAAGATCAGGAAGGAATGCTATCTTTTTAGGAGTTGTTTTGTTGATGCTAGAAGAATGTTGCTCTTTATGGTTGAGTCGGTATTCCTGCTGATAGGGGAGGTGTGGTCAATGTATAATTGCAGATCTGATCTGAATGCACAGTAGGGGGGAGGAACATGCATGCATGCTTAGTTTCTCAGTCATGTCCAGCTCTTTGCAATCCTATGGACTAAAGCCCACCAGGCTCCTCTGTCCATGGGATTTTTCAGGCAAGAATACTGGAGTGGGTTGCCATTTCCTCTTCCAGGGGATCTTCTTCACCCAAGGATTGAACCCACATGTCCTGCATCTCCTGCATTGCACGTGGATTCTTTACCCACTGAGTCACCAGGGAAGCCTGGTTGAGGGGAGAGAGGAGGTCAAAGGGTAGAAAAGAATGTTTATGTTTAATTTTTTCTTGTTTTCCCATAAACTATGAATTTTATTTCACATGAATTAACAGAGGCCTAGTTTAGATCATGAGTTCTACTTGTAGAAGCATTAATAATGAAAGAGTAAACAGAGGCCTAGGGTCAACATCAGTTCACAGGGGTATCAATGGTGGAAGAGTTAACAGAGAATTGGGTTTGTCTATAGAGAAAAGCTCTTTTGCTAGAATAATTAATAGAGTTTTGGATTTAAGTTTAAAACAGAGGGTCTTTTTTGTGTGTGAGTGCAGCTACACTGCAGGGCCTGTGGGATCTTAGTTCCCTGACCAGAGATTGAACCCAAGCCCCCTGCATTGGAAGGCAGAGTTTTAATCAATCGCTGGACCACCCAGGAAGACCCACAACAGAGTGTCTTTGCTGGTGGAAATGTTGAGAGGAACCCAACATTCCTCTCAACTCGAACCCAGTCTCAAGAGGAGACTGTGTGCATGCGTGTTAAGTTGTTAAGTTGCTTCAGTCGTCTTTAACTCTTTGCAACACTGTGGACTGTAGCCCTTCAGGCTCCTCTGTCCATGGGATTCTCCAGGCAAGAATACTGGAGTGGGTTGCCATGCCCTCCTCCAGGGGATCTTCCCAACCCAGGGATCATCCAATCCCACATCTCTTATGTCTTGGGCATTGGTAGATGGGTTCTTTACCACTAGCACCACCTGGGAAGCCCAAGATGAGACTAGAGGAGCATTTGAACCATGTCCCCATAAAACAGAATTACCCTACTGAGTTTATGATTAACCCCTCTATCTAAAATTTTATTCCCTTCTTGTCCCTTCCTGTTCCCCTCAGGATAGATGAATATCAAAAAAGAGGGATTGAAATTGAGCAGGAACCTGTGAGACCCTACTGGCTCAAAAGTCCCTCTGTGTCCCCTGTTTCTTGTTTGTAGAAAAAGACCTTAGTCTCCTAGACTTCCCTGAGTTCCAGAGAGCAGACTCAAACAGTTACTAATTAGGGAAGTTACGGAATGCAGAAACAAAGGAAAAGCAGAAAAGAAACAAGAGTTCAGTGAAAAGACGGAGTCTTATTTCCTCCTCAAGATTTTATATATATATATAAAACAATCTGACACATAACTTTGAGTTGTTTGGGGGAAACTAAAGCCCCCTACTCAGGTGAGGGGTGGTGACTCCATGCTGAGCATAAGCACTAGACCGCAGACTGATTGGAACCAGGTTGATGATTAAAATTCCTGAAATATCACCCTGTTATCTTGCCACCAACAACCAATCAGAAGAAAGTCCATGAGCTGATTACACACCCTGCAGCCCCCACCCACAATGTTGCTTTAAATATCTTTCCTTGAAAGCTGTCAGGGAGTTCTGGTCTTTTGAGCATGAGCTGCCCCTGCTCCTTGCTTGGCATCTGCAATTAAAGCCATAATTCCCTTCACCATAACCTGGTGTCAGGAGTGCTGTGTAGTAGGCAGGCAGACCCAAGTTTGGTTTGGTAATGTTCTGATGATTGAAAATATAATACAAGGCTTTATTTGAGGACAAACCAAAAAGACCTTTATGGTGAAATTTGTTCCATATGTCCAGGAACAAAATCCAGACCAGAGGAGTATTGATGGTAGAAGAATTCACAAAGTCACATATTTTACTTAAGAATCATAGGCCATTAATATGGAAAAGTTAACAGAGACCTGGATCAGCAGTGATGTGGGAATTACTAACAATTGTCGTAGACTGTTATATTACTGTATCCGAATGAGTCATGCCTTCCAATGAGTCACTTCTGGTATCCACGCCCTTGTATAGTCACCTGAAGAAGGCCTGAACTGAGATTGGACCATAGCAACATAAATGGTGTAAAGTTTAATAAATATTCAACTTTTTGGTCTGTCCAGAGGGGCATTAATGTTGAAACCATTAACAAGTACTTGAATTGACAATAAAAGCGAGAGATACTGATGGCAGAACAGAGCTCAGAGACCCAGGCTTTGAGATTTAGAGCAAAGAACCATTTATAGTGAAAGAGTTAAGAGTAACCTAAATTTACAGTCAAGGAAGAGGGGCACGGTGGGGAAAGTATGATCAGAGGCCTAGGATTTGATATCTAGATTAGAGAATCATTGCTGATGGAATGGTTAGCAGAAGGGTTCAAAACATAGACTAGAGGGCATGGGGAGCAAAATGGTGACTAGAATAGGAGGTCATAGCAGACAGATGATGGTGATGGAAGAATAAAAACAAACCCAAGTTCAAGTTAACAACAGATGATAGAAGAGTTAATAGAGACAAATGTTTGAGTTCATAAAAGAAAATTGTCAATGGATGAATATCAGAGGCCTGGATCAGAGTAGCAATGATAATGGAATAGTTCAAGAACACTGAGATTGAGGTCATTGATGGTGGAAAGGTTAACAGCGGCCTGGGCTGAGATTATAGCAGAAAGCTAGTGAAGATGGGATGCTTAACAGAAGCCTGAGTTTTAGGTCAAATCAGAAAAGTATTAATGATTAAATAGTTAACAGGGGCCCAGGTTCCAAATCAGAACAAAAGGGTTATATTAGTCTGGGTTTTTTCAGAGAAACAGAACTGATTGTGTGTATGTGTGTATGAGTGTGTGTGTGTCTAGTGGTGTGTGCACATTTGTGCACATGGGCATGCATACATAAAAAGATTTATTATAAAGTTATTGGCTCACACAGTTATGGAGGCTAATAAGACCCAAGATCTGCAATCAGAAAGCTGGAAACCCAGGAGAGCTAATGGTGTAAGTTACAGTCAGGGTGCATAAGAATGGTGTCCATCTCAAAGATAGTTAGGCTTAGAGAGTGCATTTTCCCTTACTGAGTCTTTTCTTCTATTCATGCCTTCAATAGATTGGATAGGGCCACTCACTTTAGGGAGGGCAATCTGCCTTACTTGTTTACAATTCAAATGTTAATCTCATCAAGAAACACTCTCAGACACACAGAATAATATTCAACCAAAGTCATGGTCCAGTAAAATTGATATAAAAATTAATAATCACAGAGTCATTGATAGAGGAAGAATGAACAAAATCCCAAGCCATCAGGCCAGAAAGGCTGTTGGTTTGATGTTAGCATAGTTAACAGAGACATAGGTTCTAGTTTAGAATCAAGGGACACTGATTGTATAAGTGAAGGTGGAGGCACAGTTTAAAGGTCTAGAACAGAGAGTTACTGATGGAATAATTTGAAGAAGCCCAAGCTAAGGTCATGCCAGAGCAGCATAGATGGTGTAATACTAAAAAGAGGCTTGATAGACAAGAGATGTCAAGTGTTGGTGAGAGTGTGCAGAAAAGGGAATATTTATACATTGTTTGTGGGGGTGTGAATTGGTACAGCCACTTTTGAAATGTGCTGGAGAAGACTCTTGAGAGTTCCTTGCAAGGAGATCAAACCAGTCAATCCTAAAGGAAATCAGTCCTGAATATTCATTGCAAGGACTGATGCTGAAGCTGAAGCTCCAATACTTTGGCTACCTAATGCGAAGAGCCAACTCATTGGAAAAGACCCTGATGCTGGGAAAGATAGAAGGCAGGAGAAGGGGACGGCAGAGGATGAGATGGTTGGATGGCATCACTGACTCAAGGGACATGAGTTTGAGCAAGTTCTGGGAGATGGTGATGGACAGGGAAGCCTGGTGTGCTGCAGCCCATGGAGTTGCAAAGGGTCGGACATAACTAAGCAACCGAACAACAATAGCCACTATAAGGAAAAGTGAGGAGATTCTTTGAAAAATTAAAAATTGATCCAGTATTCTCACTTCTGGGTATATACCCAGAGGCAATGAAATCAGAGTCTCTGAGAGATATCTATACTCTCATATTCATTGCAGCATTATTCACAATAGCCATGGTATGGAGATAACTAAGTGCCTGTTGACAGATGAATGGATAAAGAAAATACATGAACACACACACTATAGAATATTATACAGCAATAAAAGAAGAAACTCCTGCCACTTGCAACAACATGGATGTACCTGAAGGGCATTATGCTTAGTGAAATAAACTAAACAGAGGGATACAAATATGTATGGTATAACTTATATGTGGAATCTAAAGTAAACTAACTCATAGAAACAAAGAGTAGAATGTTGGTTGCCAGGGGTTAAGAGGTAGGGGAAATGGGGAGAGGTTGGTAAAACGATACAAGCTTTCAGTAAAAAGAGGAATAGGTTCTGGGGATCTAATTTACAGCATAGTTACTATAGTTAATAATACATTGTATACTGGAAATTTGCTAAGAATGCGGATCTTAACTGTTCTTACCACCACTCCCAAGAGTAAATATGTGAGGTGACAAATGTGTTAATTAACTTAATTGTGGTGCTCATTCAAAGTCGTGTCTGACTCTCTGCAACCTCATGAACTGTAGACCGCCAGATTCCTCTGTCCATGGAATTCTCCAGGTGAGAATACCGGAGTGGATGCTGCTGCTACTGCTGCTAAGTCACTTCAGTCGTGTCCGACTCTGTGTGACCCCATAGACGGCAGCCCACCAGGCTCCCCCGTCCCTGGGATTCTCCAGGCAGGAACACTGGAGTGGGTTGCCATTTCCTTCTCCAATGCATGAAAGTGAAAAGTGAAAGTGAAGTCGCCCAGTCGTGTCCGACCCTCAGCGACCCCATGGATTGAAGCCTTCCAGGCTCCTCTGTCCATGGGATTTTTCAGGCAGGAGTACTTCTCCAACTGGAGTGGATAGCCATTCCCTTCTCCAGGGGATTTTCCTGATCCAGGGATTGAACCTGGGTCTTGTGCATTACAGGCAGATTCTTTACCACTGAGCCACCACGGAAGCCAGTATATATATATATATATATATATATATATATATATATATATATATATATATTACATGCATTCCATATATATATGTTCCATATATATATATTCCATATATATATATATATATATATATATATATATACACACACACTTTTTGTTTGTCAGTTATACCTCAATAAATAGGGGAAAACTGAAAATCTTGGGTTCAAGTTCACACCTGAAAAGCTGGATATTAAAATATTTAACAAAAGCCCAGATTCAAGGTTAGACTAGAAGGGTATTAATGGAAGAATAGTTAACAGACACATGGGTCACAGGAGGAGCACTGATAGTGGAACAGGTAACAGGTGTCCAGGTTCAGTACCAGCCCAGAGAGAATTTGAAAGTAAAAGCATTCATTCTAGGTCCTAAGTTGAGAAGAACATTAATAATAGAACTGGTAACAGGTTCATGATTTTAGATCTAAGCCAAAGAGGCACTGATTTTGAAAGAATTTGCAGACCAAAATTTGAAGTCAGACCAGAATAAAACTGATAGAGGTAGATAAATCAGAGGCCTGGGATTTGAGATCTAGACCAGAAGATAATTTGTGGTGGAGGGGTTAATAGGGGCCTGGGATTAAGGTAAATCCACAGAGACATTGATAGTAGAATAGTTTAAAATATACTTGAGTTTGAGGTCTGTCCAAAGGGGCGTTCATGTTGGAAGAGGTAATAGAGGCTCTGGGTTTGAAGTTACAGCTGAGGGACACTAATGGAGACATAGGTAACAGAAATTCACTTTCAAGATCAGACTCATGGGGCATTAATGGTGGTTAAGTGACCTGGCTTCAAGGTCACAGCAGATGGATATTCACAGTGGAGAAGTTGACAGAGATCTTTTTCAATTTCAAAGCAGAGAGGCATTGATGAAGGAATTGACAGAAGCCAAGGATTTGAGACCTAGACCCAAGGGTGATTATTGTTTGTATTACACTAATTATTAAAGAGTTAATTACTATAGTTTCAAGGTATAGGTAGAATAGTTTAGAGTGGCTGACTTTGAAATCAGTCTAGAATATCAGAGATACTGGAAAACTTAATAGAGGCATTGATCAAAGACAAGATAATAGAACCAAAGACAAGTTCTAAAAAAGAAGGAAATTGATGGTAGTCAAGTTAACAGAGACCCAAATTGGAGGTCAGTTTAGGGGGACAGCGATGATAGAAGCATTGTCTGGTGCTTGGGATTTGGTATCCAGATCAAAATGAAATTGATGTTGGAATAGTTAACACAGGGCCAGATACAAATTTAGAGCAGAGGGGTATTGATAGTGGTATTGTTAATAACAGTCTGGATTCAAGATTTACACCAAAATAGCATTTATGATGGAATAGTTCATAAAGGGCTGGAATTGACCTGAGATCATAAAGCTATTAATGGCACAATATTTAACAGAGACCTGGGTTCAAAGAGTGGGACACGACTGAGCGAACTAAACTGACTGACTGGGTTTAATGTTAGACCAGAAGAGTGTTGGTGAAAGTGTTTACTAAGGTACAGTTGGGATGTCAGATTATGGTGAAATAGATAAGAAAGTCTCAGGTTTATGGTCAGGAATATGAAACAGGTGATGGTGGAATAGTTTGTAGAAATCCAGATTCATGGTTAAAGCAAAGGGATTTGGTTGATGGCTCTTCAATGTGGCAGAGCCTATCCCCACCTGTCACTCTTGGTCCAAACATCACCACCTGCAGTCCTCCTATTGGCTTCAATGCTGGTACCACTTCTCCCAGGCTTGGGGTCACTGCCTCATATTGGGGCTGCTGCTGCTGCTAAGTTGCTTCAGTCGTGTCCGACTCTGTGCAACCCCATAGACAACAGCCCACCAGGCTCCCCCGTCCCTGGGATTCTCCAGGCAAGAACACTGGAGTGGGTTGCCATTTCCTTCTCCAATGCATGAAAGTGAAAAGTGAAAGTGAAGTCTCTCAGTCGTGTCTGACTCTTCGCGACCCCATGGACTGCAGCCTACCAGGCTCCTCCATCCATGGGATTTTCTAGGCAAGAGTACTGGAGTGGGGTGCCATGGGGCTATATATTGGCAAAGTCAGCCCCTGCCCATCACTCACAACCCAAGAGTCACTGCTGTCTAGGCTTTTCATTGATCCTTTAATGGTTTCAGGGTGTGCTCCCAGGCTGTCACTCATAGCCTTAGCATTACAATTTCCATTGAGTCTTCAGTCCAGTAGAACTTGACCTGGGCTGTCACTCACAGACCCACCATTACCACCCTCCATGTCTCTTATTGGTCCTTAGACCCAGTATCACCTTTCCTGCAACCTCCCACTGGGCTTCAGTAGGATAAAACCTGCTTCTGCCTATCACTCACAGCCCTCCAGAATTTCTACTGTTCCTTCAGTGCTGGCATGGCCCACCTTATCTGACCATCAAACCCCTGCACTGCAATCCTTCAGATCTACCACAGATTCTTTACTGCTGATAGAGCCAACCCTTGCTTGTCACTTGCAGCCCCAGGGTCAGCACCCTCCAGGACTCCCATTGACCCTTTTATTTGGGCAGGATCCACCCTAGCCTGTCATTTGCAGCACCAGCATTACCACTTTCCAGGCCTATCATTGGCTTTTTTTTTTTTTTTTTTTGCTATTCTGGGTCTTTATTGCTGCACAGCCTTTTCTCTAGTTGTGGCGAGTGGTGGGTACATGGACTTCTCATTGCAATGGCTTCTCTTGTTGTGGAGCTCTAGGGTGTGTGGGCTCAGTAGTTGCATTTCCCAGACTCTATAGCACAGGCTCAATAGTGGTGGCCCTCAGGCTGATGTGCTCCATGGCATGTAGGATCTTCCTGGACCAGGGACGAAACCTGTGTCTCCTGCACTGGCAGGCAGATTCTTTACCACTGAGCCACCAGGGAAGCCTTCACTGGCTTTTCAATGTGACAGAGCCCATTCCAGGCTGTCATTCACAGTGCTAGTGTCACATTCTCACTATCTTCTGAGCCTCTCATTGCCCCTTCAGTAGGGCAGAGTCAACTCCTGCTTGCCACTTATAGCCCAAGCATAATTGTCTTCCAGGCCTTCCATTGTCTTCCCAGTGTCTATCCTTGCCTGTCACTTTCAGCCACTGGCCCCTCAAATGGGTACAGTTCACCTCTGCCTGTCACTCACAGTACTAATATCCTCTCAGCCTCCCATTGGCTCCTCTGAGATCTGCCAAGGCCAATCTTTGCCTATCACTTACAATCTTTCTGGGCTTTCCTTGTGGCTCAGCTGGTAAAGAATCCTCCTGCAATGCGGGAGACCTGGGTTCCATCTCTGGGTTGGGAAAATCCCCCAGAGAAGGGAAAGGCTACCCACTCCAGTATTCTGGCCTGGAGAATTCCATGGGCTGTATAGTTCATGGGGTTGCAAAGAGTTGGACATGACTGAGCAACTTTCACTTTCACTTTACAGTCTTTCTGCCCCTGGAATCCCAAAGTCTCTGACAGAGTTAACAAAAGTTAGAATAGATTCAAGATACAGATTCAAGAGCACATTTGATCAATACTGATGGTGGAAAAGGGACTCATAATTTGAGACCCATACTTTAATTACAAAAGAATTAACATAGTCACAGTTTTATGATCCATAGCAGAGTCATTGATTGTGAAATGGTTGTATGAGATCTACCTTTGATACTCAGGCAAGAGGAACACTGCTGATAGAAGGGTTAATAGAAACCTGGACACTCTGAATAGTCAGGAGGGGTAGTTATAGGGGGAATATTAGCAATACCAAAGATGCAGTTTAGACCTCGGGGATGTTGATTGTAGAAGTAGTAACAGATTCATGAGTCTAAGAAACAGAGAAGCATTGGTGGTGGAAGAATTAATAGCTAATTTGATTTAAGATCTAGATCAGATGGGCATTGGTATTGGAAAAATTAGCAGGAACATTATTTCTTTGTCACATGTAGTAAGTTTAAAATGGCCACAATCCTTTTCATTTTCTCCCATTCTTATATTGGGCTGGCCTGGTTATTTACTTTGACTAGTACAATGTCACAGAAGTGATGTTATGCTTGTTATAGCCCAAATCTCAAAAGTTTGAGATTTGCAGTTTCTGCCTTCACTCTTGTAGAACTCTTCCTCCATTATGCAAAGAAGTCAAGGATGGAAATGTAAGTGGAGAAGAGAGGCCCAGCCATTTTAGCCATTACAGTCACCCCAGGTAAGGCCCCTGACACGACTGAGAGGCCTTCTTGGACATTCCAGCT
Source organism: Bubalus bubalis (assembly GCF_019923935.1). NCBI lineage: Eukaryota > Metazoa > Chordata > Mammalia > Artiodactyla > Bovidae > Bubalus > Bubalus bubalis. The sequence continues at coordinate 56,288,109 of NC_059181.1, forward strand.
GACTGCAGCTGGATATGTGAGCCCAGGTGAGAACAGCAGAGGAATCACCCAGGCAATCTTCAGACTCCTTAAAATAATACATGGTTGTTGTTGTAAGTCACTAAGTTTTGTGGTCATTTGTTACATAGCAATATATAACTGAAATCTCATATAAGTTCAGCTTAGTTCAGTCGCTCAGTCGTGTCCGACTCTTTCTGACCCCATGAATTGCAGCACGCCAGCCCTCCCTGTCCATCACCAACTCCCGGAGTTCACTCAAACTCACGTCCATCGAGTCGGTGATGCCATCCAGCCATTTCATCCTCTGTCGTCCCCTTCTCCTCCTGCCCCCAATCCTTCCCAGCATCAGAGTCTTTTCCAATGAGTCAACTCTTTGCATGAGGTAACCAAAGTATTGGAGTTTCAGCTTCAACATCAGTCCTTCCAATGAACATGCAGGGCTGACCTCCTTCAGAATGGACTGGTTGGATCTCCTTGCAGTCCAAGGGACTCTCAGGAGTCTTCTCCAACACCACAGTTCAAAAGCATCAATTCTTTGGCACTCAGCTTTCTTTATAGTCCAACTCTCACATCCATACATGACTACATTGTTGTGGGAAAGAATTGGGCCTTTTCTGCTGACCAATGCTGGCTGTAGGCATTTCAGTTTTCAATGCATCTTATCAATTTGCTGAGCATACTTCTCAGATGTAATTGTTTTGCCAGGATTCAGAAAGCTGTAGTGGATCAGACGGGCTACAGACCACCAAACAATGACCATGACCTTTTTTTTGGTGCAAGTTTGGCTTTGGAAAGTGCTTTGGAGCTTCTTCCTGGTCTGACCACTGAGCTGGTTTTCGCTGGTTGTAGTATGTAATCCACTTTTTGTCACACGTCACAATCTGATTGATAAATGGTTTGTTGTTGTTGCATAGAATAAGAGAGAATGACACTTCAAAAAGACAATTTTTTTAAAATTTTCAGTCAGATCATGAGGCATCCACTTATTGAGCTTTTTCACTTTCCCAATTTGCTTCAAATGCCAACTGATCATACAGTGGTTGATATTGAGTTCTTCAGCAACTTCTCTTGTAGTTGGAAGAGGATCAGTTTCAATGATGGCTCTCACTTGGTCACTGCCAACTTCTGATGGCTGGCCACTACACTCCTCATCTTCAAGGCTCTCATCTCCTTTGCAAAACTTCTTGAACCACCACTACACTCACTATACATTCATTAGCAGTTCCTGGGCCAAATGTGTTGTTGATGTTGCGAGTTGAGTCTGCTGCTTTACAACCCATTTTGAACTCAAGAAACTTGATGCAATGAAACTCTTTGCCTAACATCATTTCCATAGTCTAAAATAAATATAGAATAAATAACAAGTAATAAGTCATTAGCAAAAAAATCATAAAGTGAGAAATGCACATGAAAATGATTTATTTAAGAATGTATTCCAATATCAATGGCAAATTTCAACAATGCAAAAACCGCAGTTACTTTTGCACCAACCTAATTTGTAGAAGTACTGTTTGAGTATTTTCCAACACTAATGGAAGTCATCAGGGAACAGTTTCAAGAACCACACCAAACTGTAAGTACTATCAGTTCAGTTCAGTCGCTCAGTCATGTCTGACTCTTTTGCGACCCCATGAATCGCAGCACTCCAGGCCTCCCTGTCCATCACCAACTCCCGGAGTTCACTCAGACTCACGTCCATCGAGTCAGTGATGCCATCCAGCCATCTCATCCTCTGTCGTCCCCTTCTCCTCCTGCCCCCAATCCCTCCCAGCATCAGAGTCTTTTCCAATGAGTCAACTCTTCGCATGAGGTGGCCAAAGTACTGGAGTTTCAGCTTTAGCATCATTCCTTCCAAAGAAATCCCAGGGCTGATCTCCTTCAGAATGGACTGGTTGGATCTCCTTGCAGTCCAAGGGACTCTCAAGAGTCTTCTCCAACTATAAACACAAATAAAACCACATCTAAACACACCATACTCAAATTGATGAAACCCAAAATTATAACGAAAACCTTAGAAGTTGTCAAAGAAAAAAGGACAAAGGAAAAACAATAAGATGAATGGCTGGGTTTTCAAGAGAAATTCTGGTAATCAGAAAAAAATGGAATGATATCTTTGAAGTGCTGAAAGGAAAAAAAAATCTGCCAACTGAGAATTCTACACCCAATTCTATATTGGTAGTCCAAAACAGCAGGTGAAATAAATACAAATATTTAATACAAAATTTAATACAAAGCTAAGAGAATTCATCACCGGTAGACTTATACTACTAGAAATACTAAGTGCAGTTATTTTAATCTGATCCCAAATGGAAGCAAGAAATATAGAAAGGAATGAAGAGGCACAGAAAAGTTGAACATAAAAGGATGAAAAAATATATACAATGAAATCACTACTAGAAAGCTGTTGTAGCTATAATAATAGCAAAGCAAGGAGGCTGTAAGGTAGAAGTATTGGTAGAGATAAAGAAGGAAATTTCATAATGATAAAAGTGATAAAAGCTTCAGAAGATTCAGCAGTTCTTGAATTTTAATCTACCTGCATTATTAGCTTTTGTTGCTGCTGTAATAAATTATCACAAACTTAACAGCTTAAAGCAACACCCATTTATTACTTCACAGTTTCCATGGGACAGATGCCCAGGGAAATTGTGGCTCAGCTGGGTTCTCTTTTGAAGGTTTCATATAAGGTTGAAATTATGGTGTTGTCAGGGCTGTGTTCCTTTCTGGAGACTCTAGGGAAGAATATACTTCCAAAGTCATACAGTTTGTTTTCATAATTCATTTATTTTTTCACATAGTCCCCTCCATCTTTAAGATGACAGTAGCATGGCAACTTCTTTCTGTGCTTTGAATCACTGACTTTCCCTTCTGCCTTCCTCTTCCACCAGTATCTGCTTTTAAGGGCTCATACAATTACACTCTCATCTCACATGCTAGTAAAGTAATGCTCAAAATTCTCCAAGCCAGGCTTCAGCAATACGTGAACCGTGAACTTCCTGATGTTCAAGCTGGTTTTAGAAAAGGCAGAGGAACCAGAGATCAAATTGCCAACATGCGCCGGATCATCGAAAAAGCAAGAGAGTTCCAGAAAAACATCTATTTCTGCTTTATTGACTATGCCAAAGCCTTTGACTGTGTGGATCACAATCAACTGTGGACAATTCTGAAAGAGATGGGAATACCAGACCACCTGAACTGCCTCTTGAGAAATCTGTATGCAATTCAGGAAGCAACAGTTAGAACTGGACATGGAACAACAGACTGGTTCCAAATAGGAAAAGGAGTATGTCAAGGCTGTATATTATCACCCTGCTTATTTAACTTATATGCAGAGTACATCATGAGAAACGCTGGACTGGAAGAAACACAAGCTGGAATCAAGATTGCCGGGAGAAATATTAATAACCTCAGATATGCAGATGACACCACCCTTACGGCAGAAAGTGAAGAGGAACTAAAAAGCCTCTTGATGAAAGTGAAAGAGGAGAGTGAAAAAGTTGGATTAAAGCTCAACATTCAGAAAACGAAGATCATGGCATCTGGTCCCATCACTTCATGGGAAATAGATGGGGAAACAGTGGAAACAGTGTCAGACTTTATTTTTTTGGGCTCCAAAATCACTGCAGATGGTGACTGCAGCCATGAAATTAAAAGACGCTTACTCCTTGGAAGAAAAGTTATGACCAACCTAGATAGCATATTAAAAAGCAGAGACATTACTTTGCCAACAAAGGTCCATCTAGTCAAGGCTATGGTTTTTCCTGTGGTCATGTATGGATGGGAGAGTTGGACTGTGAAGAAAGCTGAGTGCCGAAGAATTGATGCTTTTGAACTGTGGTGTTGGAGAAGACTCTTGAGAGTCCCTTGGACTGCAAGGAGATCCAACCAGTCCATTCTGAAGGAGATCAGCCCTGGGATTTCTTTGGAGGGAATGCTGCTGAAGCTGAAACTCCAGTACTTTGGCCACCTCATGCGAAGAGTTGACTCATTGGAAAAGACTCTGATGCTGGGAAGGATTGGGGGCAGGAGGAGAAGGGGACGACAGAGGATGAGATGGCTGGATGGCATCACTGACTCGATGGACGTGAGTCTGAGTGAACTCCGGGAGTTGGTGATGGACAGGGAGGCCTGGCGTGCTGCGATTCATGGGGTCGCGAAGAGTCAGACACGACTGAGCGACTGAACTGAACTGAACAATTACACTGGGCCTATATGGGTAATGTGGGATAATCTCTCTAAATTAAGATCCACTGATTAATAATCTTAATTACACCTGTAATGTCCTTTCTGTCATGTAAAAAGCATTCATGTGCATGGTAACTCATCATATTCAGTTTCTGGGGATTAGTACGGGGCATCTTTGGGGGTTCGTTATTCTGCTTACTACATCACATAGTAGCATAGGTTCAAAACATATAAAGTGAAAGTTGATAGAATTAAAGGGTAAAATAGACAATCCCACAACATAGCTAGAGATTTGAACACACCTCTGTCAGGAATAGAACAAACAGAAGAAAATCAGAAGTGATATAGAAGAATTGAATATCACAGTTAACCAACTTCATATAATTAGCACAAATTCATATAATTACTACACCCAATAACTAAAGAATTCACAGTCCTTTCAGGTGCATGAGGAGTATTTATCCAACTAGATCCCATGTTGGTACCTAAAGAAAGTCTCAACAAATTTCAAAGGATGAAGTTATACAGTGTATATTCTCTGACCACGGTGGAATTAAACTACATGTCTATAATAGATAACTAGAAAATCCTGAAATGTTTGAAAATAAGTCACACACTTATAAATAACCCATGATCAAGAGCAAATTACAACTGAAATTAGAAAATATCTCAACCACATAATACCATCTCATTGATGCATAAAAACCATTTGACAAAATCTAACATCCTTTCATGATTAAAAAAACACTCAACAAACCAGGAATAGAAGGCAACTTCCTCAACCTGTTAAAGGGCATTTATAGAAAACCCATAGCTAATCTCATTCTCAATAGTGAGACTGAAAGTATCCTCCTAAGATGGAGAACAAGACAAGAAGGCCCAGTTTTGTTACTTCTGCTAAACATTGTACTTGAAGGTCTAGCCAGAGTGATTTTCAGTCAAGAAAAAGGAATAAAAGGCACCAAAATTGAAGTAAACCTATTTCTATTCCAAGATGATATGATCACACACACACACACACACACACACACACACTCCTGGTGCACTGGGATGACCCAGAGGGATGGTATGTGGAGGGAGGTGGGAGGGGGGTTCAGGATGGAGAACACATGTACACCTGTGGCGGATGCATGTTGATGTATGGCAAAACCAATACAATATTGTAAAGTTAAAAATAAATAAATTAATTTAAAAAATATATTTTTATTGAAGTAAAAAAAAAAGAATCCACAAAAACCTATTAGCACTTATAACTAAATTCAGCACAGTGGCAATGTAAAATATCAACATATAAGAATCACTTGTATTGATATACACTGGCAATGAACAATCTGAAATGGAAATTAAGAAAAACAATTCTATTTATAATCTATTTTATTCTATTTATAGTAATCCTATTTATGATCCATTTTATAGGATCAAAAAGGATAAAATACTTATTAATAAATTTAACCAAATAGGTGCAAGACTTGTACACTTAAAAATACAAAGCTTCATTGAAAGAAATGAAAGACCTAAATAATGGAAAGACTTCCAGTGTTCACAGACTGGAAGACTTATCATTGTTAAGATGGCAATATTCCCCAAAGCAATCTATAGATTCAATGCAATTCCTATCAAAATTCCAAAGGCCTCTTTTTTTGCAGGAATGGAAATGCAGGTACCAAAATTTATATGAAATTACAAAGGACCCTGAATAGCCAAAACAATCTGAAAAAGAACAAATTGGAGAACTCACACTTCCTGTTTTCAAATCCTACTACAAAGCTACAGTGTGATACTGGCACAAAGATAGATGTACCTGTCAATGGAATATAATTGAAAATCCAGAAATAAACCCACACTTTTATGGTCAATTGATTTCAATAAGGGTGCCAAGACAATTCAATGGGGGAAAGAGAAGTCTCTTCAGCAGTGTGCGAGGACATCTGGATTTCCACATACAAAAGAAGGAAATTGGAACCTAACTTATATCACATGTAAAAATTAATTCAAAATTTACCAAAGACATAAATATAAGAAGTAAAACATTCTTATGAAGAAAACATTATTTTGAAGAAAACATAGGGGTAAATCATTGTGACCTTAGATTTGACAATGGTCTCTGAGATATGACACTAAAACCATAAGCAATGAAAGACATATTAGAGAAATTAGACTGCATCAAAATGTAAAACTTTTGGGAACTCACTGGTGGTCCAGTGGTTAGGACTCTGGGCTTTCACTGCCAAGGGCCTGGGTTCAATCTCTGGTGAGGGAACCAAGATCCTGCAAGCTGCGCAGTGTGACCAGAAAATAAAAATAAAAACTTTGGTGCATCAAAGGACATTATCAGGAGAGTCAAAAGGCAACCTAGAGGATCAGAGGAAGTCCTTGCTAATCATACATTAGATAAGCATTTGGTATCCATAATGTATAAAGAACTCTTACAATTGACAACAAAAATCCATTTACAAAAGACATTTTTTTCCAAAGACATTTCTCCAGAGAAGACATACACGTGGCCAATAAGCACATGAAATATTCTCACTGTCATTAGGCATTGCATGCATGCTAAGTCGCTTCAGTCATGTCTGACTCTATGGACTGTGGCCCTCCAGGCTCTTCTGTCCATGGAATTCGCCAGGCAAGAATACTGGAGTGGGTTGCCATGCCCTCTTCCAGGGGATCTTTCTAACCTAGGGATCGAACCTGCATCTCTTATGTCTCCTGCATTGGCAGGCAGGTTCTTTACCACTAGCACCACCTGGAAAGACCTCACTGCTGCTGCTAAGTCACGTCAGTCGTGTCCGACTCTGTGTGACCCCATAGATGGCAGCCCACCAGGCTCCCCCGTCCCTGGGATTCTCCAGGCAAGAATGCTGGAGTGGGTTGCCATTTCCTTCTCCAATGCATGAAAGTGAAAAGTGAAAGGGAAGGCGCTCAGTCGTGTCCGACTCTTTGTGACCTCACTAGTCATTAGGAAAATGCGCATCAAAACCACAATGAGATACCACTTCACAGCTATTAGGATGCCTATAATAAAAACAAACAGAAAATGACAAGTGTTTGGGAGAATATGGAGAAATCGGACACCTACAGAGCTGGTGTGGAATGTAAAATAGTGCAGCAACAGTGGAAAATAGTTCCTCAAAAAGTTAAACATAGAAATACCATATGATCCAGCAATTCTACACTTAGGAATGTACCCAATAAAATTAAAACCAGAAATTCAAACACAAATTTGTACACAAATGTTCATAGCAGCACTATTCACAACAGCTAAAAGGTGGAAGCAACTCGAATGTCTATCAGCTGATGAGTGGATAAACCAAATGTGGTATAGCTGTACAATTTTTCCATGAAAAGGAATGATTACAGACACCATACCACCACATGGATGAATCTTGAAGACATGCTAAGTGAAATAAACCAGATACAAAAAGCCACATAGTGTATGATTCTATTTGCATGAAATATCCAGAATAGGCAAATCCATAGAGACATCAAGTAGATTAGTAGTAACCATGGGCTGGGGGTAGGAGGGAATAGGAAATGGGTAAGCACTTTTTTGGGGGGTGATGAAGATGGTCTGGAACTAGATAGTGGAAATGGTTGCAGAGCATTGTGAATGTACTAAATGACACTGAATTGTACACTTTAAAATGATTAAAATAGTAAATTTCATGTAATGTGTATTTTACCACAGTAAAAGAGATGTCGACTGTCTCTCCCTTTCTCCACAATTGTGGTGTGTGTTCAATTGATTCTGTTCCTCGCTATGACTTTCTTCTCATAAGACTTTCAGGATTAAGTGATTCCTGGACAAGAAACAAAAGAAGAATAGTTCCATTCCCTAATGGATTGGGAATAAACTGGTAATAAAATCAGGTACAACTCCAAAAGGAGACACTGGAGACTAACAAAGCTGGGTCTGTAAGGAATTGCACATAAGATGGCACACATATTTATGCTGTATCAGAGTCACTAGCATCTTACCAAGCTGAAAACATTACTGCTATCTGGAAATTTGCACAGGTTTTATTAGAAAAGTGATTTTTCCCTTTGTTTCTATGTTCTCTTTGTTTCTTCACTAGCAGGTTAGTTCAGTAATAAATATGTGAGAACATTGTTTGAAATAAAAAGGTATTAATATGAGATACAGGACTTCTCTGGTAGTCCAGTGGTTAAGATTTTGCCTGCCAATGCAGGGGACACGGGTTCAATCCCTGGTTGGGGAAGATTCCACACACCATGGGGCAGCTAAGCTTGTGCACCACAACTACTGAGCTTGTGCTCTAGAGTCCACGAGTCGCAGCTACTGAGCCCACCTGCCCTTCAGCCAGTGCTCTGAAACAAGAGAAGCCACCACAATGAGAGGCCCGTGCACCGCAACTGGAGAGTACCCTGACACTCACCACAACTAGAGAAAGCCTGCACGCAGCAATGAAGACCCAGTACAGCCATAAAGAAATAAAATTAATTAATTAAAAATAGTTCACTTAAAAAAAATGAGGTACAGAGTGTGTGAATAGTAGCCATGAAGCAGAGTGAATGAAAGTGAATAAACAGTGTTACTGAATGGGTAAATCTGGGGCACAGTGAGAAGGAGTAGATTTAAATGATTGGTAGAGTCAGGAGGAATGGGAGCCATGAGGGGCAGAGTGAGCTGGAATGGAGGTGACTGGAAGTGTTGGACTTTATACCTGAGGGAGGCCTGTGCTTCTGGAAAGCAGTGAAGAAATCCCCCAACCCTTTTGTGTTCCTGAAAAGGGAACTATAAAGTTCCCTGTTTTAATCAGCTCAGGTTGCCATAACAAAATACCATAGACTGGGGGTCTTAAACAACAGAAATTTATTTCTCACAGCTCTGGAGGCTGGGAATTCCAAGATAAAGGGATGGCTGATTTGATTCCTGGGGAGAGCTCTTTTTCTGGCTTCTCACTGTGCCCTGACACAGCCTCTTCCTTTCTGCAGTTTTCTTATAAGGGCACTAATCCCATCTGACCTGCGTCCCATCTTCATGATATAACTGAACGCTAATTACTCCCTAAGACCCTATTTCCAAATAATAGCACCTTGGGGGTTAAGGATTTAACATATGAATTTTAGGAGGGACACAATTCAGTCCATAGCAGTCCCCCATACTTCTGCATATTCCAAGATAAACCCTGTCCTAGTCCTTCCTCATGACTCAAATATGACTCTTTTTTTACCTGCTTCTTTAGATAGCATCACTGACTCGATAGACTCGAGTTTGAGCAAATTCTGGGAGATAGTGAGGATGGAAGCCTAGTGTGCTGCAGTTCATGGAGTCGCAAAAAGTTGGACATGAATGAGTGACTGAACGACCGAACAACAACATAAAACCCTATATTGCTTTCCTTGCCTTTGAGAAGTTTCTCTTTAAAGAAAGTCTTCCCTATTGCAAAAGCCTGGAAAAAACAATCTCCTTTAGTGTCCCATGCATTTTGCCTTTCACATGACTAAGTAGTAGAGTATGATTAATATGGCAGAGCATTAAAGGTTCAGAACCTGAGCACTGGTTTGCCCCCTGTATGCTCCTTCTCTAGGCCTCAGGGAGACCCAGAGCCCCAACCCATAGGACTTTGACCCTGGTATCTTGGTTACACCTCATATTTCTGTGGTAGGTTCCCAGGAGGAGGATGCAAAATGGGCCTGGAAGGTCACTATCAGATCTGGATTCTCACCTAGTCTCCTTTTAGGATCCCATTTTGCCCCAGTTCCCCCGGGGCTTCTGTCTCCAACTCTCTGTACTTATGCTTACTGGTACCAGTTTCTTCATACATCTCTTTCTTTGAGTACAGAATTATACCACCCTCAGCGTTCCCCCCATCTATGCCAGTGGTATCTCCCACAGAGGAGCGTACCAACTCGCTCCTAGCCCAATAGCGTCTATCATAAGGATTGCTTTACTCCATCTCCATAATTTTATCTTCTTGAGAGGACTACTACCCACTACTTTCTCCCTATGTCTCCAGTGATGCATACTGACTGATCTCTAGAGGAATGTATCATTCCCGGCTTTGCCTCTCTTCTTCCCTATAATAGTTTCCAGGGAGAGCTGCACTATTCCTGGCCTCCCTCCTGCATCTCCCCAGTGGTATCTCCCCACAGGGGTCTGTGGTCCTCAGCTCTATGTTTGTACCTATGAGTTCCCAGGAACCTCCCCAAAATGTGAGTATAACTTGCCCATCGCTAGTCTTTATACAAAAGGCTCTGCTCTTACTGCAAATTTTCAAATTCTTCCCGAAATTCCATCTTTTCCAAACTTTCTCTGCTATAGAGTGGTAACCTTTGTAAAGATGTCTGCTCCCTTGATGATCTGGTTTATTGGCACGGCCATTTTTATTGCCAGCCACACACAGTCAATGCTGTTACAGAACACTGCTATCAGTGATACTATGGGCTACTAACACTGATGGTCTTAGGAAGAGCAATTGCCCGGTGATCAGGAATGCACCGATGGTGGGGGTCAAGGACCAAGAAAGTAGTTGTCGGAAGAAGTTGTGACTGATTTTGGAAATTCCAGGCAGATCTCGCCAGAATAAGAATTCTGTTCTTAACATCAGAGAAGGGGATGAAAGAGGGTAGAGGGTTCACTCAGAATGAAAGTGAGACAGGGCTAGTGGTCTGTGGGCAAAGTTACACGTGTGAGTATGGGCTTTGTAAAGACGTGAATTTACTGGGTGAGTACTTGGAGGGGTGCTCTGATATGACCAATAAAAGTCTCTGGGGGTACGTAGTGAGAGGTCTGTAAGCTGAGTGATAGCATCTGTGGAATGCCTGACAGGGGATGTGGGATGAGTGACAGGGTGTGTAGGGTAATTGATGGGTGTGTTTTTTTGGGGGTGTGTGTGATGACACATTTGTGGGGTTTGTGATGGGAGGTCTCTAAAGTCAGTGATGGGGGAATCTGTAGAGTGAATGATGAGGGTATTTGGAGTGATGGGAGGGTCTGTAGGGTGTGAAATGGGGGGCGGGTCTCTGGAGTCAGTAATGGGTGAGAATGAGTGTTGGGAGGTCCCATGAGGTCCCTGATAGGGTGGTGATGTTGAATGATGGAGGTCTGCGGGGAAAACATGTTCTTTCCCATTTTTTGGCTATAGTTATGGCCATTTTAGCTGGCATTTATGGACTTCTAGCCTGATGATTTGGTGAACTTTCAATCTAACTTTTCCATGCCATCTCCAACTCTTCTGTTTTCTTCACTCAACTGTTCTGCCTTTTTAGACCACTGCCCTCACTCCACAAGTCAGACATGACTAAGTTACAGGCAAGTTGTTATTTGCTCCCCTCCCTGCGACCTGTCAGGACACTTAGAGGCAAGGAACTAATAGTGATTAAGAACACAGACTCTGGAGCCAAAGTGTCCTTAATAACTTTCTAAGTTTAGGCAAGTCTCCAACTTCTCTGCGCCTTAGTTTCCCCATCTGTGAAATGGGGATGATGATGAAGAGAGTGGTAATAATACCTACACCATTATGGTTGTTGTGAAGATCAATTGAGTGTTTAGAACAATACCTGGCACACATATAATAAACCTTATGTTTTTAGTATATTATTATTTGTTGAGGAGCCTGGTGGGCTGCAGTCCATGGGGTCGCTGAGGGTCAGACACGACTGAGGGACTTCACTTTCACTTTTCACTTTCTTGCATTGGAGAAGGAAATGGCAACCCACTCCAGTGTTCTTGCCTGGAGAATCCCAGGGGCGGGGGAGCCTGGTGGGCTGCCTTCTATGGGGTCACACAGAGTCGGACACGACTGAAGCGACTTAGCAGCAGCAGCAGTAGCAGGACTAGAAAAGTGGGGAAAAACCAAAGCCAAATTGAAATGTATATATGTAGATCATAGGATCTTTCATAATTATGTTGAGCTAGTTATTTTCTGAGCTTCTTGGAAGCCATGACATAAAGGGACGGAAAAACACTTGCTTTATTTATCTCAACCATATAGAGAAAGTGAGCCACTTCTCAGAAGCAAAGATTTCCTGGCATTGAGGTTTGAAGACATTTTTCTGATAGTTCAGCCTCATCTGCAATCTTGTGATAAATGCAGGGATAACATTGCTCTATGTGTGACTTAAAATGTCTTCATGTCAGTCAATGGTGTCCTGCTGAGGCAAAACTAAAGAGATGCAACTCTTCAGGAAACCAAAGGCCTGCCAGCACAAGGGGCTCTCTTATGTTCTGGCTCAATTCAGGGAGAACACCTTGATGGTCAGGAAGAATCAGTAAACCCCATGATATAAAATTAGAGATCTAGAGATAACCACTCAAGGAATAACAATGATATACTATAAATGTAAATAAATAGAAGGGATACATGATCAGAACAATGTGAAGGAAACACTAAGGCATCAAATCCAGTTTTCAAAAGCAACAATTGATAATGCCCGTATTTCTTATTTAGTTGCGCTCAGTATTAGTTGCAGCACTTGCGGTCTTTGATCTTCCCTTGTGGCATGTGGGATCTTTTCAGTTGCTGCATGTGGCATCGAATTTCCTCATCAGGGATTGAACCCAGGCCCCCCGCATTGGGAGTGCAGAATCATAGCCACTGGACCACCAGGGAAGTCCCAGTGCTAGTATATCTGCCCTGACCTATTCTGTGGTCAAGATTTTGGCTTTTTCTGTGTGTGTGGACCTTCCCCCTTTCTGAATTTGATCATGAAATCTTCCCAGAAATACTATGAGCTACCTGCTAGGGTTTTAGAAGATCTGATTTTTACTTAAATTCACCAGAGTTTATCTATGCTTCATTTGATAAATAAGTATCTCATTCAGAAATTGGTATCCAGTGTGATGGTACCTTTTATTGGACCCTCAAGGAAATGTGAAATTTGGTCATCTAGGCTGGTTGAGGATGAAGGCAGGGGAAATCCAGGTGGCATTAAGGAAGGGGGCTCTGGCATTTCTCAGCATGCAGTGCAGATAGCTGCCTTAATGATCATCTGTGCTTATCTTGAATGAAGTCAGCACTGAAAACAAGGCTTTGGGTAGTTGAATATCCACTGCAACCAAAGAATACAAAGAATGTGAGAGACTGTTTCCTCAAGGGGGTGGCTGCTTCCAATGGGGCTGGCCAGCATAAAGGGAAAGAATGGCAAGTTCAAATGCCTAAATTCTCTGCTCAAAATGGACTGTAAAAATAATTATTACCTTGTGCAGCTGTTGAATTCCTGGCCTAAATTCCCAGTTTGTCATTTGAAACTTTGGTTATAGATCATGAAAGAAGGAGTTGGGGGCTGAGAGTTAGAATGGTACTATGTGAGAGAATGTGAATGCTTCAAAATCCCAATTCCTACTGAGCTTCCTGTGTAAGCTGAAACCAATTCAATTTTCCCCTGAAGATTCTGTATTTGCCTTAATTAAACACCCTATAGTTACTTCAACCAGGAGTGATACTTTTTAAGGGAAGCCAATTTTCATACCTCCCTACTCCACTCTTCTACCTCCAGACTTAGAACTGCTTTGTGTACCACTTTATGTACCTTACAGACATTAATTCATTTAATTCTCTCAACAACCCCAGGAGATAGTTACTACCACTATCATCCTCATTTTGCAGATGAGGAAACAGGGGCACAAAGAAATTAAGTGCCTTACACAAGGCAACCCAGCTAGTAAGTGGTAGAGATGGTATCTGAACCCAGGAGAACCTATATTCTTAATCACTACATTATCTTCCAGCCCCACCCCAAGTGATCTCATGTCCCCTGATTAGAGCTTTGAATATATGGAGGGAGTGATTGAATAGGGGCACCTTAAGGCACTGGAAAAATGAAGAAAGCCAGACATCAGAGGTTGTTTGCATTGTTTATAGATATCATCCTTTATTATATCCACAGAAGAAAGAACAGAGAGGAAAATAAAATCTCCATTCCTGGGAAGCTGAGTCATGAAATAATTTTTTTGTTAGGTTTTGCATTCATATCACATCCCCTGAGCCATTCAGATAAATCATGGCCATAACAGTGTTGGTTCCAAGAATCCCTGGGAAATGAAGGGAGAGAGGGGGGATGAAGTGGACAGGCTGATGGGGTGACAGTGGCACTATCCCAGCTACCCAGGGTCCAAGCCACCCCCATGAACGTACCAAGCACTCATGCCACTCTCTGAGGACACTACCTTCTTGGCACACATAATGTCATCCAGAATATGGCGGTTGAGCAGTTCTAAAGAGAAGAGGTGACAGAGTGATCTGGGGTACTAGGAACAGGGTGACAGTATATGAAGGGACCAGGGGTTCTAGGTTTCTTGGAACCTGAATATCTTCAACCACTATATTGCCTGATTCTAGATGACCTTGGTTTACTTATCAGCCTGTTATGAATTACATCAACTACCATGTTGACTGGTTCTAAAGAACCTTAACCCATTGACTGATCCTAGGTGATTTTGACTGTCATGTTGGCTGGTTATATATAACCTCACCCACCATATTGACTGGTCCTGGACAACCTCAGACTCCATGTTGGCCAATTCTGTATGACTTCAACTGTCTGTCATTTTGTTTGGTTATGAATGATCTCAACTGCAGTGGACGTTGGCTTGTTGGGAAACCATTCAACTGCAAGGTTGGCCAGTCCTGGGGACTTCAAACACTATGTTGTCAGGTTCTGGATAACCTCAACACCCATTCTTACTGGCTACAAGTGACCTTAGTCTCCATGTTGACTAGTCCTGTTCAACTGCAGCTATCATGGTGCCTGGTCCTAAATGATCTTAACTGCTATGGTGGATGGACGAGGATGACCTTAACTGTCATTTGGACTAGTTAATAATCTCAACCACCATGTTGACTAGTCCTGGATGACCTCAACCTTCAAGTGGACAAGTCCTGGGTTACCTCTTCTGTCACTGTGGCAGGACTTGGACAGCTTCAATCGCCATTTGGGCTGGTCCCAGATAGCCTCAGTCTCCATTTCAGCCAACCCTGAACAACTTCTACTGCTATTCAATTTTGTCCTTAACAATACAACACTCTTGTCTGGAAAATTCTCTCCTTTCTGCACAGAGGTACCTTGTTTCTGTTCCTACAGACAGATAGCAGCTTCTTCCCTCTAGGCCTGGACAATCCTAATCCCAAATCAGGACAGTTTCCCCCTCCTGATTCCTAGTCCTAGAAAATGGCAGCCTCTATTCTAGGTGAGGGTTGGGAGCTCTGAGTCCTCCTGACCTAGACAGCACCTCAGGGCAGTCTGGGTAAGGATACAGGCTGGTTGGGATCTGAAACAGCCCAGGCAACTCTGCTCCTTTCCCTATAAATCTTCTGCTTGCTACTCAAGATTATGGCTTAGGCAGTCTTGCCCTCTGCATGCTGGGGAGGCGCCAGGCAGGGCTTCAGTGTGTCCTCAGAGCTGCCTCACCATGACAATCCATGTGGCAGAGGTTCTCGCTGGGTGTAACACCGTTGTAACACCACCAGGCGGAATTCAGCTGAAAAATGCCATATTCGCTGCTGCCATCGAGATTGTGGTTCATGAAGGAAGTGTCAAAGCCACTCTCATAGTGTGCCATGCACAGCCCTGGAGCAGGGAGGGAAAAGGTAGCAGAGAGGCATGAGTCCTGGGAAGAGGGAAGAGGGTAGGAGGAGGGAGTGGGGCAGGCATGGTTTTCCTCTCAGTTGTGGGGGTGATGATCTTGGTTTGGTGGTGGTGTTGATGTTGGTGACTCTGGAAAGGTGTTGGTAATGGCAGTGGTGATGGCATTCATGGTGATTTAAGCAGTGGTGACATTGATGGTAATGATGGTGGTGATAGTAGAGATGAAGGTAAATGGTTGGGAAGGCAATGATGATGAAACTAGAGTTAGTTAAACTACTCATAACAGTCAGAGGGTGACCAAGAGGATCACTCCCTAGCCTGGGGAGATAACAGATAGCAAGGGGGTGGGGTCTGGGTCTGAGTGTGGTGGGCAGCTCACTGCATGGGTGGGATTTGGGGCAACTGGGGTCTCACAGTCTCCAATGGTATAGCCCTTGAAGCCGTTGAGGCCTGCCGCTTCCAGCTTCTTTGCCAGGTCACAGCGTTCGTAGATCTTGGCCTCCACGTTGGCAGCCATCAGGATCACTACAATAGTGCCTGAGACCTGCATTATGACAGCCACAAGTCGTCCTAACTTACTCCCCTGCTCCAGACTCACCCTGCAGTGTGCAGAACTAGGGGTTACTGGAACTCTGGGCTTTATGAGCAAAGAGCTAGGTGATAGATTTTAGAACACAGAGGCCAGAGAGAGGTTTGGGCATCTCACCATCTTCCCCTGTGCCAGCTCTCTTAAAGACACACACAAAGAAAAAAGAAAGATACTGATATATGCACAGAGGTGGAAGGAGACAGGGACAGGGAGAAACCCAGAGATGTCAGAAAGGGATGCAGGGAGAGAGGGGCTTGGGACACCCAAGGAACTGACAGGCCCCAAGTGCTAAACCTCACACTCAGCACATATTCCCCGATGTTCCTTAACACTGTCCCACTCTATTCCCATTAATCATGCTCTACCACTGGGTCACCTCCATTTGCACTGACTCTGCACCACATCACCTCCATTTCCCCCACTCCGCTGAGTAGTCAGCTCTAGTCACTACACCATGTCTACCACCACCTCAGATTCCTCATGCTCTATAAAATATGATTACTGTGCCCTCACCCTCTGCTCCACATTACCTCCCTTTACTCACTCTCAGCACCTCCTTCACCTCCCTTCACTTAATGTGCTCTGTTCCACCCTCATTTACTGGAATCTGCCCCACATTACACCCGTTTAATCAGACTCTGCCCCACATTATATATTACACATACATGTTCACTCTACTGCTTTTTCACCCCCATTCTCACTCTACCATTTATTCCCTTGTCCACTCACACTGTCTTG
Organism: Bubalus bubalis; assembly: GCF_019923935.1. Lineage (NCBI taxonomy): Eukaryota > Metazoa > Chordata > Mammalia > Artiodactyla > Bovidae > Bubalus > Bubalus bubalis. The sequence goes on from NC_059181.1 coordinate 56,305,171, forward strand.
TATCCACTTATATTCATTCACGCTGGGCCTTGTGTTACTGTAATTCCGTAACCCTCTACTTGCTATAACCCAAGCTCTCTCACATCCTTTCCTTCTTCACCTCCTTTCACTCCCACTCAGACTCTCATTTCCTACTTTAACCTTCACTGCCTGACACTGCATCAAATGACTCCCATCCAGTGGTCTCATGTGGCCCATCCTTCAGCTTTATTCATTGACACTGGGTCTCATTCTCGCCTCATTCACTCCCTTTCTGCCCCTTCTTCACTTCTGTCCTCTCAAAGGCTGCCCCCATATTACCTGCATTTCCTGGAACTGTATTACTTTCAAACACTAGCCCAAGTTATCCACACATACTTACTCTACGCTTGATCCCCTCTGTTCTTTCTCATTTTTCACTGCCTCTATCTTCACTGCCTCCATTTACTCACATGCTGCTGCTCATTGTCTCATTCATTTAAAGTCATTCCCAATGTAACCCCTGTTTCCACTCATCACTCTCGTTCTGCTCCTGATTCATGCTGAGTTGCTCCCACTTCATCCCACAGTACCCTCACTGAGTCACACTCTGTCTCAGATTTACCACTTTTTACTCACATTGGGCCTCATTTCCCCCACTTGACTCACCTTGGGCCAAGTGACTTTCACCCTCTCTGCTTTTGCTGTATAATAGCCAGTTCCTCACCTTCTTCTGCTCTTTAATTCCATCCTCTATCACTCTGACCATCTTTACCTCCATTCACATACATGTTTCAGCTCATTCACCTGGGCTGATTCTCACTGGGATCCCTGCCCATTACTGGAATGCTACCCTGCATTTCCCAATCTAATCCCAGTCAGTCCAGTATAATCCAATATGCCAGCAAATTTGGAAAACTCAGCAGTGGCCACAGGATTGGAAAAGGTCAGTTTTCATTCCAATCCCAAAGAAAGGCAATGCCAAATAATGCTCAAACTACTGCACAATTGCACTCATCTCACATGCTAGTAAAGTAATGCTCAAAATTCTCCAAGCCAGGCTTCAACAATATATGAATCTTGAACTTCCAGATGTTCAAGCTGGTTTTAGAAAAGGCAGAGGAACCAGAGATCAAATTGCCAACATGCGCCGGATCATCGAAAAAGCAAGAGAGTTCCAGAAAAACATCTATTTCTGCTTTATTGACTATGCCAAAGCCTTTGACTGTGTGGATCACAATAAACTGTGGAAAATTCTGAAAGAGATGAGAATACCAGATCACCTGACCTGCCTCTTGAGAAATCTGTATGCAGGTCAGGAAGCAACAGTTAGAACTGGACATGGAACAACAGACTGGTTCCAAATTGGGAAAGGAGTACGTCAATACTGTATATTGTCATCCTGCTTATTTAACTTATATGCAGAGTACATAATGAGAAACGCTGGGCTGGATGAAGCACAAGCTGGAATCAAGATTGCTGGGAGAAATATCAATAACCTCAGATATGCAGATGACACCACCCTTATGGCAGAAAGTGAAGAAGAACTAAAGAGCCTCTAGATGAAAGTGAAAGAGGAGAGTGAAAACGTTGGCTTAAAACTCAACATTCAGAAAATGAAGATCATGGCATCTCGTCCCATCACTTCATGGCAAATAGATGGGGAAACAGTGGCTGACTTTATTTTTTTGGGCTCCAAAGTCACTGCAGATGGTGACTGCAGCCATGAAATTAAAAGACGCTTACTCCTTGGAAGAAAAGTTATGACCAACCTAGATAGCATATTCAAAAGCAGAGACATTACTTTGCCAACAAAGGTCCATCTAGTCAAGGCTGTGGTTTTTCCAGTAGTCATGTATGGATGTGAGAGTTGGACTGTGAAGAAAGCTGAGCACCGAAGAATTGATGCTTTTGAACTGTGGTGTTGGAGAAGACTCTTGAGAGTCCCTTGGACTGCAAGGAGATCCAACCAGTCCATCCTAAAGGGATCAGTCCTAGGTGTTCATTGGAAGGATTGATGTTGAAGCTGAAACTCTAATACTTTGGCCACCTGATGCAAAGAGCTGACTCATTTGAAAAGACCCTGATGCTGGGAAAGATTGAGAGCAGGAAGAGAAGGGGATGACAGAGGATGAGATGGTTGGATGGCATCACCGATTCAATGGACATGAGTTTGGGTAAACTCCGGGAGTTGGTGATAGACAAGGAGGCCTGGTGTGCTGCACTCCATGGGGTTGCAAAGAGTTGAACACGACTGAGCGACTGGACTGAACTGAATCCAAGTCTGCCCCTCATTCACCTCTGGCCAGTTTCCTTCCTCATAGTACCTTCACTCAAACAAACTCGACCCAATTCACTTATTTACATTCTACCACATATTCATTTCCATTTCATTTTATTCTGTCCCTTGTGCACCCCATTCTTCCTTCTGTGCCTCACATGACTTTCATTCTCTGCTACTTTTCCCCTAAATTAGCCTCTTTTTATTCATACTGTGGCCCATAGACCATCATTCATGTACACTTCAATCCTTGGTACTCATATCAACTTGCACGCTCTTGCTTTATCAACCCCATTCACATTCACCACCTTTCATTGCCCCATTCACTCACAGTCCCCTTCCACTTTCACTTTTTGTCACTTAGATGGTACCTCATTTTCCCATCATTTACTCAGTATCATCCATAAATTGATTCAAATTGATTCAAAATTGAATGCACAGTCATTCCCTCATGCCCCACACTACCCACATTCACTCCACTCTACTGCTCATTCATCTCCCTGCCATCATCCTTTGTCTCTCCTCACCCTTTCATTCCCAATTTGTCCTTCATCATTATTCATCCCTCCTGCCCCCACAGGTCCCATGTGTCTCTGTTTAGTGACACATCTGTCAAGACAGAAAAGTGTGATATATTGTTCAGGATTCAGTTTGGCTGCACATACAAACACCACTCTAAACACCAATGGATGGAACAGGATGGAAAGTGATCATTCTCTTGGAGGCAGGCAGTTTAGGGCTAGAGTGGCAGCTCCAAGATCACCAAAGAGCTGGCTGCTCCTGTGCTGTACCTCTGCCAAACTCACCTGCTACCTCATGGTCCAAAATGACCACTCACAATAGCAACGGTTTTGAGAAAATGTATCTTAAGAACAATTGTAATGACTTACCAGTGAGGTGGGGCGGGGGATTTGAGTGAGAGTGTCACATGGTGCAGATTCTGTGGTGGGACCAGCTAGCTGTCACATTTTCACACCCCTTCACCAGCTATCTGGTGCTTAGGCTACTGAATGAATTTGTACCCATAAGGACTGATGGTAGAGGATGCCTAGGACAAAGAGTGGGCATCCTAGCTCCACAGCAGAAAAATTGGTCTCACATAGTTTGTGGATATACACTCTGAACCCTGGGACAGTTTCTGTAGGGCTGTATCACTAGTTCAGGGACATTTTTGGATCTGGCAGTCACTGTACTCCAAGACCCACCAACTCTGTAGGATTTTCCTCTCTATGTAGGGGTGTGTGTATGTATGTATATGTACAAGGTGGTAGAGAAATTATGTTTACAGGCTGGAAGAGGCCAGAATAACATGGGCCCTAAAGGTCCAGATCCTCCTATTTTCCACCTTCTGATGCATTCAGAGAGTTGACAAGTTTTGTATCCAGGAGGTGCAAATCTTTAAGAGTGCAAGAGACCTGAGTTACTTTTCTGCTTTCTCTCTTTGCTTTGTCTGTTAGGAAGCTCCATATGTATTCCTGGCCCAAAAAAATTTGTTGCCTTGTTTTTAATGGTTCTGGAATAAGGACCCTCAGATACTTTCCAAAAGTTCTGTGGTATACCAAATAAACAAAGTATTATTGGCTAGAAGTTAAAGATCTGATCTTGGGAACCTGTGTGACCTTGGGCAAGTTACTTAGTATCTCTGGGACTCAGTTTCCTCACCTGACAAGAGGGAGGACCACAGGATTGTTCACAGAAAATGGGGAGTATCTGAGGCAGGTCATATGTGCTTCACACAGTGCCTGGCACACAGGAGATACTGAGCTAGGTCTGAGCCTCCATTATCACCTACTGGGCCCGTTGGCAGAAGCCTCCTCACTATTCTTCCTGTTTTCATCCTTGCCCTCTGAAATCTGTTATCCACAAAGCAGCCTGCAGGTCATCTTTTTATTTTTTCCTTATTAGTAAAAGTTTTATACAGACACATGTCTAATTTTATCTTAATCATCAATATCATCATCATCACTTGCATATTAGCACTTGGTATGTGCCAGGGATTGTTCTAAACTATTTAAAATTAATGGTTCATTTGTCACCACAGTCCTATAGGTAAGTGCTGTCATTATCCTCATTTTATAGATGAGGAAATTAAGCCCAGAGGAGTTAAGTCCTGCCCTAGGTTACATAGCTGTTTCTATCATTTTATTTGGTTGTTTGGTTCTGTTTTCTTCCCTGCTATATTCCCAGTGTCTAGAACACTACCAGGCATACAGGAGGTGCTTAAGTAAATTCCTGCGCAGCTCATATTCTAGTGGTGCAAGACAGGCAATTAAAAAAAAAAAAGAGTCAAATATACATGTATTTAAAAAGTTAATATATAATGCCAGATTGCTTCAGACTGGACTTTTAAAAATCTGACACCCCTCCCCTTAATGGCATCCCATTATGTCCAGAAGGAAATAGGAGCTCGTTTCCTGGCAGGGGAGGCCCTAGGGCATCTGCCACCCATTCACTTCTCCTTTGCCCACAATTCCTACATTCCCAACACACTGACATTGTTTCTGTTCCTCCAATATGCCAAACCAGTCCTACTTCAGGCAGGGCCTTTGCAACAGCCTCACCTTCCACCACAAAGCTCTTTGATTCAGATATTTGTGTGGCTGGCTCCTTTGATCAGCGTAACTGTAACCTCCGACAAAAGGAGATTGTTCCTGCCCATCCTGAGAAAACAGCCTCCCAGCCACTACTTAACACATCCCCTTCATCCCGGTGTGTGTTTATGTACTAGGTCGCCGTTTATTTATTCTTCAGCAGCTTGTTTGTCCGCACACCGTCCTTCAAACGCTAGACTGTAAACTCCCAGCCTTGGCCACTGGATGGAGCCAGCGACTTTTTCCTACCCTCAGCCTTTGTGCACGCAGAACAATTCTGCCACGCATCCCGAGTTCCTATTCAATTACACCTGCAAACCTGATGCTACCCTCCAGGTTCAAGACATCAAATTCCCGCCTGCTAGCGTTTTCCTTAATTGGGCATTTCCCCTCCCGCAATAAGGAAACCGGTCTTTGGAGTCTTAGGAATGACGGCCTCTGCAGATCATAAACACCTGTTTTACACTGCAGCCCTAGAAGGGAGGAGAAGCGGTAGGCGCGGCCATCTCGACAGAGCAGTGACGTCACCGGAGCGGCCATTTTCTTCTGCGCCTGCGCTGCGGCCCCATTGCTTTCGCGTCCGGCCGGCGGGAGGGGGCCCCATGTTGACTATTGGCGGACGCGGGCTCAAAGGCCCCACTGAGAGTGCGCACACCCGGCCGCTGCAGCCCTTTGGGCTGCGGAGCCTGAGTTGGTCCCAAAGCGGAAGTGCTTCTCCGGCGCTAGTTCTCGTAACTGTCTCCTCTGCACCGAGCAGAAAATCTGTTGTCGAGAAAGAGGTTGAGGGAGCGAATGGTAGGGATGATGGGCTGAGTGATGGGGAGTTCTGGGGAACGAATGAAGCGGGTTTGGGGGGGTCATTGACGTGGGACGTTGTGGGGTGAGCGAGTGATGGTGGACCAAGAGGTCAGTGAATGAGGATTTGTGGGCTCAGTTGTAGACAAAGTTATGGGGCTAGTCAGGGTTGAATGGGGCTTACTAAATGTTGACTTTTACACATTTTCTAGCACAGTGACCTGCGCTAAGGGTTTATACGCATCCTCAAGCCTCTGCCTAGGTGCCCCTACTTCTCCTGCCCATATCCCCTTTTCCGAGCCCCCTAGGTAGGGGCCTGTTTTGAATGCTCCAGTTTAAGTGAATCTGCACCCGAGGGCTTCCTTCTGACTCCTGGGCGAGACGGCCCCAGTGAGGTGAGGAGAAGCAAAAAGAGGCACCTGAGAGTACTCACCCAATAAAGGGCCTCCAGAGTTTGGGGCTTGGGAAGGTCGGGCAGGGACTGGTGGTATGGAATCTGGGGGGATCTGGCTTAAAACGCATGGGAATAATAATTTTAAAGTTCAATTTCTTTTTGGGATTTAAAAGTAGGTAACATTTGCATTGTAGATTGATTAGCAATGAGAGGAGAAGAAAATAAAAAGGAACTAATTTTATGCCCCTATATTTATATTGTAATTCTTAGACATTTTGTAGTGTGTATAAGGTGTATGCATTTTTAAACATTTAATGCATGGGTTCCTGCAGTTTCATAACTTAGCTTTTTTTCATTTAGAAGTTACTATGATTCAGCTTAAAAATTTATCGTATAACATTTAAAATACTTGTAATTTAGAAACGTACAGAAAAATAAACATAATAAGTGTACAGTTCCATACAAGATTATTTTTAATAGCTACATAGAATTTAATCCCTTATTATGGATCATAAGTTTGGCATTGTTAAAAGTCAATGCTGAGATGAAACTACACTTAAGGAGAAATTGTGATCCATTATTTATTTCATTAAGGAAAATACCTAGAAGTACAATTTTTGAGTCAATACACAAGTATATATACAGAAGAAAACTTTTGTTTTCGCATGAGAAAAAGACTCAAGAATACACAAGTGGTTGTTAAAACCACATGGTTTCCCAAACTTCCACAGAGCAGCCATGTGCCCAGCTGGTGTGAGGGGATTTCTAGGCAGATATTTCTGGGCACTGGAAGCCTGGTGGGGTCTCTCATATGCTCTGCACTTCTCCACTCTTCTAGCTCAGTCTTCACACATCTCTTGTTTTTTCCCAAGAAGAGGAGGGAATGGCCGAACCCCAGGTAAGGATGTTGTCTCTTCCTTTTATTTTACCATGGATGTGTTCAGTGATGTAGGACTCTCAAACAGAAAATAGATTATTTATAAGTAAGTGTTAATACCAGGGAAGATGAGAGACAGCAAAGGCCAAATTAAAATGTGGACACATGACTTAGGGTGTAACAGACAGTTACGCATTACAGTATTAGTCTGGCTCCATTTACTCTTCGAAGAGAACACATCAAGTCCTCAAGGAAGTAAAGGTTTCCTTCAGTTGCCTTTCAAGTCATTTCTTTGCTGAATCTTCCTTTGGGTGGTGGAGTTGTCTTCAATCACAGACTAATCTGCATTTCTCTAATGGCCAGTGATATTGAATATCTTTATAAAGGCTTATTTACTTTTTGCATATCTTCTTTGGTGAAGTGTCTGATCAAGTCTTCTGCCCATTTTTAAATTGGATTGTTTTTCTCACGATTGAGTTTTGAGAGCTCTTTGTATGGTCTGTGTACAAGTCCTTTGTCAGATACATGGTTTGTAAATATTTTCTCCAAGTGCATGGCTTGTCTTTTAATCATGTTGTTCACAGAGCAAGAATTTTTAATTTTGAAAATGTCCACTTTATGAACTATTTCCTTTATGGGTTGTGCTTTTGGTGTTGTTGCAGGAAGGGGGACCCCTTCCAGGGCCCGAAACTGGGCTCTTGTCTAACACTCGGAAATGAATTGTCCAAGGAGACACATGTGCTGACAACGCAAGAGATTTTACTGGGAAAGGACACCTGGGTGGAGAGCAGTAGGGTAAAGGAACCCAGGAGAACATTCTGCTACATGGCTTGCAGTCTTGGGTTTTATGGTGATGGGATTTTATGGTTTCCGGGTTGTCTATAGCCAATCATTCTGACTCAGAGTCCTTCCTGGTGATGCATGCCTTGTTCAGCCAACATGTATGCCAGAGAGGATTCTGGGAGGTGGTCGGACATGTGGTGTCTCCTTTTGACCTTTCCTGAGCTCCTCCGGTTGGTGGTGGCTTATTAGTTCCATGTTCCTTAGCAGGACCTCTTGTCGTAAAACAGATCATGCAAATGGTTACTATGGTGCCTGGCCAGGGTGGGAGGTTTCAGTCAGTGTGCTTCCCCTAACAGTGTCGGGTCTAAGAACTCTTTGCCTCACCCTAATTAAATGGAAAAACTCTAGTCTTGTATCTCCTATGTAGAGAAAAGCCCAGTTCTTTCCTACTGTGTCACTCCCATAAGTTTTCCTTTACTCTCACAAATAACACTTCTGATACTTCTGGTCACCAAATGTGTGGTGGATTCCCCCCACAACAAGCAAATCTCTGACACCAGCTGGGTGTTCTACAACTTAATACTGGCACTGTCTACCTGGAGATTGTGTCAGATCCTATAGGTTAAGGTTAAGTTCCACAAGACTGCCCCACCTCCCAACTTAAGATGCTGGTCAAAAGCCCAGTGCTTATCACCTGTGCTTCTGTACAACCAGCTATTGATCAGAGCTTCCAGTGACCCCCTCTTCGAGTTAGATTCATATGCTACAGTGGCTCACAGAACTCAGGGAAACATGTTTCCCAGTTTATTAAAGGATATATTAAAGTATACAGATGAACATGCAGATGGAAGAGATATGTAAAGGCCAAGTATATGGGGAAGAGCTTCCACACCTTCTCTAGGTCCAGGTGTGTCACTCTCCTAGCACCTCCATGTGTTTACAATTCAGAAGCTCTCTGAATCCAGTCCTTTTGGATTTTTATGCAGACAGGGAAGCCTGGCGTGCTGCAGTCCATGGGGTCACAAAGAGTTGGACACAACTGAGCAACTGAACTGAACTCTTTACATAGGCATATTGGTTAACTCATTGGCCATTGGCTTTGTTGTTGTTATTTATTTAGCAATTGACTTTTGATTTAACCTCCAGTCCCTCTCCCCATCCCCAAGGTTAGGGGGTGGGAGTAAAACTTCCAGTCCTCTAATCACGTGGACCCCCTCCTTAGGTGGGGTCCTAAAGTCATCTCATTAATATACCAAAAGACACTTTTATTGCTTTCCTTGCTTGAGATACTCCAAGGGTTTCAGGAGCTCTTTCTGCCAGAATTTGGGAGCTAAGACCAAAAATTATTATGAGTCACAATATCACAATATGTCATGAAGATTTTCTCCTATTATGTTTATAATTTTAGGTTTACTCAAGATTTAGACTCAAGATCCATTTTGTGTTAATTTTTATGTAAGGCGTAAGGATTAGGTCATGGTTCATAATTTTGCAAATGGATTTCTATTTGTTCTAACCCCCATTTGTTGAAAGGACCATCTTTTCTCCATTGAATTGATTTTATGGTTTTGTCAAAAATTAGTTGGCCATATTTGTGGGATCTCTCTCTGGACTGTCTTCTGTTCTATTGATCTGTGTATCTAATCCTCCACCAGTACCACACTGTCTTCATTACTGCAGCTTTATGATAGGTCTTGAAATCAAGTAGTATGATTTCTCCAACTGTATTCTACCTTTTCAACATTTTTTGGCTATTCTTGTGCCTTTGTCTTTATATGTACATTTCAGAATAATCTTGTTTACATGTCTAAAAATGATCTTGCTGGGATTCTGATAGGAATTGAGTTAAACCTATAGATCATTTTGGGGAGACTTGATGTCTTTATTATGTTGTGTCTTCCAGTCCATGAACACAGTATTTATTTATCTCTCCTTTTATTTATTTAGATATTCATTTACTGGCTCCATCAACATTTTATAATTTTCAACATACAGATTCTGTATATGTGTATCAGTCTGCTCAGGCTGTCATAGAATGCCACAGACTTGGTGGCTTAAACAACAGAAATTTATTTTTTCACGGTTCTGGAGGCTAGAAGTCCCAGATCAGAGTTGGTTTTGGTGAGGAAATTCTTCCTGGCTTATAGCCAGCTGCCTTCTCACTGTCCTCACATAGTCTTTCCTTTGTCCATCTGCAGAGTGAGAGGAAGCTCTGGTGTTTCTTCCTGTTTTTAGGACACCAATCCTGTTGGATCAGGTCCCACTCTTATGACCTCATTTAACCTTAATTACCTTCTTAAAGCCCTGTCTCCAAATACAGTCACACTGGGGGTTTGGGCATTCAGCTTAAGAATTTTAGTGGGGACACAGTTCATTCCACAACAATATGGCATGCTTCATTTTTTAAGCCACTGTAAATGGTTTTGTTTTTAAAAGTTCAGTTTCAAGTATTCATTGCCAGTATATAGAAATATGATTGATTTTTTTTGTTTGTTGGCCTTTGCTATGGTCTGGATGTTTGTGTGCCCCCAAACTTCGCATGTTGGAATCCTAATGCCCAAGGTCAGTGATGGTGTTAGGAGGTGGGGCTCCCTCTTCTTGATTTATATCATTAATACAGAATTTTAATTTTTATGGATTTTAACTTTTTCAGTAGATTATAATCTGTTATAATTGTCATTATTTGTTTTGCTGCTCACTTGCCCCTGAGTTATCCAGGGGGATCCCCTAGCTGGCTTTTGTGTCCTTTTGTCACATCCTGATACTTTTCTGAGCGCTACCTTACTGCCGACATAATAAGATGTTCCAGCTTCCATCTTTTACTTTTCCTACCCGAGGCCTAGAATCAGCCATTTCTCCAAGCAGCACTGGTTCCTGTTAGTAAATAATTATATATAGAAATCAAAATCTGGATGGTAGGTGTGCTCATTGCTGTTGGGGCATCATTACTTCTAGGTCTTTTCAGTGAACTGTGTTTCTGTATGTCTGTGTATACACACACATACATACATGCATAGCTTGAATTGATGCAATATCCCAGGAATCTTCCTAGACTTCTCTTACTACATATTTGCATCTCCCTTCACCAACAGTGAGAGCACTGGCTCCTAGCGTCAATATATTGATTCATTTTCTTAGTCTTACAATATACAGAAGATAGACTCAGAATTCCTACACACCTGTGAAAAATCAACCTATTGAGTACAGTACACGAATTGTTTGCATGCCTTTTATACTGAGGATATGTAATCAAAGTACTCTGTTTAGAAGTTACATGAATTAATTTGTCCTTTTGATTTTTTTCCTATATAGTGTGGTTATGTTATTTATTTGGTATACAGTTAGGTTCATTTTTTCTGTCTGTATTCCATTTTGATTTTATTTCTTTACATCTTTGTTGATTTAACTTTATCCTTATCTTTATACTATATATAAAATGTTAATATGATTTGAAGACAGAATATATACACAGAATTGTCACCTCTTCCTGTACCTAATACCCAATTCTCATGCTACCTTGGAGATAACCAGTCTTGTTGGTTTCTGATTTATGCTTATAGTGTTTCTTTTTAAAAGAAGCAGATAAAGGTATATTTTAAAAATTTCCCCTTTCAGTTCAGTTCAGTCCTTCAGTTGGGTCTGACTCTTTGAGACCCCATGGACTGCAGCATGCCAGGCTTCCCTGTCCATCACCAACTCCCAGAGCTTACTCAAACTCATGTCCATCGAGTCAGTGATGCCATCCAACCATCTCATTCTCTGTCGTCCCCTTCTCCTCCCACCTTCATTCTTTCCCAGCATCAGGGTTTTTAAAAAGTGAGTCAGTTCTTTGCATCAGGTGGCCAAAGTATTGGAGTTTCAGCTTCAGCATCGGTCCTTCCAGGGAACATTCAGGATTGATCTCCTTCAGAATGGACTGGTTGGGTCTCCTTGCAGTCCAAGGGACTCTCAAGAGTCTTCTCCAACACCACAGTTCAAAAAAGCCTCAATTCTTAGGCGATCAGCTTTCTTTATAGTCCAACTCTCACATCCATACATGACTACTGGAAAAACCATAGCCTTGACTAGATGGAGCTTTGTTGGCAAAGTAATGTCTCTGCTTTTTAATATGCTGTCTAGGTTGATCATAGCTTTTCTTCCAAGGAGCAAGTATCTTTTAATTTCATGGCTGCAGTCACCATCTGCAGTGATTTTGGAGCCCCTCCCCAAAATAAAGTCTGTCACTGTTTCCATTGTTTCCCCACCTGTTTGCCATGAAGTGATGGGACCAGATGCCATGATCTTAGTTTTGTGAATGTTGAGTTTTAAGCTAACTTTTTCACTCTCCTCTTTCACTTTCATCAAGAGATTCTTCAGTTCTTCTTCACTTTCTGCTATAAGGGTGGTGTCATCTGCATATCTGAGGTAATTGATATTTCTCCCAGCAATCTTGATTCCAGCTTGTGCTTCATCCCACCTGGCATTTTGCATGATGTACTCATGTGATGATTTCCCCTTTCATATTACTCAAAAAGGTAATATACTTTATTTATAGACTCTTTTGCACTTGCTTTTTTCCCTTAACAATATATCCTGGAAGTTGCTCCATGTATGTTTACAAATATTGTCCTCATTCATTTTAATTGAGATATGATTGACATATACATTAGTTTTAGATGTACAACATAATGATTCAGTACTTGTGTATATTCCAAAATGATCACCACAGTAAGTCTAGTTAACAGTCATCACCATGGTTACTCATTTTTTTCTTAGGATGAAAACTTTCAAGTTTTCTTCTGTTAGCAACTTTTAAATATACAATACAGTATTATTAATGCATCATGTTGTGCATTACATCCCCAGGTGTTACTTATAGATATTTTATAACTGGAAGTTTGTACCTTTTGACCACCTTTACCAATTTTGTATATCCCCACTCATCACCACCTGCGTCTTGTAACTACCAATCTGTTTTTTGTGTCTGTGAGGGTTCTTTTGTTTGTTTGGATTCCACGTACAAGTGAGATCATATGGTATTAACTTTCTCTGACTTATTTCACTTAGTATAATGTGCTAAAGATCCATCCATGTTGTCACAAATGGCAAGAGCTCCTTCTTCTTTATGGCTGAATAGCATTCCATTTGTGTATGTGTGTCTATCACATTTTTCTGTATCCATTCATCCTTCAGTGGACTCTCAGGTAAAGTCCATGTCTTGGTTATTGTAAATAATGCTGCTGTGAACATGGAGGTGCATACATCTCCAGTCAGCATTTTTGTTTCCTTTGAATAAATAGCCAGGAAAGGAATGGATGGATCATATGATAATTCTATTTTTAATTTTTTGAGGGACTCCCATACTATTTTACATAATTGCTGAACCAATTTACGTTCTCACTAACACTGCATAAGGATTCCCTTTTCTCCACATCCTAGCTAACACTTGCTATTGCTTATCTTTTAGATAATAGCCATTCTGACAGGTGTGAAGTGATAGCTTATTGTGGTTTTGATTTGCATTTCTCTGATGATTAGCGATGTTGAGCATTTTTTCATGTGCCTGTTGGCCATCTGAATGTATTCTTTGGAAAAATGTCTCTTCAGATCCTCTGCTTATTTTTGTTTTGATTTAAAAAAATATTTATGACTGGGTCTTTATTGCTGCACCCGGGCTTTCTCCAGTTTCGGCCAGTGAGGGCCACTCTCTAGTTGTGATGCATGGGCTTCTCATTGCAGTGCCTTTTCTTGATGTAGAGCAGGGGCTATAGAGCAAGGGCTCAGTAATTGTGGTGCATGGGCTTAGTTGCTCCACAGCATGTGGAATCTTCCCAGACCAGAATCGAACACATGTTCCCTGCATTGGCAGGCAGACCTAACCCCTGGACCACCAGGGAAAACTCCCTGCTTATTTTTTAATTGTTTTTTTTTTTTGATACTGGGTTTATTTTTGATACTGAATTGTGAGTTCTTTATATATTTTCAATATTAACCCCTTATAATTTATATGATTTGCAGATGTTTTTTCCTGTTTGGTAGGTTGTTTTTTCATGTTCTTGATGGATTCCTTTGCTGTGTTTTTATGTAGTCCTATTTGTTGAATTTTGCTTTTTGGTGTTAATCATTAAACCAATGATTAAACCAATGATTTACTCATTAAACCAATGATTTTTTATTAACCAAAAAAAACCTATGTTTTATTCTAGGAATTTTATTGTTTTGGGTCCCATAGTCAAGTCTTTAAACCATTTTGAGTTAATTTTTGCATGTAGTATAAGATAGTGTTCCAGTTTCATTCTTTTGCATGTAGCTGTCCAATTTTCCCAACAGAATTTATTTTAGAATTTATTGAAGAGGCTATCTTTTCCACATTGTATATTCTTGGCTCCTTTGTCATAAGTTAATTGACCATATATGCATGGGTTTATTTCTGGGCCTTCTGTTCCATTGATCTGTGTGTCTGTTTTTATGCAAGTATTCTGATTACTATTTTGATTCAATCAAATCAAGCTATTTTGATTACTATAGCTTTGAATACAGTTTGTAATTACAGAGTGTGATTCCTGCAGGTTTGTTGTTCTTTATCAGGATTGCTTTATCTATTCAGGTCTTTTGTGACTTTATATGAACTTTAGGATTGTTCTATTTCTGTTTCATTCATTTTTTTTGGCTGCATAGTATTCCATTAGGGGATGCACCAGTTTGTTCAATCATTCTCCTATGTACGTGTGAATTTTGGTTGTTTGCAGTATTTTGCAATTAAGAATAATGCTGAGGGCTTCCCCAGTGATCCAGTGGCTAAGATTCTGTGCTCCCAGTGCAGGGGGCCCTGGATCGATCCGTGGTCAGAGAACTAGATCCCACATGCCACAACTAAGACCTGGCACAGCCAAATAAATAAATAAATAAAAATTTAAAAAGAATAATGCTGAAATGAAATGTATTGTGCATCAGTTGTTTCCTTTTCGTTCAGGTGTATCTTCTATATAAATTTCTATAGGTGGCATTGCTGATCAAAGGGTAAATAGAATTGATTAGATATTGCTAAATTCCCTTCTATATGAGTTATACTGTTTTATATTCCTACCAACAATGTATGATAGTGCCTTGTTTCTCTGTGACTATACCAATAGAGTATGTTGTCTGGCTTTTAAATTTTTTCCAATCTGCTAGGTAAGAAATGGTATCTCTGTTTAGTTTTAATGGCCATTTCTGTTATTATGAGTAAAGTTGAATATAATTTCATATATTTAAGAGATATTTTTATTTCTCTTTTTAATTGTCTTATGTTTTTTGCCTGATTTTCTGTCAGGTATTTGTCCTTTTTCCCCCCTTGATTTTCAAGAGTTCTTTATATGTTAAGGATATTAATCTTTATCTGTGATATATGTTATACCAGTCTTAATTTGTGATATATGTTGCAACAAATTTCACCCCTGCTTTGTCCTCAGACTTACCAAAGTGTTTTTATATTGTATTTTGTGGTTATGTTTATTAATCTTTTATTATATCTGAATTTTTATTAATAGTTAGAAAGTCTTTCCCTGCCCCTGGTGGCTCAGCTGTAAAGAATCCTCCTGCAGCACAGAAGACTTGCAGGAGATGTGGGTTTGATCCCCTGGAGAAGGAAATGGCAACCCACTTCAGTATCCTTGCCTGGAAATCCCCATGGACAGAGGAGCCTGGCGGGCTACAGTCCATGGGGTCACAAAGAGTCAGACACCACTGAGTGAGTGAACAACAGCATCCAGGTTATATGGACATTCACCCATGCTTTCTTCCAGTACTTTGTTTAGTTTCTTTTTTTTTTACATTTAGGCCTCTGATCCATTTGGTGTTTATACCTTATGCAATGAGGTATGGATCCAATCTAGTCTTTCCAAAATGGCTTTCGAGTTAACTCAGCACCGTTTATTAAAAAGTGGGTCTTTCGAACCCTGTCCTTTGATAGAATGCCTGTATCAAAATATGTTTTGGTATCTGGTAGGGCTGCTTCCTCCCTGACAGTTTTTCTTTTCCAGAAATTTTCTAGCTATTCTTGCATATTTATTTTTGATATTATCTTTAGTACTACCTTGTTTAGTACCATTAAGAAGCTTGTGTTTTAAATTGGGATCACATTAAATTTATAAATTAACTTAGGGATAACTGCATCTTTGTGACTTTGTGTCATTCTATCTATGAAGAGTTTGACAACTCTGAAGTTAGAGAAAACTGTCCTGATAAGAGACCACCCTCATTTCTGACACCACTTGCAAGTTTAGGGGTCCCCAAGGTCACTCTTAGGTTTGACAGTTCACTGGAGGAAGTCAGAGAACTCACTGAAAGCAGTAATACTCATGGCTATGGCTTGTTACAGGGAGAGGACACAGATTGGAACCTACCAAAGAGAGAAGTATATAGGGCAGATCCCCAGAAAGTACCAAACATGGAGCTTCCATTTTTCTGTCCCCATGAGGTCAAGATGCCTGACTTTGTGTAATTGGTATTGATGTGTGGTAGTACACATGGAATTCTGTCAACCAGAGAAGCTCTTGTGAGCCTCAGTGTTCAGAGTTTTTAATTAGGGCTTCATTTTATAGGCATGATTGTCCATGTGGCTGCTCTTTCTCTCCAGCCCCTCTGGGAGTGACCTAAAGCCCCCGTCCTAAATCATGTGGTTGATCTTTGTGGTATAGCCAGCCCCAACCCTAAATCACATCATTACATTATCCATGGTGATCCAAGGCCCCTATGCAAAACATACATTCTGTCCTTCCTTCCAGTCCAGTCCATCCCTCTGTCCATCCTTTCTTTTCTTCCATTCCAGTTTGCCTTTCCTTCTTCCTTCCATTCCTACCTTCCATTCTAATCCTTCCTTCATTCCTTCCCTCCTTCCTATCTTATCTATCAGTTTTTATCTTTGGTTATTTTAAGGAAATTATCATTTATTCTAATCTGTAGTTTTTGTTTATCAGGATTGGGTATTGAATTCTGTTTCAATATTTTTGTATCAGCATTTCTTATATTAGTTATATTCATATAAGTTTTTTCTTTAGGTCTGTTTAATGGTGATTTATGTTAATGAATATTCTAATATTGAACAATCATCGTATGGCTGGAATAAATCTTAATTGGTCACGATGTATTATTGTCTTAATGTGGATCTATTGTTTGCTTATGCAGCTGACTTTTGAACAACATGGGTTTGAACTGTTCGGGTCCATTTACATGTGGATTTTTTCAATAGTGAGTACTACAGTACTACATAGTCCTGTGGACTTGGTTGAATCCACAAATGTGGAAGAACCTCTGATATGGAGGGCCAATATAAGTTACATGGGGATTAACCCTCAGTTGTTCTTATTTAGGATTTTTGCACTGTTGTTCATAAGTGAGATTAGTCTGCATTCTTCTATTTTGTACAATCTTAAATGAGTTTATGTGTCAATTTTACATTCAATTCATGTAAGAATTTGGAAGCTTTTCATTTTTCTATGCTCATGAAGAATTAGAGCAGTTAGGCTTCTCATGTCTTTGGTGAGCCTAAGTCCTATCCTGGGCATGTATGTGGCTTTCTACCTTTCCCTGTAAGTGGGTATTTTTGAATATCCTAACTTCCCCCAGAATCTCAGGCCTCAGGCAGTCTGTTGTCTGTCTAGACTGTAATCTTTGGCCCAGGCATCTGTGGGTTGTTAGTTTGCCCTGCAGTCTTTTAGAGCAATGCCTACTGCTTTTTGGCCTGAGTTCTGAGTTAGGCGAAACAGAGAGGAACACCTCACATCAGTCTTTCTGGTTAAGGCTCTGAGTTTTCACTGCTGAGGGCCCAGGGTTCAACTGCATGGCCTGGAACTAAGATCCTGGAAGCCACATCAGTTCAGTTCAGTCACTCAGTCGTGTCTGACTCTTTGCAACCCCATGAATCGCAGCACGCCAGGCCTCCCTGTCCATCACCAACTCCCGGAGTTCACTCAAACTCACGTCCATTGAGTCGGTGATGCCATCCAGCCATCTCATCCTCTGTTGTCCCCTTTTCCTCCTGCCCCCAATCCCTCCCAGCATCAGGGTCTTTTCCAATGAGTCAACTCTTCACATGAGGTGGCCAAAGTACTGGAGTTTCAGCTTTAGCATCATTCCTTCCAAAGAACACCCAGGGCTGATCTCCTTTAGAATGGACTGGTTGGATCTCCTTGCAGTCCAAGGGACTCTCAAGAGTCTTCTCCAACACCACGGTTCAAAAGCATCAGTTCTTCGGAAGCCACATAGTGTGGCCAAAAAAAAAAAAAAAAAAAAATCACCTTATGTCTATGCAAGGATAGAACAGTATCTACATATATACTATTTTTTCAAGACTTTTTCTTAATATTTTCTATATTTCTAGGGCACACAGTTTATCTGTGAGTTTTTCAAATTGTTGCAAATCTCCAAAAATTTTCCAATATATTTAATTGAAAAAAATCTGCATATTAAGTGGACCTATGTAGTTCAAACCTGTGTTGTTCAAGGGTCAACTATATTTCCCGTTTGTAGTTCACCCCTTGCCACATCCTGGCCCCTAGTAATCATTGATATATTTTTGGTCTCTATAGTTTTGCCTTTCCCATGTTATAGAAATGAAATCATATAGTATGCTCAGATGGTAAAGAATCTGCCTGCAATGCAGGAGACCTGGGTTCAATCCCCAGGTCAGGAAGATCCCATGGAGAAGGGAATGGCAACCCACTCCAGTACTCTTTCCTGAAGAATCCCGTGGACAGAGGAACCTCATAGGCTACAGTCCATGGGGTCACAAAGAGTCGGATACAACTGAGCGACTAACACTACTACTACTATGTAGTACGTGGCTTTTTGTGTCTGGCTACTTTCACTTAGCGTAAAACATTTGAGGTTCACCCATGTTTTTGCATGTATCATTAGTTCTTTCATTTTTATTGTTGAGTTGGATTACATTATGTGTATTACAGTTTATTCCTTCACAGGTTGAATAACATTCGAGTTATTTACATATTTTGGTGGTTACAAATATAGCTGCTTTATAAATGTTCATGTACAGGATTTGGGATTTACATAAGTTTTCATTTCACTTGGGTAAAATATACCTGTGAGTTGAATTGCCGAGACTATGGAAGTATATGCTTAACTTCATAAGAAACTGGAAAACTGTTTTCCAAAGTGTCTGTGCCACTTTGCATTTCTATCTATGATAGATGAGACTTTGTTTATTCCACAGCATCACCAGCACTTGCCATTGTCATGTTTTTTCCCATTCTAATACGTATGTAGTGGTAGCTCATTGTGGTTTTGATTTGGTTTCCTCTTGGCTAATGATGTTGAGCATCTTGGTATGTGCTTATTTGCCATTTAACTTTGATAAAGTATGTCTCTTGGCTTTTTTTTAAGTTTTGAGAGTTCTAGTTCTTATGTATTTTCAATACAACTTCTTTGTCAGATATACAATTTGTAAATATTTTCTCCCATTCCATGGGTTTTTATTCTTTTAACAGTGTCTTGGGTTTTGGTGTCACATCAGAGAAATACTTGGCAAATCTAAGGTTAAAAAGATTTTCTCCTATATTCTAAAAATTTTGTAGGTTTAGATTTTACATTTAGGTTTGTGATCCATTTTGAGTTAATTTTTATATATGTTGGAGGTATGGTTGAAGTTTTTTTTTTTTTTTTTTTTTTTTGCATATGGATAGTCAGTTGTTCCAATACCATTTATTGAAATTAGAACTCCCATTTTCCATTGAAGTGTCTTTACACTTGTCAAAAATAATTTTAAGTGTAAAGGTATAAAATACATTTAATTATAGCATACATGAAGTATGGTTTCTAAGTGTACAGCTTGATGAATTATGACAAAGTGAACACCCTGTGGAGCCACTCCTGGAAACAAGGTCAAGATTAGGACATATCTGGACCCCCAAATCCCCTTTCATGCCCTCTTCCAATCAATACCAGCCCCAAAGGAAACCACTGTCCTAACTTCTAACAGCATGGATTAGGCCTGCCTGTTCTCTTCCTGCATATAAACAGAATCATGCAGTATGTGCTCTACTGTGTTTGGATTCTTTTGCTCATTAGTACATCTGTGACATTCATCTGTGTTGGATATGCAGTTGTAGTTCATTCCTTTTCATTACCACATAGTATTCCTTTGAAAGACTGTGCCACAATTTGCCCATTGTATTGCTGAGGGACATTTGGGTTTTCCCCACAACTTAGCATTAGAAACAATCCTCCTGTGAACATCCTTGTACTTGTTTTCTAGAGTACATGTGCTTGATTTTCTCTAAGGTGTGTACGTAGAATTGCTGGATTGCAAATACTATGGTATTTGCAGTCATCGACTTTAGTAAACAATGCAAACTTTTTTCCCAAGCAGTTATACCAGTTTTTATATTCTTGTTAACAGTGTGTGAGAGTTCCCATGTCCACACAGTTTCATGGCATTTTAATCATGTAATTATAATGTTTCTGGTGAGTGCCAAGTGGTGTCTCAGTGGGGCTTAAATTTTCATTTACCTGGGTGCTAATGGGGTTAAGTACATTTTCTTATGTTCACAGAACATATGACCGTATGTTTTTCATTTTAGTATTCACATGTCTTGTCTGTTTTTCTGTGCTGATTGTGTTTCTTTTGATTTGTAGGGGTTATTTTATATGTTCCAGATAAGAACCCTTTATCACTTATGAAAGCTGAAGATAATCTCCCCATCTATATTTACCTTTTTACTGCTGTATTTTTTTCTAACAGTACTGTATATTCTTTTTTTTTTTTAATTTTTGGTATGCATTTTAAAATTTTTATTTCTTTTTGGCTGTGCTGGCTCTTTGTTGCTACCCACGGGCTTTCTCTAGTTGCCGTGCATGGGCTTCTCGTTGTGGTGACTTCTCTTGTTGCAGAGCATGGACTCTAGGTATGCAGGCTTCAGTAGTTGTAGCAGGTGGACTCTGCAGTTGTGATGCACAGGCTTAGTTGCCCTGTGGCATGTGGAATCTTCCTGGACAGGGGATTGATCTATATGGATCTTTGTTGGCAAAGTGATGCCTATGCTTTCTAATACACTGTCTAGGTTTGTCATAGCTTTTGTTCCAAAGAGCAAGCTTCTTTTAGTTTCGTGGCTACAGTCACCGTCTGCAGTGATTTTGGAGGCCAAGAAAAAATAAATAAAATCTGTTACTGTTTCCAACTTTTTCCCCCATCTATTTGCCATGAAATGATAGGACTGGATGCCATGATCTTCATTTATTGAACACTGAGTTTTAAGCCAGCTTTTTCACTCTGCTCTTTCACCCTCATCAAGAGGCTCTTTATTTTTAGTTCCTCTTCTCTTACTGCTGTATTTTTAATCTTGTAACATATATCTTTTCCTTTATGAGTAGTGCTGTTCATGTCTTTGTTTTTGATTTTCCCTACCCTAAGCTTACAAAAACATTTTCCTATAGTATTCTCCAGATACTTCATTGTGTTACCTCTCATATTAGATTTACAATTTACCTGTAGCTGATTTTTGTGTATGGTGAGAGTTAGGGGTTAAATGTAATTTTTTTTGGTCCAGTAACCCATCTATATTTATTTGAAAATATCATCCTCTCCTCACTATTTTAAAGTTTCAACTTTATCATTACTCAGGTGTCCCTACACATTTGGATTATCTTTTTAGTTCTATTGGACTACTTGTCCATCCTAATACCACATTGTCTTAAATATTCTATTATGTAGTATAATAGTTTCTCAACCATGACTTGTGATTTTTCCCTCCACCAAGTAGGTCAATAACTTGACAGACATCCTGTATTGTCATCATCATGAACTGGGAACCCAAACAGAAGTTCCCTTATATTTATCCCATCCTTATCATTCAGTGGTCAGCATTTTCAAATAAAAGAATATACAGTTACAGGGACTCATGACATTTGAGGATGTGGCTGTGGATTTTACCCAGGAGGAGTGGCAGTACCTGAACCCTCCACAGAGGACCCTGTACAGAGACGTGATGCTGGAGACCTACAGCAACCTGGTCTCTGTAGGTAAGAATGGCTTCCTAAGGTAATTTTGCTATTTATGATTACTCTGTCCAACAAGAATGCCATTTCCTTTCTCAAGTTTGAAACTTGTTAGGCCTCTGAACTATAGAAGAGTTTGACATTAAATTCCAAGGATCAGAGTTCCTTTCCCCTCTTTGCTTTCCTGACAAGGTGTTTGGGAACTCAAAACCCAGGTGAATTGGATTGACTACCATTGTGTCAAGTAATACATCCCTTGTACTGCCCCACACTCCACCTTCCTTTTTCTCAGAATCTCTGAAGACCTAGGAGGTATTACTTTCATTTCTCATTAGCAGGGCATCATGTTACCAAACCAGATCTTATCCTCAAATTGGAGGTGGAAGAGAAATGCCTGCCAGAAGGAAAAATTCCAATTTGGAGCTTTCCAGGTAAGTGGCATTGACCCAGGCTATGGGGGCAGGAGATCCCAGCTTGTCAGTCAGGGGTGCTGCTGCTGCTACTGCTAAGTCGCTTCAGTCGTGTCCGACTCTTAGCGACCCCATGGACTGCAGCCTACCAGGCTCTGCCATCCATGGGATTTTCCAGGCAAGGGTATTGGAGTGGGATGCCATTGCCTTCTCCAGAAGTCAGGGGTGAGGGTCTGTGAAATGACTTTCAGGAATATCTCAGGGATGGTTTATGGAGGACAGGGATATCAACACCTAAGACTAACACCTTCTCCCCTGTTCTACACCCACCAGGTCACTCTCCTTAAGTTGGTGCTCACCCATAAGTTTCTGCACAGTCCCATTTCCCTGTAATACAGGTGTCTTATAAGTGCCAGCCCCCTGGCCCCAAGCCCTGCCTCTTCTGTTGTTCTCATTTCCCACTGCTCATCAGAAGCCAGGCCCACATTAGTCACAGGCCTAGGCACTAGTGGTCTAATTCTGGATTGGATTTCCTGATTCTATCCAGTTTAGATATTCCTATCAGATTCGGTCTCCTAAAGCATCTTGGTTCTCTTTTAAAATATCTTTATTAAGATATAATACACATACAACAAAATTCATGCTTTTGAAGTGAAACTCAAAAACTCAGTGATTTTTAGTATGTTCACAGAATATTCTATCTAACCCCACTATCTACTTCTAGAACATTATTATCACCCCTCAAAGAAACTCCTGTCCCATATCAGTCACCCTCCAATCCCCCAGCCCCCATCCCCTGGCAAGCACTAATCTACTTTCTATCTCTAGTTTTGCCTATTCTGGACATTTCATATAAATAGAACCATACAAAATGTGGAATTTTATGTCCAGTTTCTTTCATTTGTATGTTTCAAGGTTCATTCATATTGTAGTATGTGTCATCCCTTTTTATGGTGGAATGATATTTAATTGTATGGATATTCCACATTTTGTTTATCCATTCATCTGTTGATGGGCATTTAGGTTATTTTCACTTTTTCTGTATTAAATATAATGCCA
The DNA here is from genome assembly GCF_019923935.1 of Bubalus bubalis. NCBI lineage: Eukaryota > Metazoa > Chordata > Mammalia > Artiodactyla > Bovidae > Bubalus > Bubalus bubalis. The sequence continues at coordinate 56,328,287 of NC_059181.1, forward strand.
CTATGAATATTCATGCAGAAGTTTTGAAATGTACATCTTCATTTTTTGTGAGTACATACATAGTGGAATTGTTAGACTGTGTGATAACTGTTTAACATTTTGTAGAACTGCCAAACTCTGAACATCCTGTTCCTCAAAAATTTTTTACCCAGTGGTTTTAATGTTCACTGATGATTCTTGCCTGAATCAATTACAGTAAGTCCCCTACATATGAACAGGTTCCTTTCTGAGAGTGCATTTATAAGTCCAGTTTGTTCATAAGTCCAACAAAGTTAGCCTCGGTACCCAACTAACACAATCAGCTATATGGTACTACTCTGACTTACGTGAATGGACATGTGAACGCACATTTGCATCTTTTGAAAGTTCAAAACTTGAAGGTTCATATGTAGGGTGCTTACTGTATTACTAAGATGGCTGGAAAAACTATGCATTTTCTATCATTTGTTCTAAATTTGTAAGTTGGCACTTTTAAGGACTTTCTTTCTTTGTTGATTAGCTGGAATACTTCCATAAAGAGGGATTGCCCTCCATCTGTTACAGTTGACCCTTGAACAACATGGGTTTGAAGCATGCAGGTCCACTTTTATGCCTTTTTCAATGCTAATAATACCGTGCTAGACAATCTATGGTTGATTGAATCCACAGATATGGGACCACAGACTTGGAGGAGGAACTGCCTGTATGGAGGGCCAATAAGTTACAATTGGATTTTCAACTGTGCAGAGGGTCAGTGCCCCCAACCCCTGTGTTGTTCAAGGGTCAACTGTATTTGATTATATGAGTTACATATATTTTTCCATTTATTTACCAGTTTTCAAAATGAGTTGGTTTTGTTGCATCATTCAAAGGTGCCTAATACATCTTTTTTGAGTATCATTTATGGACTTATGGATTTAAACACTTTTATGTTTTGATCCATTGCCTTATTATAAATCAAACTGCTCCATCTCTGGCCAGTGGATTCCCCTTTAAGTTGGGTCCTGAGTCTTTGGTAGCTTTCTTGCTTTCTGTTGTTACAAGATATTCCAGGCTCATATTATGTATTTCCTGTACCTGCCCTGCAGCCATTTCTCCAAGGAGCTTTGGTTCTTTTTAGTGGTAATGTTTCATGACCACAGTTTGGATGGTAGGGAATTGTTTTCTAGGCTTTTTATTAAATTGACATAGCTAGGAACTATGTAAAAGATTTTTTAAGAGAAAATACATCATGTATTCAAATGTATATTTCCAAATCAAATTCTGGGCTTAAAATTTTTTAATTTATTAATTTTACATCTGATGGTAGTATTGTTAGTATTATTCTGAGACTGCTGAATGTGTACAATGGGTTGATTCAATTGAGCTCATCATGTTGGTGCCATTGAGAATCAAGAATTTTTAGCATGGTTGTTAGGAAATACAGAATGAGTTGATACTTATTACTATTAGGTAATCCTTTTATTTTCAGTTTTGCTTTATGATTATATAAAATATTTGTAAAATATTTACTTGATTCCAAAATCAAATCTAGAAAACAATGTATATTCAAAGAAGTCCAGCCTCTTTCCCTCTCCATCCTACTCTTTCCTTTCCTTATCCCATAGGTAACCATTTATTAAAATTTAAAAGTTTATCCTACTGTTTTTTACAGAATGAGCCTATATTATTTTAAATATATACTTAATACTTGTTTCCTCCATGGAAAAATGGTAGTCTACTGTGCATATTTTTATTCGTCTTTTTTCATTTAATTCAAGAATATATTAAATATCCTGAGACAGTCCTTATTTCTTTTTATAGTATAATAATTCTTAATCATAATAGTAGTAGCTATTATTATTGTAGTAGTTTTTCTAGTAAACATTTGAAGTGCTATACATGCCCTATTGTAATTAATTTAATCCTATAGACATACAATAGGTGGATACTGTTACAATTCCTGTTTTCCAGATGTGAAAGTAAGATACAAATAGATTAGCTAATATGCCTAAGGTCACAGAACATGTAAAAGTCTGATCCAGGATTTGATCCTGGGCTAGAGAAATTACAACCCTAGCCACATGTGCTGTGTTGCTTCTTAATACCTAAGGAGGTCCAGATTCAGCAGATCCTTGGTGGAGCTGGGGTCCCATCAAATGTATTTTGTAAAAACTTTTCTTTATGACGTTCACACCCAGTTAAGAACTAGTGCTTTACTATAGAAAGAAAGGAAGTCATAGGAAGAGAAGCCACAGCTGCATGATCCATTTTAAAATCCAGTATTACTCTTAAATGTTGCTGTTAAATCTAAGTGGTAATATGAGTAGTTACTGTACTCTTCTTTCAACTCTTCTGTATGTTTGAAATTTTTCATATAAAATTTTAGGAAAAGGTGAGAAGAAAATTAAACTACAAAAAATAAAAATTCAATATATATGCAAAAAGTATTTACTGACCCAGACACCATTGATTTTAAAACACACCACTGAGAAAGAAAATTTGCTACCAATTAATGACATGTCATTGATTGTAAGGTGAATCTGGATTTAGTGGTATTAAAATGTGGAGTAATATGCATCTTGTAATTGATGATATATTAAAAGCAAGGCTTTGTGCTTTCAACTGTCTAAATGAGTGGCACAGATAACTGACTACTTTAGAAGTTAATGAAAGTTAAAGTTATATAAGAAGATCAGAGTAAACTTTTTTTTGAAAAGACTAAACTGCTTCTTGAAATTTATCTAGATTATGAATATAGCAAAACATGCAGGACTGGGCTATGTGGGTGATGAAACATGAAGAAGGATTTGGATTAATAATAGATATAGTTTTTAGTGGAAATAGTATAGGCAAAAGTAGAAGTTGGTATTGAAGAACTGTGAATGCAAACTTGGATGAATGCAAAGATCATTAGGATGAATGCAAAAATCCAAATTCAGCAAAGATCATTAGGTTTCTTTGTTTTTGTAAGGTTAATTCTGGATCTTTCTCTCACATTTTATTGAAAATGTGGATCTCAGGATTGTTGGAAGATTTGAGTCCATGAGTCACAGTGTTCATTTCTATCTAGGTGGAAGTAATATATCAGGAGGAGAAGGCAATGGCACCCCACTCCAGTACTCGTGCCTGGAAAATCCCATGGACGGAGGAGCCTGGTAGGCTGCAGTCCATGGGGTCACTAAGAGTCGGATACGACTGAGCGACTTCACTTTCACTTTTCCCTTCATGCATTGGAGAAGGGAATGGCAACCCACTCCAGTGTTCTTGCCTGGAGAATCCCAGGGACGGGGGAGCCTGGTGGGCTGCTGTCTATGGGATCGCCGAGTCGGACACGACTAAAGTGACTTAACAGCAACAGCAACAGTATATCAGGAATAGTTAAAAGAGTTCATATGATAAATGAAGAAGATAAAGGGTGATAAGGTCCCCAGAGTAATATAAAAGTAGAAGTAAAAAAGACTGAAGTGTTAGGATAAGATTGTTCTTGGTAACAAAAAGGCTAGCAAGTGGGAGTTAAGTAAAAGAACAGGATTTGATGGTCAAGATTCTTTCTCCAGGAACTCTGATAAAATGACATATCAGTATCAGCTTTCATATGGCAAAACATTTCTAAAGAAGGTCCATTCCATAATGTCAAAGTATAAAGGTGGTTTATTGTACTTCTTTCTAGAAGCCTGCCAGGTTGATGAACAGATTGAGAGACAGCATCAGGATGACCAAGATAAATATTTGATGCAAGTTGGATTCCATGACAAGAAAACAATTACCAGTAAGAGTGGCCTTGACTATAATGAACTTGGAAACATACTTTATCTGAGTACAAACCTTTTTGCTTCAATACAAAGGCCCCATAAATATGAATCATTTGGATATAATATGGTTGATAATTTAGACTTATATAGTAGAAGTTCTGTGGGAAAGAAATATGATAATGGATGTGCAAAATTATTCTTCCATACTGAGTATGAGAAAACAACTCCCAGAGTGAAACCTTATGGATATAAAGAGTGTGGGAAGACCCTCAGGCAAAAGAAGGGTCTTAGTCTACATCAGAGAATTAAAAATGGAGAGAAACCCTTTGAATGTACTGCCTGTAGGAAAACTTTCAGCAAGAAGTCACACCTCATTGTACATTGGAGAACTCATACAGGAGAGAAACCCTTTGGATGTACAGAATGTGGAAAAGCTTTTAGCCAAAAATCTCAGCTCATTATACACCTGAGAACTCATACAGGAGAGCGACCCTTTGAGTGTCCAGAATGTGGAAAAGCTTTCAGAGAAAAATCTACTGTCATTATACATTACAGGACTCATACAGGAGAGAAACCTTATGAATGTAATGAATGTGGAAAAGCCTTCACTCAGAAGTCAAACCTCATTGTCCATCAGAAAACCCACACAGGAGAAAAAACTTATGAATGCACCAAATGTGGGGAATCTTTCATACAGAAGCTTGATCTAATTATACATCATAGTACTCATACAGGAAAGAAACCCCATGAATGTAATGAATGTAAGAAAACTTTCAGTGATAAGTCAACTCTCATTATACATCAGCGAACTCATACAGGAGAGAAACCTCATAAATGTATGGAATGTGGGAAGTCTTTCAACGAGAAGTCAACCCTCATTGTGCATCAGCGAACTCATACAGGGGAGAAACCCTATGAATGTGATGTGTGTGGGAAAACCTTCACCCAAAAGTCAAACCTTGGTGTACATCAAAGAACTCATTCAGGAGAGAAACCCTTTGAATGTAATGAATGTGAGAAAGCATTCTCTCAGAAATCCTATCTCATGCTACACCAGAGAGGTCATACAGGAGAGAAGCCCTATGAATGCAATGAATGTGAAAAAGCATTTTCCCAGAAATCTTATCTCATTATACATCAAAGAACACATACAGAAGAAAAACCCTATAAATGCAATGAATGTGGCAAAGCCTTCAGAGAAAAGTCGAAGCTCATTATACATCAGCGAATTCATACAGGAGAGAAACCCTATGAATGTCCTGTATGTTGGAAAGCTTTCAGCCAGAAGTCGCAGCTCATAATACATCAGCGAACACACACAGGAGAGAAACCCTATGCATGCACCGAGTGTGGCAAAGCCTTCAGAGAAAAATCAACATTCACTGTTCATCAGAGAACTCATACTGGAGAGAAACCCTATAAGTGTGCAGAATGTGGGAAAGCCTTTACTCAAAAATCAAATCTTATTGTACATCAGAGAACGCATACAGGAAAGAAAGCCCATGGGAAAGGTCATTCTTGGAAGTCCAAGCTCATTGCACATTAGAAAGTTGATGGTGCATTTGTGTTTACTGAAGGACATTTTTGTCCGTTTAATTAAACATTTAAAAAGTATATTCTGACTTCTGGTTTAAATATAAGGAGTAAAGTCAGCCTTTTTTTTTTTTTTTTCTTTTCATCTCAGTCTTCACCCAGAAGCTACAAGGAGAAAAGGAAGGACTTTGTATCTGACAAAATTAGGAAATAGCTGAAAACAGATGAGAGGGCTGCCAGAGGCAGAGGAAATCAAGCACCAGTGCAAGGAGAGTTCAAAGGCTAGAGAGGAGTGGTCAAGGCTGCAGATGTGAGATAGCACTGGTAAGGACTCTTAGCCAAGTTTTAGGCTATTCCCTAAGTGCAAGACCATATAGATGCATAACAGTGGTAACAGAGCATGGGCAGGTGGGATGTTTCCTCAACCCATATGGAAGTCTCAGGAGAGACAGGCAGGGGCCTCAACAAGGAAGTGCTCAGACAAGCCATATTTGCAGAAAGTTGTCTATACTTGTGAGAGGAGCAGTTGGTAGGGGTTGGGGAAAGAGAAGGGAGTGTTCTTGTGAAGAAACCAACAGCTGCCCCTCTTTACTGACTCTGGAGAAGTCTGAAAGAACTACCAAATGGGAAAAAAAAATTCCAGCTGGAAAAGCTCTGATCTGCCTAGAACATGGCCCCTTTTTCTTCCCCTACATGAACTTCCAGCAAACAGCAAGTCCAGGAAAACTTACTCAAGGAGGAATGATTCCAAAGAATCAAAACCAAAAACACACATGGCTTTTGAGCCAGCAGTTCCACTTCTAGGACTGTATATACTCATGCATGTACCAAAAGATGGACATAGAGACGTATTCAGTGATGTACTGTTTGTGAAAACAAAAGGTTAGAAGCTTTCCACATGGCTCCTGAAACCCTGAAATGTTCATACAGCAACCTTTCAGGTAGACAAAAAAGAATAGATAAAGAAAACTTGGACACCATTTGTATAGTGATGTGGGATGATATCCAACATACATTATTGGGTGAGAAAAGCAAGGTGCAGGATAGTGAGAATACTATGCTGCCATTTGTATATAAAAAGGAGAATAAATGGTAAATACATAATTGAGTGTATATGCATAAACTATCTCTGGAAAGATACACAAGAAGCTGGGAACCTTGATTACCTCTGGGAAAGGGATGGGGAAGTGGGTGGCTTGAGGGAAAGAACTGGGAGTGAGATAACTTTTGAAAATTATACTATGTGGATGTACTACCTTCTCAAAAAATAACTTTTAAACGTGTTTTGTTCTGTTAGTGTTCAAAGGAAGTCAGATTCCAGATACAGGATTTCATAACATTTAAATATAGATACGCTTAAGGTGGAGCTTAGGGCTTCCCAGGTGGCTCAATGATAAAGAATCTACCTGCCAGTGCAGGAGACACAGGTTTGATCCCTGGGTTGGGAAGATCCCCTGGAGTAGGAAACGGCAACCCACTCCAGTATTCTTGCCTGGAAAATCCCATGGACAGAGGAACCTGGTGGGCTGCAGTCCCTGGGGTTGCAAAGAGTTGGACACAACTGAGCACGCACATACAAAACAGACTCACAGACACAGAGAACAGACTTGGGGTTGCCAGGGAGAAGAGGGAGGGGAGGGATGGACTGGGAGTTTGGGGTTAGTAGATGCAAACTTATATTTAGCATGGATAAACAACAAGGTCCAACTTTATAGCACAGGGAACTATATTCAATATCCTGTAATAAACCATGACTGAAAAGAGTATGTAGCACTTAGCTATGCAGAAATTAACACAATATTGTAAATCAATTATACTTCAATAAAATTAAAAAACAGAAGGAACTTCATCCTCCTACTGATAGAAAAATATTCCTGGGGTTTCTGGCCCATCAAAGGTCACCCTTAAGTGGGATGGGGAGGGGTGGTCAGGTCTTGCCACTTGAGGTTGATTTTGGACTCCTGCTTCCTGGAGGCCAGGTGGCAATCTGATGTGATGGGCCGTGTAGGTAATCAGAGGTGAGTGAGGCAGGGACCCAGAGGCAAAGGAGTGGGGATGAACAGCAGAATGTGGATAAATGGAATGGAATTGGGGGAAAGATGATGAAGGGCTGAGTATGGGAATGGGTCGATGAGGGGCAGAGTGGGGGTGAACAGGGCAGGGCAGAGAAATGGAAGTATCCAATAGAGTGAGTTACTGGAGAAGAAACAGTTGAATGTAAGCAATGCCAGGGAGAATGGGAGTGAATAGTTTGAGCAGACAGAGGGTGGATATTGGAAATGTGGACCAAGTGGAATAAATTGGGAATAATATGAGGCACAGTGGGCGTGACAGTGGTGAATGGGGCAGAGTGAAAGGCAGTCAGGCTAATGGAAAAATGGGGTAGAGTGTTTAGTAAGTGCATAGAGGAAGAGTGTGGGTGGGCAACGTGTGGCAGACCACCAGACCAGGCGAGTGCCAGGTGGTATGTGTGGTGAGTGAGGGGGATCTGTGGAGTTGCGCTGTAGGGTCTCAGAGTCTCAGTGATGCAGAAGCTCGTGTTGATGAGAACTGAGGGGAAGAAGTGGGAGGTGGTCTCAGAAGCTTCCCCAGGCCCCCCACTGGTGACCACAGGTATATGGGATGGGAGCAGCCTATGATCAGGACACACAGCTCAATGAACAGTTTCTCCATGTCAACAACATGCAGAGAGGGCAAGGCCCTCTGACAAGTGTATCCCTGACACCTTCCCCAAATCGACTTGATATTCACATTCCTATATTTCAGTAACTCTTGTTTCTTCCATAGTAGATTTCATTTATTCTCTTTAATGCATCCTACAAGCTATTAACTTACTTGCTGACTATATTTAACACATCTTAGGAATTCTGCCTGCGTCTCAAAAGCTGCTTGCTTAGTCATCACCTGTACTTCACACATTGGCTCCTATTTCAAGCTCCTAGTGTACTTACTACCTATGCTTAACACTTCTTAGGAGCTTCCTCCATCACATTTGTTTTCTTGTCCTTCAGACGTAATGAAGCAATAGAGAAAATCACATTCTTTGAAAAGATTAATAAAGTGAGAAACCCTGGGCTGATCAAGGGAGGAAAAAAAAAAGGAAAACACAAATTTTCAAATCAGAAATGATATAGTGGATATCACTACAGATTTAATATAAACATCAAGGAATTATGAAAAAACTCTGACAGTAAAGTTGATAATGTAATTAATAAAGGAGAAAAATATGATGACCTCTATAGATGTAGAGAAAGGATCTCATAAAACTCAACACCCTTTCCAAATATAAATTAACAAACTAGGACTAGAAGAGAACTTCCTTAAGTCTGATAAAGGGTGCATTAAAAGAAATCGCAAAGATTTAATGGTGATATAGTAAAAACTTCTCTTGAGACAAGATACCTGCTATGCCCACTCCTATTCAACAATGTACTGGAGGCCTTGGGCAGTGAAATAAAGCAAGAAAAAGGAGTAATGACTGGAAAGGAATAAATAAAACTCTCAGTGTCTGCAGGTGACATGTACACACAGAAAATCCCAAAGGACCTACAGATACATTCTGAATAAGTGAATTTAGCACACTTGCTAAATATAAGCTGAAATTACAGAAAGTGTTTATCTTTGTACTGGCAGCAAACAACTAGAAAACTGACACCACAGTTTCAATTTTGGGGAACAGAGAGAAACAAGCAATCGGGCCATAGAATGGAAGTCCTTGAAAGTTTAAATTTGGATGGGGTGGAATCTGACTAAAACACAGGGAGAAAAACACCTTGAGGTTTCTCACAAGGGTGAGAGAAGTAGAAGAAATGAAAGTCACAAAGGTAAGGACAGCTCTTTAAGTGTCTGTGTAAGGAAAGGAATTGACAACTGGAGAGAGGGAAAGTAAAAAGGCCAGGGAAGGGGAGAATGATCGAGAAAAGTTCATTTCAGCCTGAGGAGGCAAGGATAACATCCTGAGGACATGGCAGGCAGGCAGCGTTCTTTTTTCTTTTTATATGTTGATTTTATATTATTTTTAAAATTTTGGTTGCACTGGGTCTTTGCTGCAGCACATGTGCTCCAGAGCGCACAGGCGGCATAGTTGTGGCATGAAGGCTTAGTTGCCCCACAGCATGGTACTGCTACTGCTAAGTCACTTCAGTCGTGTCCGACTCTGTGTGACCCCATAGACGGCAGCCCACTAGGCTCCTCTGTCCCTGGGATTCTCCAGGCAAGAACACTGGAGTGAGTTGCCATTTCCTTCTCCAGTGCATGAAAGTGAAAAGTAAAAGTGAAGTCGCTCAGTCGTGCCTGAATCTTAGCGACCCCATGGACTGCAGCCTACCGGGCTCCTCCATCCATGGGATTTTCGAGGCAAGAGTACTGGAGTGGGGTGCCATTGTCTTCTCCAGCCCCACAGCATGAGAGATCTTAATTCCCCAACCAGGGATTGAACCTGAGTCCCCTGCATTGGAAGATGGACTCTTAACCACTGGACCACCAGGGAAGTCCCAGGGTTCTTTCTCAAAGCTAAGCAAAGAGTAGGGGAAGATTCATGGAGAGGTCCTTTAATCTAAAGAACTCCTATCCATGTCCTACCTCTTTTCCTTTGAGGAATACTGTTGGCATGTCTGTGGCACATCAAAGGAACCTCTTCCTCACTGGCTGGAATCTTCCATCCACCATCCATTATCCCCAATCTTTCTAGTTCTCATTCACCTATGCAATTTTAGATTTTTCTTTGTGCTCTTCTTTCTCAAACATGAAGATTAAGTCTGGTTTGGTAACTTGATACCCTGATAAGAGGACATGATTCAGGATTTAAGGTATCTGCTTGGGCTTGGGGCCTTCTGAAGACTGAGGAAGGGGCAGTTTCAGTGGCTACACAACAAAGCTGCTCAATTTTATCTTGGCAAAGGCTGCCCATTTCCCTTGAAAGGTGAGAAAACAAATACCCACTCCAGGGTCTAAAAGGGATGAGAACATTTCACTCCTGAATATGTTTAGCACTTCAGAGGTAATAAGACCCCACATATCTTTTCCTCATCACCCAAGGATGATGTTGCTTCACAAACCAGCCCCTGTACACAGAGGGTGGCCAGGGGAAGTGCTGGGTATCTTGGCAGGGGTTCCCAGTCTGGCATATAGGGCTACAGGCCCTACTGGTTGGTCATTCAAATTTACTGAAGCCTAGGGCAGTACTTCGTTCTACACAGCCAAAGCGGTTTTATCTTTGTAGCAATTTAATCTGCTGCTTTAACATTGCATGCTGTCTACAAGCCCTGTTATAGAGGAGATGAAATCTCCATTCAGTGTCATGATCTTTTGCCCAGTCTTTCACATTGTGACCTTTGAAATGAGACACCTGATCACTGTCTAGTCGATGACGGTATCTATTTGGTACTCAGTTTCTCTAATCCCTTAATGGTGGCAGTCTGGTTTGTGCAGTGACAGGAAAGCTTGGGTTAGGCCAGACGCAGTGTCCACACAAACCAAGGCATTTTTAGAACCCTTTCTCAGAGGGAGGGAGTCTATTATCAACTTGCCAATCCCTCACCACTTGGGAACTCCAGTGGATGGCCCCAGACCCCTTTGACAGCTGCCTTGGACATTGCATAGAACACACAGGACATGCTGTTACTGCATTAACCAAGTCACTGCATTTCAAGGGCAATCCAGCATCTTTGGCAATATAGCGTTCCACCTGGATGCTATGGTAATGGCTTTTCCTGTGCACTCAATCAGTTGTATCTACCGAAGGGTCAGTTGCTAGGTCACATACCTGAGCTAGGGCATCAGCTTCCTGATTGCAAGGAGTGTCAGTGCCTTGCGAGCTGGGATCTGGAAGACAGTAAGCATGGACTCAGGCTCTTGCAGGTGAGCCCAAATGTCTTCATATATCCTGACTCCACAAGGGCTTATTCATGATTATCTACCCCTCAGCTTTCCATTGTGCAAGTCATAGAGTTAACTCCTTTAGAACAACCCAATTGTCAATGCAAAGGACTAATGGCCAGGCATCATAAGTGATCACCAGCTGAACTGCTCTGAGTTCAGCCCACTGAACACTTCCCAAGGAGCATATGATTTAGTCTGGGGCAAGGCCAAGGAATCTATTTTTACTATACTCAACTGTATTGCCCTCATATCACCAGCAAATTAAACCAATATTATGTGTGTTAATATCCACTTAATGACACCAATCGTAAAATAGATAACCAATGGGAATTTGCTGTATGGCTCAGGGAACTCAAACAGGGGCTCTGTGACAATCTAGAAGGGTAGGATGGGGAGGGAGGGGACATGGGTGATTCTTGTTGATGTTTGACAGAAAACAAAATTCTGTAAAGCAATTATCCTTCAATTTAAAAAATTTAAAAAGTATAATTCATGTATCTTTTTGAAAAATAAATTTTTTCTCTGGAAAAAAATCTTATTTCTTGTTTCCAGGCAACTGTATACTAGGCATCAGCTTGAATTTCCCCCACTCCCACTTTATAAGCTGCAGGGGTTACCACAGGAATAGGGATGAGGGCATCTGGAGGATCTACATACTCTACGTGCCTAGTAGCACCTGCAATCTAAGGAGAGTGGGCTGACTGACAGGGTGCTTCTTTGCTGTGAATAGGCATGCCACTTAGTCAAAGTGGGGGTGTTAAGCCATGACAGAGGTGGGTCAATGGAACATACTCTCAATCCACTCCTGGATAGGAAGGGGAGTTTTTCTCATGATGCTGTTCCTTTGTAAGAGGCTCTACCTGGAGAAACGCTGTGCATGCTGCTAGGAGCTGTTGTTCTATGGGGATATGTTGGATTTCTGCTCCCTTCCAGAGCTGGAAACAGAATCCTAGGGGTACTCTCTTTGTTGTCTCTGCCATGGTGCCCAACCCATCCTTTCCAGAGCCCCAGACACATCTAATTCAAATGGTAGCCCTGTTTGGGAGATGCATCAAGCTTTCATCTGCTTCAATAATATTTTTGGCTCTTAAAGGCAGTTTGCTGCTCTCATCCCCAGTTCCACGTGGACTTGCCTCCACAGATCATGCTAGCTACCACTCTCCATCACTGCAAATGAGCTTTCCACAGAGTCCCTCTTATACTAACCACTCTAGGATCACTGGTTTTGGGGGCAGTAGAAACAGTATACATTTGGGACATCACATAACAATGAAAAGACCAGACAGAGCTATGTCCACATAAATTAAACTAGCCATCCATGAACTGGAACTCTCGACTGAATCTTACCATAGTTTAGGAGCCATGGTGTTAGATAACCACATAGCCCTAAATTACTTATTGGTTGCTTGTCTGAGGATGAGGGTGGGGTCCTGCATACTTGCCAATACATCTCTCTACATATGAGTAGATAACACCAAGTTTTACTGAAAGTCAGGGATATACACCATAGAGGTCATAATATCACTCTACTGACGAAACAGATTGAACAAATAAAAATCTTTCCTAATTGATTCTCCTGTGTTTCCCTACTAAATTGGCAGACTGGCTTTGAAGGGGCTTTGAAATCTCAGTTTGTGTCTTTATAGAATTCTGGGTCTTGAGGATGCTTTGCACTGACTCCAAACTCATGTGTTAAGAAATAACATACAGGGGCTTTCCTGGTGGTTGAGAATCCACCTGCCAATGCAGAGGACACTGGTTCAATCCCTGGTCCGGGAAGTTCCCACATGCCGCAGAGCAACCAAAGCCCCATGCACCACAACTACTAAGCCAGTTCTAGGGCCCATGAACCACAATTACTGAGCCCCTGTGCTGCAACTACTGAAGTCCACATGCCTACAGCCTGTGTTCTACAACAAGAGAAGCCACTGCAACGAGAAGCCTGTGTACTGCAACAAAGACCCAGCACAACCATAAATAAATAAATCTTAAAAAAAACCGACCTACAACTCAGGTTGCAAAACAACATGGGACCGGGGGATGAGCTGTTACATAAATGAGACAAAGACGGCCCAAGTATACTAGCCCTATATTGTTTACTTTTTCACAGCAGGCCAATACCCTTAGCTGAAAAGTTGCTGGTGCCAAACTCAAATTTTTACACACGCATTTGTTTTAAATATAGCTCCAATAAGCAGACTTTTAGCCATTTAGAGCCTGCCTGCTTTGTATACTCCTCAAAATTTCAGGCAACATTAGCTAGCCATTTGAAAAGATAAATCCTAGGTCTATAAAAGATCCCAAACCACTGTGCTCCTTAGGGCACTTACACAGAGACTTTCTACCTTGACATATAAATCCCCTCTTAGACACCCCTCACACTGGAGTTTCCTTGTCCTTCTCCCCTTCTGAGTGGCGTGGTTCCTGGATGTCAGGAAGCATTTAACAGGAGGCTTCCTGTGTGCTGTTTTGGATCTGTCATGAATCCTTTGTTCCTTAATTCCTGAATATTCAGGAATTAAGTGGAGTGGCAAACCGCTCCTGGGGCTGAGGAATACATGCATTTCCTTCATTAGTTTTTCCATGCGGTGATAAGTAACTATTTACGACCCTCTTCATTTTATGAACCATACGGTAAAAGTGATTATTTACAACCCTCTCTCTTTGATATGGATTGTCTTATGTTTCCTTGATAATTTGTAAGTCTGGACTTTTGATCTTTATCTTTGCTGAACAAAGCTACCTTGTAAGACAGTAGATATACCCACATTATGTTGACTAAAACACCCTTGTTCCATCAGAGCTTGGGTCCCTGTGTCTGTCTTTCTTTCTCTCTCTCTCTGGCTAATTCTCTGGAGTGTAGGAACTTGTGCTCACTCTCCTGCCCAGACTTCTAAGACCCTCTCGAGAAGGTGCACTGTGCCTTCACCCCCTCGAGAGGGCACCTGGTGCCTTTGTGAGCGACGCAAGCCCTGTGCCAAGGGCTTTATTGGGTTCTGCATAAACCGGGGGATATCAGCCTCTCTCTCTCTTTTACTTTCTTATCGTCAACTCTGGACCACCAGGTTCCGGTCCATTAAAGGACCTCAACACCTGGAAGGTCTTCAGCTATGAGGACATCCTCTTGCCTGTATCCTTTCAAAGCATTATTTTAAAGCTGCTGTGTGCTTCTACCACTTTGTGGCCAGATTTTTTCCCTTGACCAGACCTGAAAACTCTTAAAAAAAAACTTTATATTTTGTTCTGAGGCATAGCTAATTAACAAACAATGTTGGAATAGTTTTAGGCGAACAACAAAGGGACTCAGCCATACATAAACATGTATCCATTCTCCCCCGAACTCCCCTCTCATCCAGGCTGCCATATAACATTGAACATAGTTCCATGTAGGTCCTTTTTGGTTATCCATTTTAAATATAGCAGTGTGTACATGTCCATCCCAAACTCCCTAACTATCGCTTCTGCTTGACCTCCCCTGGCAACCATAAGGTTGTTTTCTAAGTCTGTGAATCTGTTTCTGTTTTGTAAATAAGTTCAATTGTATCACTTTTTAGATTCCATATATAAGGGATGTCATTTTCTCCTTCTCTAACTTCACTCAGTATGACAGTTACTGGGTCCATCCATGTTGCTGCAAATGACATTACTTCATTCTTTTTAATGGCTGAGTAACATTCTATTGCATATATGTACCACATCTTTATCCATTCCTCTGCCAATGGACATTTAGATTGTGTCCATGTCTTGGCTACTGTTAACAGTGCTGCTATTAACACTGGGATGCATGTATCCTTTCAGATCATGTTTTTCTCCAGACACATGCCCAGCAGTGGAACTACAGGGGTGTATGGCAACTCTATTTTTAGTTTTTAAGGAACCTCCACACTGTTTTCCATGGTGGCTGTACCAATTTACATTCCCACCAACAGTGTACGATGGTTCCCTTCTCTCCACACTCTCTCCATCATTTATTGTTTGTAGATTTTTGGATGATAGCCATTTTGACTGGTGTGAGGTGATATCTTATTGTAGTTTTGACTTGCATTTCTCTAATAATTAGCAATGTTGAACATCTTTTCATGTGCCTCCTGGCCATCTATATGTCTTCTTTGGACAAATGTCTATGTAGGTCTTCTGCCCATTTTTTGATTGCGTTGTTTTGATGCTGTTATGTATCATGGACTATCTGTAAATTTTGTCAGTTAGATATTTGCAAATATTTACTCCTAGTCTGTAGATAGATTTTGTTTATTATTTCTTTTCCTCTGCAAAAGCTTTTGAGTTTAAGTAGGTCCTAATTGTTTATTTTTGCTTTTATATAATTTATTCTGGGAGATAGATTGAAAAGATATTGCTGTGGTTTATGTCAGAGAGTGTTCTGCCTATATTTTTCCTCTAGGAGTTTTATAGTGTCAAAAAAAGACATGATTATTAATGCAACGTGTGATCCTAGATTGGATCCAGGACCAGAATCGGTGAAAACAAATGAGATAATATATGATACTGATGTTAAATTTCTTGATTTAAAATAACTACTGCACTGTTTTCATGGTTGTTATGGACTGACTGTTTATGTCCCTCAACAAATTCATATGCTGAAGCTGTAACCCCATGGTGTGGTTGTGTTTGGAGGTGGGGAAATAGGGAGAACAAGATGGCGGAGGAGTAGGTGGACCTGGAATACATCTCTCTCCATGGATACACCACGAATACACTTTAAGACACAGAAGATATTGCAGAACACCATCTGAGAGTGGGCACGAGTACCTGGTTGCCAGAAAATAATACACAGGCCCATGCAAAATTTGGTAGGACGAAGGAAGGAGGTGGGAAAAAGATGAGAGTGAGCAGGACTGGACCTGCACCTGGCAGGGGGTGGCTGTGTGTGAGAGGAACTGAAGCAGGGATCAGATCCCCACATTGGGGCATTGTTTGGAACAGAGAAGCATTTGAGGCTGAGAGTGAAGCAGCTGATCTGTGACAGTTCTGAATGGAATGAGAATCACACAAACAATCCTTGTCACAGCCGCACATAATGCTGGACAGGGACGCAAGTCCCTTAGAAAGCACAGTGGCTGGGAGTTGGAGCATAGGTATTGGAGAGCAATCTCAGGGTGAGGTCTGCTTTTGACTGTGGGGAGATAGCCTGAGGGGGTGTGAGGGAGGAGATCATGGAGGGAAATGCTTCTGGAGGAAAACCAGGCAGCCTTGGAGGCAAGGCAATACTGCTGAGTCACATGCAGGGGGTGGAACATTCACTGTAGCTTCTCACTCCCCAAATGCCAGCACCAGCAGCTGAACAACAGAGAAAGACCCCAGAGAGGATGGTACGTTACGTGCCTGATGCACAGAGTAACAGAGAAGGATCCTAGCAAGGGTGGCCCTTTAAGCACCTGACACGCCAAGCAACAGAAAAGGATCACAGCCAGGGGGAACATTTAAGCACCTGAAGTGACAAGCAATAGACAAGGACCCCAGCCAGGATGGCCCATTAAGTGCTTAAGGTGCCGAGCAACAGAGAAGGACCCCCAAATGGGAAGGGGTCCCTTAAGCACATGACACGCCAGACAACAGAGAAGGACCCCGGCCAGGGTAGACATTTAAGCACCTGACACACTGAGCAACAGAGAAGGACCCCAGTCAGAGGGAACCTTAAGTGCCTGGTGTGCCAATAGAAAAGGACCCCAACCAGGAGATGGAGAAGGGAATGGAAACTCACTCCACTATTCTTGCCTGGGAAATCCCATGGACAGAACCTGGTAGGATGCAGTCTATGGGGTTGCATAGTCAGGCACGACTTAGCGACTGAACAAAAACAACCAACAAGGAGGACGTATAAGTGCCTGCTGCGCCAAGCAGCAGAGAAGGACCCCAGCCAGAGTGAACATTTAACCTTCTGACGCACCAAGTAATAGAGAAGGACCCCAGGCAGGGTGGCCATTTAAGGGCCTGTCATGCCAAGCAACATAAAAGGACCCCAGGCAGGGGGACCTTTAAGTGCCTGACATGCCAAGCAACAGAGAAGGACCCCCCAATTGCAGGTGGGGGGCCATTTAAGCACCTGACACATCGAGCAATAGGGAGGGACCCAACCAGGTGGGCCCTTTAACTGCCTGATGCACCAAGCAACAAAAAAGGACCCCAACATGGGTGGCCATTTCAGTGCCTGATGCACTGAGCAAAAGAGGAGCTGCCCAGCCAGGGGCACTAATAAGTGGCTGATGTGCCAAGAAACAGAGAAGGACCCCCAGCCAGGGGGCCCTGTAAGTGACTGACACGAAAAGTAAGAGATGGATGCTAGCCAGTTTGGCCATTTAAGCGCTTAGTGTGCCAAGCAACAGAGAAGGACCCCAAGCAGGGGGGCCCCTTATGCCTCTGACAAGGAGAGCAGTAGGGAAGGACCCAAACCGGGTGGGGGCGGGCGGGGGACGGGGGCGGGCTTTAGTGCGGGATGCACCAAGCAACAGAAAAGGACCCCAGGGAATGTGGCCATTTAAGCTCCAGACACACCAAGCAACAGTGAAGAACTCAAGCCAGGAGGGACATTTAAGCACCTGGTGAACTGAGCAACAGAGAAGGACCCCAGTCAGAGGCCCTTTAAGTGCCTGACACACCAAGTAATAGAGGACCTCAGCCAGGGTAGGCATTTAGGTGCCTGACACACGAAGCAATAGAGAAGGACCCTAGCTAGGGTGGCCATTCAAGTGTCTGATGCACTGAGCAACAGAGAAGAACCCCAGACAGGGGGCCTTTTAAGTACCTGACATGGCAACTAATGAAAAGGACCCCAGCCAGGGTGGCTATTTAAGTGCCTGTCCCTTCAAGCAACAGAGAAGGACTCCAACCATGGGGACCCTTTAAACACCTGACACACTGAGCAACAGAGAAGGACCCCAACGGGGTGGGTGGGGCCCTTAAGCACCTGACAGGTTGAGCAACACGGAACGTCCTTAGCCAGGGCAGCCCTTTAAATGCCTGATATGCCAAGCAACAGAGGAGGGCCCCAACCAGGGTGGCCTTTTAAATGCCTGACGCACCAGGCCACAGAGAAGGACCCCATGCAGGGTGGCCATTTAAGAGCCTGTCATGCCAAGCAACATAAAAGGACCCCAGGCAGGGGGCCCTTTAAGTGCCCGATGTGCAGAGAAACAGAAAAGGACTCCAGGCATAGTCCCCTTTAGGTGCCTGACACTCCAAATAACAGTGAAGGACCCCAATCGGGGGCCCTTTAAGTGTCTGGCATGCCAAGCAACAGAGAAGGACCCTCGAACTGCAGGTGGGGGGCCATTTAAGCACCTAACACATAGAGCAATAGAGAGGGACCCAACCAGGTGGGCCCTTTAAGTGCCTGATGCACCAAGCAACAAAAAAGGACCCCAACATGGGTGGCCATTTCAGCGCCTGATGCATGAGCAAAAGTGGAGGAGCCCAGCCAGGGGCACTTATAAGTATCTGACATGGCAACTAATAGAGAAGGACCCCAGTCAGGGTGGTGATTTAAGTGCCTGTCCCTCCAAGCAACAGAGAAGGACTCCAACCATGGGGACCCTTTAAACACCTGACACACTGAGCAACAGAGAAGGACCCCAAAGGGGTGGGCAGGGCCCTTAAGCACCTGACACACTGACCAACAGGGAACGTCCTCAGCCAGGGCAGCCCTTTAAATGCCTGATATGCCAAGCAACAGAGAAGGACTCCAGTCAGGGTGGCCTTTTAAGTGCCTGATGCACCAGGCCACAGTGAAGGACCCCAGGCAGGGTGGCCATTTAAGAGCCTGTCATGCCAAGAAACATAAAAGGACCCCAGGCAGGGGGCCCTTTAAATGCCCGATGTACATAGAAACAGAGAAGGACTCCAGGCATGGTCCCCTTTAAGTGCCTGACACGCCAAGTAACAGTGAAGGACCCCAGTCGGGGGCCCTTTAAGTGCCTGACATGCCAAGCAACAGAGAAGGACCCCCCCAACTGCAGGTGGGGGCCATTTAAGCACCTTACACATCGAGCAATAGAGAGGGACCCAACCAGGTGGGCCCTTTAAGTGCCTGATGCACCAAGCAACAAAAAAGGACCCCAACATGGGTGGCCATTTCAGCGCATGATGCACTGAACAAAAGAGGAGGAGCCCAGCTAGGGGGCCCTGTAAGTGACTGACACGAAAAATAAGAGATGGATGCAGCCAGTTTGGCCATTTAAGCGCTTGGTGTGCCAAGCAACAGAGAAGGACCCCAAGCAGGGGGGGCCCCTTATGCCCCTGACACGGAGAGCAGTAGGGAAGGACCCAAACTGGGTAGGGGGGGCGGGGGACGAGGGCAGGCTTTAGTGCCTGATGCACCAAGCAACAGAAAAGGAACCCAGGGAATGTGGCCATTTAAGCTCCAGACACACCAAGCAACAGTGAAGAACTCAAGCCAGGGGGGTCATTTAAGCACCTGGTGAACTGAGCAACAGAGAAGGACCCCAGTCAGAGGCCCTTTAAGTGCCTGACACTCCACGTAATAGAGAAGGGCCTCAGCCAGGGTATGCATTTAAGTGCCTGACACACGAAGCAATACAGAAGGACTCTAGCTAGGGTGGCCATTTAAGTGCCTGTCCTTCCAAGCAACAGAGAAGGACTCCAACCATGGGGACCCTTTAAACACCTGACACACTGAGCAACAGAGAAGGACCCCAACAGGGTGGGCGGGGCCCTTAAGCACCTGACACATTGAGCAACGGGGAACGTCCTCAGCCAGGGCAGCCCTTTAAATGCCTGATATGCCAAGCAACAGAGAAGGGCCCCAACCAGGGTGGCCTTTTAAATGCCTGACGCACCAGGCCACAGAGAAGGACCCCATGCAGGGTGGCCATTTAAGAGCCTGTCATGCCAAGCAACATAAAAGGACCCCAGGCAGGGGGCCCTTTAAGTGCCTGATGTACAGAGAAACAGAAAAGGACTCCAGGCATGGTCCCCTTTAAGTGCCTGACACTCCAAATAACAGTGAAGGACCCCAGTCACGGGGCCCTTTAAGTGCCTGACATGCCAAGCAAGAGTACTCCCCCCAACTGCAGGTGGGGGCCATTTAAGCACCTGACACATCGAGCAATAGGGAGGGACCCAACCAGGTGGGCCCTTTAACTGCCTGATGCACCAAACAACAAAAAAGGACCCCAACATGGGTGGCCATTTCAGCGCCTGATGCACTGAGGAAAAGAGGAAGAGCCCAGCCAGGGGCACTAATAAGTGGCTGATGTGCCAAGTAACAGAGAAGGACCCCCAGCCAGGGGGCCCTGTAAGTGACTGACACGAAAAATAAGAGATGGATGCCAGCCAGTTTGGCCATTTAAGCGCTTAGTGTGCCAAGCAACAGAGAAAGACCCCAAGCAGGGGGGCCCCTTATGCCCCTGACATGGAGAGCAGTAGGGAAGGACCCAAACCGGGTGGGGGGGTGGGGGGGGACGAGGGCAGGCTTTATTGCCTGATGCACCAAGCAACAGAAAAGGAACCCAGGGAATGTGGCCATTTAAGCTCCAGACACACCAAGCAACAGTGAAGAACTCAAGCCAGGGGGGTCATTTAAGCACCTGGTGAACTGAGCAACAGAGAAGGACCCCGGTCAGAGGCCCTTTAAGTGCCTGACACGCCACGTAATAGAGAAGGACCTCAGCCAGGGTACGCATTTGAGTGCCTGACACATGAAGCAATACAGAAGGACTCTAGCTAGGGTGGCCATTTAAGTGCCTGTCCCTCCAAGCAACAGAGAAGGACTCCACCATGGGGACCCTTTAAACACCTGACACACTGAGCAACAGAGAAGGACCCCAACGGGGTGGGCGGGGTCCTTAAGCACCTGACACATTGAGCAACAGGGAACGTCCTCAGCCAGGGCAGCCCTTTAAATGCCTGCTATTCCAAGCAACAGAAAAGGGCCCCAGCCAGCGTGGCCTTTTACGTGCCTGACGCACCAGGCCACAGAGAAGGACCCCAGGCAGGGTGGCCATTTAAGGGAGTGTCATGCCAAGCAACACAATAGGACCCCAGGCAGGGGCCCTTTAAGTGCCCGATGTACAGAGAAACAGAAAAGGACTCCAGGCATGGTCCCCTTTAAGTGCCTGACACACCAAGTAACAGTGAAGGACCCCAGTCAGAGGGCCCTTTAAGTGCCTGACATGCCAGGCAACAGAAAAGGGCCCCAGCCAGCATGGCCTTTTAAGTGCCTGACGCACCAGGCCACAGAGAAGGAGCCCAGGCAGGGTGGCCATTTAAGGGAGTGTCATGCCAAGCAACACAATAGGACCCCAGGCAGGGGCCTTTTAAATGCCCGATGTAGAGAGAAACAGAAAAGGACTCCAGGCATGGTCCCCTTTAAGTGCCTGACACACCAAGTAACAGTGAAGGACCCCAGTCGGGGGCCCTTTAAGTGCCTGACATGCCAAGCAACAGAGGACCCCCCCAACTGCAGGTGGGGGCCATTTAAGCACCTTACACATCGAGCAATAGAGAGGGACCCAACCAGGTGGGCTCTTTAAGTGCCTGATGCACCAAGCAACAAAAAAGGACCCCAACATGGGTGGTCATTTTAGCGCCTGATGCACTAAGCAAAAGAGGAGGAGCCCAGCCAAGGGCACTTATAAGTACCTGACATGCCAAATAATACAGAAGGACCCCAGCCAGGGTGGTGATTTAGGTGCCTGTCCCTCCAAGCAACAGAGAAGGACTCCAACCATGGGGACCCTTTAAACACCCGACACACTGAGCAACAGAGAAGGACCCCAACAGGGTGGGAGGGCCCTTAAGCACCTGACACATTGAGCAATAGGGAACGACCCCAACCAGTGCGACCATTTAAGCACCTGACAAGCTGAGCAACAGAGAAGAACCCCAGCTGGGGGGCGGGGGCTTTAAATGCCTGATATGCCAAGCAACAGAGAAGGGCCCCAGCCAGGGTGGCCTTTTAAGTGCCTGACGCACCAGACCACAGAGAAGGACCCCAGCCTGGGTGGCCATTTAAGCGCCTGATATGCCAAATCATAGAGAAGGACCTCAGCCAAGGGGCCTTTAAAGTGCCTGAATGGCCGAGCAACAGAGAAGGACTAAAGAGGATCTCTGATTGCCAGCTGCTAGAAGCTAGGAAAATAGTAATAGGGCCATCGTTCCTTCGGCTGAGGCAGTCCATGTGCCTGCACACTTGGTGCCACCAGGGACCCTGTGATCCAAGCAGCTGTGCCACTTCCATGCTCATTCCTCACTGTAAAAGAGCTGCCAGAGACTAGAGAAAAACCTAATAGCAGCACATCTCCTGCACCATTGGTGCCCCTGCCATACACAGTATAGCCAGGGTCCCTGTGACCCAAGGAACCATGCCACCTCCATGCTCAATCCTCATTGGGACAGAGCTGCCAGAGGCTAGAAAAACCCTAAGAGCACCATATTTCCTGCTGCCCTAGCTGCTGGCTCCCCTGAGTACCGGGTGCTGCCAGGGCTCCTGCAATCCAAGCAGCTGCACCACCTCCACACCCAGTCCTCACTGGGGCTGACTCAAGTCTTCCAGGGCAGCCTCAGGAGCAAACTCCTGTAGATGACTCACATGCATAGGGGCACATAAAACCACAATTTAAGCCCAGAAGCAGTGTGGCTAAGGAAGAGGACCCAAAACTGTCCCATCAGCTGTACAAGCTGCAGATTAAATCCACAGTATCAACTAGGCAGACTCTGTGTCTATGGAATATATAAAAGGACAGTGAGAATTCCCACAAAAGAAAACACAGTAGCTCTGGAAGCTGTGGACACTGGAGACAAGAACACTCAGGAACAGGACCAATTAAGAGTCTGAGCTGCCCCTACAGCAGGTCCCGAGACCAGCCCAGTATTGGAGGGCATCCTAAGGAGGTGAGGTGGACTGTGACTCACAGCAAGGGAAAGGATGCTGACAGCTGAATTCCAAGAAAACATTTATTATTATTTTTATATTTTGATTTGTTCTGAAGTTGCATCTGGATTTTTTTCTTTTTTTCCCTCTTGCTGTAGTTGTTGGTTTTTTTAGTACTACTAAATTCATTTAAGCTTTTGAGAATTTTTTAAATCACATTTTTTATTTCCTTTATATACTGCCTCTGCATTGGCCTTCTGTGGTTCTGTGGGGTTTTTTCTTTAAAAAGTTGTTTTAAATTTATTATTTTTTTATACTTATTCTTTTGTTTGCTTTTCTTATTGTTCTTTATCTGGTATAATTATTCATATATATATATATAAATCTTTTTAATCTATACTCTATTTAATAAAGTTTGCTTTTATATTCTTTCTTTTTGTCACCATGTTTGTATGTTTTGTTTTCATTGCTGTATTCCCCAGTTGACACCTTCCTTTGATTTTGTTTTCTGGTTTGTGCTTTAGTTAGTTTTGTTTTCAACTGGTTGATATCATTTTTGGTTTCCTTTGCTTGCCGGGTCAATCTTGATTTTGTGTGTGTGTGTGTATTCCATTATTTTTGTTATTATTTGCCTGATTTTGTTTGTACTTAACATTTGTCTGGGATTAGTCTTCTGTTTCTTGTTTTGTTTTCTTGTGTTTGTTTTAATCCTCTTTAATTCCATAACTGGCCAATGCATTCCCGGCCAATGCATTGTGCTCATGTTAGTTTTTGGAGAAGGAAAATGGCAACCCACTCCAGTACTCTTGCCTGGAGAATCCCATGGAGGGAGGAACCTGGTAGGCTACAGTCCATTGGGTCACAAAGAGTCGGATACCACTGAGCGACTTCACTTTCACTTTCAATGCCATAACAGAAAGTGTGAAGAGGAACTAAAAAGCCTCTTGATGAAAGTGAAAGAGGAGAGTGAAAAAGTTGGCTTAAAGCTCACCATTCAGAAAACTAAAATCATGGCATCTGGTCCCATCACTTCATGGGAAACAGATGGGGAAACAGTGGAAACAGTGTCAGACTTTTATTTTTTGGGGTTCCAAAATCACTGCAGATGGTGATTGCAGCCATGAAATTAAAAGATGTTTACTCC
Source organism: Bubalus bubalis (assembly GCF_019923935.1). Lineage (NCBI taxonomy): Eukaryota > Metazoa > Chordata > Mammalia > Artiodactyla > Bovidae > Bubalus > Bubalus bubalis. The sequence continues at coordinate 56,352,402 of NC_059181.1, forward strand.
TTGGAAAGAAAGTTATGACCAACCTAGACAGCACATTGAAAAGCAGAGACATTACTTTGCCAACAAAGGTCTGTCTAGTCAAGGCTATGGTATTTCCAGTAGTCATGTATGGATGTGAGAGTTGGACTGTGAAGAAAGCTGAGCGCTGAAGAATTGATGCTTTTGAACTGTGGTGTTGGAGAAGACTCTTGAGAGTCCCTTGGACTGCAAGGAATCCAACCAGTCCATTCTGAAGGAGATCAGTCCTGGGCGTTAACTGGAAGGACTGATGCTAAATCTGAAACTCCAGTACTTTGGCCACCTCATGTGAAGAGTTGACTCATTGGAAAAGACTCTGATGCTGGGAGGGATTGGGGGCAGGAGGAGAAGGGGACAACAGAGGATGAGATGGCTGGATGGCATCACCCACTCGATGGACGTTAGTTTGAGTGAACTCCGGGAGTTGGTGATGGACAGGGAGGCCTGGCGTGCTGCGATTCATGGGGTTGCAAAGAGTCGGACATGACTGAGTGACTTTACTGAACTGAATGTCATGACAAATCACTTGTGGAATCTCAGTTCCCCAACCAGAGACTGGGCCCTGAGTCTGTGGAGTGGGAGTGCTACTTCCAAGAGCCTAGACTGCCAGTGAGCTCCTAACCCTAGGAAGTATTAATTAGTGAGAACACCCACAAAGGCAACCACTTGTATAGAAGACCCAGCATTGCCCAACTTCCAGCAGCACCCTGTGCAGGATGCCTCATCCAAACAACAAACAAAAACCAAACCAAAAACACAAACCAAATCATGAGCAGACAGGATTATAACCTCACACACCCTGCACAGCAGAGAGGAAAAAAAAACCCCTCACCTCCTTCCACCAGAAAGCAAGCACAAGTCACACCCAACACAAGGCCTACAAAATCCACTGGACCAACCTTAGCCACCAAGGACAGAAACCAAAAGGAAGAAGGAATTTGACCCTGAAGACTGGGAAAAGGAGACCTCAAACACAGTCAGTTAAAAAAAAATGAAAAGGCAGAGAAATATTGTGCAAATGAAGGAACAAGCTAGAAACACACAAGACAGAATAAACAAAGAGGAAATAGGCAAACTACCTGAAAAAGAATTCCGAGTACTGATAGTAAAGATGATCCAAAACCTCGAAAATAGAATGGAGAAAATGCAAGAATCAATTAACATATTTAACAAGGACCTAGAAGAAATAAAAGAATAAACAGACGAACAACACAATTACTGAAATTAAAAATACTCTATAAGGAATCAGTGGCAGAATATTTGAGGCAGAAGAATGGATAAGTGAGGTGGAAGATAGAATGGTGGAAATAGCTGCCAAAGAGCAGAATAAAGGAACAAGAATGAAAAGAACTGAGGATAGTCTCAAAGACGTCTGCGACAAAATGCACTAAAATTCAAATTATAGGAGTCCCAGAAGAAGAGAAAAAGAAAGGGTCTGAGAAAATTTTTGAAGAGATTATAATGTGTAAGAAATCTGTGGTACATATACACAATGGAATATTACTCAGCTATTAAAAAGAATGCATTTGAATCAGTTCTAACAAGGTGGATGAAACTGGAGCCTATTATACAGAGTGAAGTAAGTCAGAAAGAAAAACACCAATACAGTATACTAACGCATATATATGGAATTTAGAAGGATGGTAATGATGACCCTATATGTGAGACAGCAAAAGAGACACAGATGTAAAGAACAGACTTTTGGACTCTGGGAGAAGGCAAGGGTGGGATGATTTGAGAGAACAGCACTGAAATATGTATATTATCATATGTGAAATAGATTGCCAGTCCAGGTTCCATGCATGAGATAGGGGTGCTCAGGGCTGGTGCACTGGGATGACCCTGAGGGATGGGATGGGGAGGGAGGTGGGAGGGGGTTCAGGATGGGGAACACATGTACACCCATGGATGATTCATGTGAATGTATGGCAAAAACCACCACAATGTTGTAAAGTAATTAGCCTCCAATTAAAATAAACAAAAAAAATTTCCCCAACATGGGAAAGGAAATAGTCAATCAAGTCCAAGAAGCACAGAGTCCCATACAGCATAAACCCAAGGAGAAACATGCCAAGACAAATACTAATCAAACAAAGACTAAACAGAAAGAAAGAATATTAAAAGCAGCAAGAGAAAAGCAACAAGTAACATACAAGGGAAACTCCATACAATTAACAGCTGATCTTTCAGCAGAAACTCTGCAGGCCAGAAGAGAATGGCAAGATATATTTAAAGTACTGAAACGGAGGTGGGGCCTCTGAAGAAGTGAAGTGAAGTGAAGTGAAGTGAAGTTGCTTCAGTCATGTCCAACTCTTTGCAACCCCATGGACTATAGCCTGCCAGACTCCTCTGTCCATGGGATTTTCCAGGCAAGAATACTGGAGTGGGTTGCCATTTCCTTCTCCAGGGGATCCTCCTGACCCAGGGATCAAACCTGGTTCTCCCTCATTGCAGGCAGACTCTTTACCTTCTGAGTCACTAGGGAATTCCTTCTGAGGAAGTAATTACGGTTAAATGAAGTCTAATGGTGGAGATACCCTTGTGATACAAGGAGATACCCTTGGAGATACCACACGTTGAAGGTCAGAGAAACCCCAGCAAGACAGTAGATGCTGGAGTGGCTGTGAGGAGATACCCCACGTCCAAGAGCAAAGGAGAAGCCCCAGCAAGATGGTAGGAGGGGTGAATTCACGTTTAGAATCAAACCCCATTCCTGCCAGAGATGCTCAGAGGGCTCAAACAAATCCTGATGACCCAGGACCCCACAGAGACTGAGACAGAATTGTGTTTGAGTGTCTCCTGTGGAGGTATGGGTTGGTAGTGCTCTGTCGCAGGGACAGGGCTCTGGGTGCAGCAGACTTGGGTATGGCATAAGCCCTCTTGGAGGAGGTCGCCATTAACCCCACCACAGAGCTGCCAGAACTTACACAGGACTGGGAAATAGACTCTTGGAGGGCACAACAGAACCTTGTGCACCAGGACCCAGGAGAAAAGAGCAGTGACCCTACAGGAGACAGTAATGGACTTGCCTGTGGGTGTCCGGGAGTCTCCGGTGGAGGTGTGGGTCGGTGGTGGCCTGCTGCAGGGCTGGGGGCACTGAATGTAGCAGTACATGCATGGGATCTTTTGAGGGAGGTCACCATTATCTTCATTACCTCCACCATAGTTTTTCCCCAGGTAAACAGCAGAGATGGAACACAGCTGCACCCTTCAACAGAAAATTGGATTAAAGATTTACTGAGCATGGCCCCACCCATCAGAACAAGACCCATTTTCGCCCTCAGTCAGTCTCTCCCATCAGGAAGCTTCCATAAGCCTCTTATCTTTCTCCATCAGAGGGCAGACAGACTGAAAACCACAATCACAGAAAACTAACCAATCTAATCACATGGGCCACAGCCTTATCTAACTCAATGAAACTATGAGCCATGCCCTGTAGGGCCACCCAAGACAGACTGGTCATGGCGGAGAGTTCTAACAAAATGTCGTCCGCTGGAGAAGGGAATGGCAAACCACTTCAGTATTCTTGCCTTGAGAACCCCATGAACAGTATGAAAAGGCAAAAGGATAAGACACTGAAAGATGAACTCCCCAGGTCAGTAGGTGCCCCTTATGCTACTGGAGATCAGTGGAGAAATAACTCCAGAAAGAATGAAGAGATGGAGCCAGAGCAAAATCAACACCCAGTTGTGGATGTGACTGGTGATAGAAACAAGGTCTGATGCTGTTAAGAGCAATACTGCATAGGAACCTGGAATGTCAGGTCCATGAATCAAGGCAAACTGGAAGTGGTCAAACAGGAGATGGCAAGAGTGAATGTTGACATTTTAGGAATCAGTGAACTGAAATGACTGGAATGGGTGAATTTAACTCAGATGACCATTATATCTACTACTGTGAGCAGGAATCCTTTAGAAGAAATGAATAGCCATCATAGTCAACAAGAGTCCAAAATGCAGTACTTGGATGTAATCTCAAAAACGACAGAATGATCTCTGTTCATTTCCAAGGTAAACCACTCAATATCACAGTAATCCAAGTCTATGCCCTGACCAGTAATGCTGAAGAAGCTGAAGTTCATCATTCTATGAAGACCTACAATACCTTCTAGAACTAATACCCCCAAAAGATGTCCTTTTCATTATAGGGGACTGGAATGCAAAAGTAGGAAGCCAAGAAACACCTGGAGTAACAGGCAAATTTGGCCTTGGAATACAGAATGAAGCAGGGCAAAGGCTAATAGAGTTTTGCAAAGAGAACACACTGCTCATAGCAACACAAGAGAAGACTCTACATACGGACATCACCAGATGGTCAACACTGAAATCAAACTGATTATATTCTTTGCAGCCAAAGATGGAGAAGTTCTATACAGTCAGTAAAAACAAGACTGGGCTGACTGTGGCTCAGATCATAAACTCCTTATTCACAAATTTGGACTTAAATTGAAGAAAGTAGGGAAAACCACTAGATCATTCAGGTATGACCTAAATCAAATCCCTAACGATTATACAGTGGAAGTGAGAAATAGATTCAAGGGATTAGATCTGATAGAGTGCCTGATGAACAATGGACAGAGATTCGTGACACTGTACAGGAGACAGGGATCAAGACCATCCCCAAGAAAAAGAAATTCAAAAAAACAAAATGGCTGTCTGAGGAGGCCTTACAAATAGCTGTGAAAAGAAGAGAAGCAAAAAGCAAAGGAAAAAGGAAAGATATAAGCATCTGAATGCAGAGTTCCAAAGAATAGCAAGAAGAGATATGAAAGCCTTCTTCAGTGATCAATGCAAAGAAATAGAGGAAAACAACAGAATGGGAAAGACTAGAGATCTCTTCAAGAAAATTAGAGATACCAAGGGAAACATTTCATGCCAAGATGGGCTCCATAAAGGACAGAAATGGTATGGACCTAACAGAAGCAGAAGATATTGAGAAGAGGTGGCAAGGATACACAGAGGAACTGTACAAAAGGGATCTTCATGACCCCGATGATCACGATGGTATGATCACTCACCTAGAGCCAAACATCTTGGAATGCAGTCAAGTGGGTCTTTGGAAGCATCACTACAAACAAAGCTAGTGGAGGTGATGGAATTCCAGTTGAGCTATTTCAAATCCTAAAAGATGATGCTGTTAAAGTGCTGCATGCAATATGCCAGCAAATTTGGAAAACTCAGCAGTGGCCACAGGACTGGAAAAGGTCAGTTTTCCTTCCAATCCCAAGGAAAGGCAATGCCAAAGAATGCTCAAACTACCACACAATTGCATTCATCTCACACTCTAGTAAAGTAATGATCAAAAGTTCTCCAAGCCAGGCTTCAACAATGCATGAACAATCCAGATGTTCAAGCTGGTTTTAGAAAAGGCAGAGGAACCAGAGATTAAATTGCCAACATCCGCTGGATCATCAAAAAAGCTAGAGAGTTCCAGAAAAAAACATCTATTTCTGCTTTAATGACTATGCCAAAGCCTTTGACTGTGTGGATCACGATAAACTTTGGAAAATTCTGAAAGAGATGAGAATACCAGACCACCTGACCTGCCTCCTGAGAAATCTCTATGCAGGTCATAAAGCAACAGTTAGAACTGGACATGGAACAACAGACTGGTTCCAAATTGGGAAAAGAATATGTCAAGGCTGTGTATTGTCACCCTGTTTATTTAACTTATATGCAGAGTACATCATGAGAAACGCTGGGCTCGAAGAAGCACAAGCTGGAATCAAGATTCCTGGGCAATAACCTTCAATATGCAGATGACACCACCCTTATGGCAGAAAGTGAAGAACTAAAGAGCCTTTTGATGAAAGTGAAAGAGGAGAGTGAAAAAATTGGCTTAAAACTCTACATTCAGAAAACAAAGATCATGGCATCTGGTTCCATCACTGCGTGGCAAATAGATGGGTAAACAGTGGCAGACTATTTTGGGGGGGCTCCAAAATCACTGCAGATGGTGATTGCAGCCATGAAATTAAAAGACACTTACTCCCTGGAAGAAAAGTTATGACCAACCTAGACAGAGTATTCAGAGAAGGCAATGGCAACCCACTCCAGTACTCTTGCCTGGAAAACCCCATGGACGGAGAAGCCTGGTAGGCTGCAGTCCATGGGGTCACGAAGAGTCGGGCACAACTGAGCAACTTCACTTTCATTTTCCACTTTCATGCATTGGAGAAGGAAATGGCAACCCACTCCAGTATTCTTGCCTGGAGAATCCCAGGGACAGAGGAGCCTAGTGGGCTGCCATCTATGGGGTCGCACAGAGTTGGACATGACTGAAGTGACTTAGCAGCAGAGTATTAAAAAGCAGAGACATTACTTTGCCAACAAAGGTCTGTCTTGTCAAGGCTATGGTTTTTCCAGTAGTCATATATGGATGTGAGAGTTGGACTATAAAGAAAACTGAGTGCCAAAGAATTGATGCTTTTGAACTGTGGTGCTGGAGAAGACTCTTCAGAATCCCTTGGACTGCAAGGAGATCCAACCAGTCCATCCTAAAGGAAATCAGTCCTGAATATTCATTAGAAGGACTGATGCTGAAGCTGAAACTAATACTTTGGCCACCTGATGCAAAGAGCTGACTCATTTGAAAAGACCCTGATGCTGGGAAAGATTGAAGGCAGGAGGAGAAGGGGATGAGAGAGGATGAGATGGTTGGATGGCATCACCGACTCAATGGGCATGAGTTTGAGTAAACTTCGGGAGTTGGTGATGGACAGGGAGGCCTGGTGTGCTGCAGTCCATGGCATTGCAATGAGTCAGACACAACTGAGAGACTGAACTGAACTGAACTAAGGGTGGTGCCTTGATCTGATAGGATTAGTGTCCTTATAAGAAGAGATATCAGAGAAGGCTCATGCTCACTGTCTATGTGCATGCAGCCAGGAAAGGCCATTTGAGGAAACAATGAGAAGACAGCCATCTATAATGCATCAGGATAGAAAACCCAGAAATAAGTCTATGCGCCTATGGTCAATTAATCTATGACAAAGGAGGCAAGACTACACAATGTTGGAAAGACAGTCTCTTCAACAAATGGTGCTGGGCAAACGGGACAGCCACATGTAAAAAAGTTATTTTAGATCATTCCTTAACTCTATACACAAAAATAAGCTCAAAATGGATTAAAGACCTAAATTTGAGACAGGACACTATAAAATTCCTAGAGGAAAATATAGCAGAACACTTTCTGACATAAATCACAGCAACATCTTTTTCAATCCATCTCCTAGAATAATGGAAATAAAAGGAAAAATAAATGGGACCTACTTAAAAGCTTTTACACAGCAAAGGAAACAATAAACAATGAAAAACTACAGACTGGGATAAAATATTTGCAAATGATGTGGCCTATAAGGGCTTAGTCTCCAAAATTTACAAACAGCTTATGATGCTTAATAGCATCAAAACAAACAACCCACTCATAAAATGGGCAGAAGACCTGAATAGACATTTCTCCAAAGAGGACATACAGATGGCCAAGAGGCACATGAAAAGACATTCAACATTGCTACTAGTTATTAGAGAAATGCAAATTAAAACTACAATGAGATATCACCTCACAGCAGTCAAAATGGCCATCATCAAAAAAAATCCACAAACAACAAATGCTGTAGAAGATGTGGAGAGAAGGGCACCCTCTTACACTGTTTGTGGGAATGTAAATTGGTACAGCCACTATGGAGAACAGTATGGAGGTTCTCTAAAAAACTAAGAATAGTGCTACCATATGACCCTGCAATCCCACTCCTGGGCATATATCTGGAGAAAAACATGATCCGAAAGGATACATGCACCCCAATGTTCACTGTGGCAGTATTTACAATAGCCAAGACATGGAAGCAACCTAAATGCCCATTAACAGAGGAATAAATAAAGAAGATACGGTACATATAAACAATGGAATATTTCTCAGCCATTAAAGAGAATGAAATGCCATTTGCAGCAACATGGACCTAGAGAGTGTCATACTGAATGAAGTTAGAGAAGGAGAAATATCATGTGACATCACTTATATGTGGAATCTAAGAAGAAATGATACAAACGAACTTACAAAACAAAAACAGACTCACAGACTTAGAAAAAAAAAACTTATGGTTGCCAGGGGGAAGGGATAGGTAGTGCCTTTGGGAAGGTCAAGTATACACTGCTATATTTATTTTTTAAATTTACTTTGGGCTTCCCTGGTGGCTCAGACGGTAAAGTGTCTGCCGGCAATGCAGGAGACCTGGGTTCGATCCCTGGGTCAGGAAGATCCCCTGGAGAAGGAAATGGCAATCCACTCCAGTACTCTTGCCTGGAAAATCCCATGGACAGAGAAGCCTGGTAGACTGCAGTCCATGGCATCGCAAAGAGCTGGACATGACTGAGCGACTTCAATTAATTTTATTCTTTTTAACACCAGAAGTCTAAGATCAAGGTTCTGGCTGATTCCATTTCTAACAAGTGCTTCCTTCCTGGCTGTCTACTGTTTTTCTCCCAAACTTTAAACTTTTTATTTTGCATTGGGATATAGCCAATGAACAATGTTGTGATAGTTTCAGGCGAACAGTGAAGGAACTCAGCCATCCATATACATGTATCCATTCTCCCCTAAACCCTGCTCCTCTCCAGGCTGGCATATAATATTGAGCAGAGTTCCATGTGCTATACAAAAGGTTTCTGTTGGTTATCCATTTAAAATATACACAGTGCTATATTTAAAATGGATAACTAACAAAGACCTACATGGAACTCTGCTCAATGTTATATGCCAGCCTCGATGGGAGGGGGCTTTGGGGGAGAATGGATACATGTATATATATGGCTGAATCCCTTTGCAGTTCACCTGAAACTACCACACATTGTTAATCGGCTATATCCCAATGCAAAAAAAAAAAGTTTCAAGTTTGGGGGAAAAATGTATACTACCATCTACAAGCCAAGAAGGAAGCCCTTGTTAGAAATGGAATCAGCCAGTATGCGGAGGGAGGAGGGAGGAGGGTTCAGGATGAGGAACACAGGTATACCTGTGGCGGATTCATTTCGATATTTGGCAAAACTAATACAATATTGTAAAGTTTAAAAATAAAATAAAATTAAAAAAAAAAAGAAATGGAATCAGCCAGAACCTTGATCTCAGACTTCCTTCTAGCCTCCAGAACTGTATGAGAACACATTTCTGTTGCTTAAGTCACCCAGTCTATGGTATTGTTATGGTAGCCCAAGTTAAGACAGTGGTTATGTAGGAGAATGTACTTGTCCTTGGGAAATGCACAGCGAAGTAATCCAGGAACAAGGAGCCATCATGTCTGCAACCTACTATAAAGTGGTTCATAAAAAGGAAATAATGCCTATATATATAAATGTGTATATAGAGAGAGGATGGAGGGAAGGAAGGAGGGAGAATCACAAAGAAAATGTGGTAAAATACTAACAATTGTTGAATTTGGTTGAAGGGCTTATAGGAATTCTCTGTATTATTCACAGAAATTCTCTCTCAGTTTGAAATTATTTCTAAATAAAAGGTTTAAAAAATTAACTGGTCCTTTGGGGGTATGTGTTCATTAGGAATTTGAGCAGTGTTTTAGACCAATAATATTTATGGAATCTTTCCAATCTGATTAGGCTCACTTTATCAGACACTATTTCCTTACCTGGGCACAGTATTGGCTCCTTGTTGCCACCCTTCGAAGTTTCCTATCTTACTTCACTCTCTCTGCAGTCCTGCATCTACAGGATAAGCAACTTGTCAACATTCTAAAGATGAAGCGGTTGCAGTTGAAAGGGGCTTGCCTGGGTGACCTTCACCAACGACCCTGGACTGCTTGGAGGGCCACTGAACCGAAATGTATCCAGGGCACTAGAAAGCATTTCCCTGTTTCCCAAAGGTATGAAGCACTGAAACATCTCCCTTTTCTTTGTGTGAGACAGAGCACATGCTTCTAGCCATGCTCACCTCAAACATGACAATGATTCTGGACACTTCCTCTTCTCACCTCCTCCCTCCATCCTGTATAAACAGAAAGACAAGTGTTCTGATCCCAAACCATGCACCACCACAACCACCCTCACTGCCACCATCACACTTGGTCTCCTTTTCGTGGGGAAGCAGAGTCCAGAATCTCCAGTGCCCCGGCCACCTGGCATGGCTGGCTGGGAAGATGGGATGGGCTTAAGGGCTTCTCTGGGAGAATCCTGGGCAGCCCCCAGCAGCAGGCTCAGCCTTGGCCTACATGTTACTGTGAAACCTCTCTGCTGCTGAGGATGTAGTAGTGCTTTCTTCCACTCCCTGAGCTCAGAGGGCCTCTTAGGGCCCATTCTCTGAGGGGTCAGCCAGCCCTGCTACTCTCCCCATACAGTCCAGGAAACCCTGTAGGAAAAGTGTCCTCCAGCCAGTCCCACTTCAGCACTTCCTGTGTTCCCCATCAACATTCCTCTCAGTGGAATTTACTTCTCCAAATTGTGGCTGAGTTTCCTCCTGCCTGGGCCCTTCCTGCACCCTCTTCTCAGCTTCAGCAAGCACCACCCACCCCCTACCTCCCGCTTCCTCAGGTCCCCACCCTGAGTGGCACCCAAGTGTGAAAAGTACTTTTGAGAAGCCTCTGTGCATTGGCTCTTGGAGCCATTCATCAGTGAGCCAAGCGCTGGATCTTGTGCTGGGTATGAGGGGTCACCCTCTGCCCCTGGGGAGCTGACAGGCTGTACTGGAAGTGTGTCTTGTGTGACACAGTCCCCTCATGTACCAGGAACCCAGTTCTAGCCACTTCCCTGCCACCATCACACTTGGTCTCCTTTTTGTGGGGAAGCAGAGTCCGGAATCTCCAGTGCCCCGGCCACCTGGCATAGCTGGCTGGGAAGATGGGATGGGCTTAAGGGCTTCTCTGGGAGAACCCTGGGCAGCCCCCAGCAGCAGGCTCAGCCTTGGCCTACATGTTACTGTGAAACCTCTGTCCTTTCCCCTGGGACCCAGGTGGGCCCATGGCCCAGTCTCTCCATGCTACAGATGAGGGCAGTGCCTCAGGAGGGTGGCAATGCTGCCCTAGTACCCTTCACCCACAGAGGGCCCATCACTCACCCTGGAATCTTATGAGAGGGAAAAGGAGCCTCTATCTTGTCTGGAACAAAGCACTCAGGAGTTCCACCTCCACCCTAACCCCTCCTAGGTTCCAAGGCAAGCAGCCTCAGGCAACATGGCCCCTTCAGAGCACAGTTTTATCTTCTTGGTACCTTGTTGCACTAAACTCAGAAACAATGTAGCGACTAAACAACAACAACAAAGGACATACAGTATAGCACCTAGAGCTATACTCAATAATTTTATAATAATCTGTAAGGGAAAAGAATCTGAAAAAACTGAGTCACTTTACTATATACCTCAAACCAGCACAACACTGTAGATCAACTATACTTTGATAAAAACAGTAAATTTCCAATAATGTAAATGTAAATGATGGAGTAATAAGATTAATAATTTAGGATTAAGGGGATGTAGTTCTAGAAGTTTTTTTTAAGCTCTCGTAACTAATATTTTGGAAAATGTCTTTTCCCTGATATAGTTTGTTTTATTTATCCTCTATAAACGTTTAGTTGGATTTTAATATAGTACCCTTTATGGTGGTATCACCAACTTCTTTCAGCTGGAGATAGCATAGCATAGTGAAAACTGCACAAGCTCTGGCAAAACAAGACCAAGAAATTAACATATTCAAGTTAAAATATGGTAAAATGAAGAAAGTCACCAAACAATGGGAATTTATGAAAAAAAAAAAAAAAAAAACATACAGAAAGTCTGTAGCTAAAAATCACAGTAAGTGAAAGTAAGAAATCAACAGAAGGTTTTACTAGGAATAAAACCACCATAAGACCCAGCAATCCCACTTCTAGGCATACACCTCGAGGAAACAAATATTGAAAAAGACACATGTATCCCATTGTTCACTGCAGCACTATTTACAATAGCTAGAGCATGGAAGCAACCTAGATGTCCATCGACAGATGAATGGATAAAGAAGTTGTGGTTCATATACACAATGGAAAATTACTCAGCCATAAAAAGGAATACATTTGAGTTAGTTCTGATGAAGTGGATGAACCTAGAACCTATTATACAGAGTGAAGTGAGTCAGAAGAGAAAGATAAATATCATATTCTAATGCATATATACGGAATCTAGAAAAATGGTACTGAAAAATTTATTTACAGGGAAGCAATGGAGAAACAGACATAGAGAATAGACTTATGGACATGGGGAGAAGAGAGGAGAGGGTGAGATGTATGGAAAGAGTAACATGTAAATTTAATTACCATATGTAAAATAGACAGCCAACAGGAATTTGCTGTATGACTCAGGAAACTCAAACAGGGGCTCTGTATCAACCTAGAGGGGTGGGGTGGGGAGGGAGATGGAAGGAGGTTCAAAAGGGAGGGGATATATGTATACCTATGGCTGATTCATGTTGAGGTTTGACAGAAACCAACAAAATTCTGTAAAGCAATTATCCTTCAATAAAAAAATAAATTAAAAAAATCAACAGAAGGTTTTAGTAGCAAACTGGAAACAGGTGAGGCATGGATAATAGAAAATAGGAAATATCATTACTGAATTACAGAGAACTAAAAGATTGGAAAACAATGAAAAGAAAGAGACTCAAGGCACATGGTGGAAAAAATCTAAAAGATGCAGTCACAGAAAGGGAGGCATTTGCTGCCGAGTGTTGGTGAGGGTGTGGAACAGCAGAAATTCTCCTCCTCTGCTAGGGGGGATGTAAAATGGTATAGCCACTTTGGAAAATATCAATAGTTGCTTCAAGAGCTAACAATACATCTATGATATGGTCCAGCCATTCGATTTCTATGTATATACCAAACAAAAATGTGTACATATGTGCGCTAAATAGCATGTACTAGAATGTCCAGAGGAGCTTTATTGATAACAGCCAAAAACTGTTTTTATTTGAGATTGATCAGCCACAGAATGGATAAAGGATCAAATAATTTTGCAGGAACAACAGTACAGCAGATGCTCATAGCAAGATACCCACTGTATTAAATAAAGCTTCCCAATTAAAAAAAATCATATAATGAACACCATACTATTGAGTATTCATATAACAAAACTTTTTTGAACTCCTTTTATGTAGCCGGGGTTTTCCTGGGTGTTTGGGGAAACAGAAATTGCAGAATACACATTTCCTATCCTTGAAGGGCTTATAGTCTGTAGTGTGGACACCCAAATGCTGCAAAGCTGTGGAAGGGGTATAAGTTTTGAAAGGTGCATTGTGTCCTTCAGGCTGATCCGGAAAAGGCATTTCCAGATGGACACATCAGGTGGGACAGGGCACAGGTGCCAGATAAATGTGGCAGGTGACTACAGACACCTGGGAATGAAAGGCAACTGGAATTGGAGGGTGTGAGTAAGCTAACAGGTCACAGGCTGGGGCCACGGCAGCAAAGGGAACAAGGATGAGTCTCTGCCCCCATGTCTGTCAGTGGTAGAGCTGTTGGCATTTTGGGTGGGACAGTTCTGTGTTGGGCAGATCTATCCCACACCCTGCAGGATGTTTCATCTCCCCACCTCTATTGAACACATGACTTCAGTCCTGCCTTGTCTTGTGACAACTGAAAATGATTCTTCATATTTCCAAAGCAGTACAGGTCCACACCACAGGGAGCCGAGAAAGGCACTCCTGGGTCACTGAGAATGTTTAACTTCTTGATCTCAGGGGTGGTTACAAGGCTGTGCTCTAAAATTCATTGAGCTATACTTTTTAAATGTGTATGCTTTCCTGGATAAATGTTATACTTTGATTTAAAAGTTTATAGAAAAAACTTATGGGCTTAAAGGAACATATAGAGGAAAATTTATAATCTTAAATGAATATGTTGGGAACAATAAAGATTTGATAGCTAAGCATCCTCCTCAAGAAGTTATAAACAGAACAACAAAGTGATTTCAAATAATAGGAGAAAGGTGAATGAAGAGACATTTTCTAAAAATATATATTATACTTGACACATGAAACCAAAACACCACTGAAATAGGATAGAGTCTACAGACCACTCAAACTTGATTAAAATAAAGTTAAAACTGATATAGAATCAGGAGTGAGAAAGGGAACATAATGCATCCAGAGGAGATTTTAAAGGATGAAAACACAATGTGAATCTTCCAATTAAATGTGGTAGACTGGCCACAAGCATTTAAGTCAGATTTTTTCTAGGACACAAAAACAGAAACTGTAAACAAATGTTTGTTTTGATATATAAACTCACCATGTGAACAAAGGAGATGTTGTGAGAGCACAACAGGTTTCTGGAAAGCAGCCAAAAAAGTGGGCACAGACCCAGCCGAGCAGACCAGAGAAGATCCAGCCCCTTGGCCCAGCAGAGTCCCTGAGGGATACAGTAAGATGAGAATTGGTATAAATATTGAAGGCTCCGAGCTCTGGGTTATGGGAATTCAGTGTGGATCTGTGGTACGTCAGGATGGTCTGGTAGTGACAAAAGAAAGTGAAGTCGCTCAGTCGTTTCCAACTCTTTGGGACCCCATGGACTGTAGCCCACCAGGCTTTTACCGTCTGAGCCACCAGGGAAGCCCAGTGACAATAGAAACCTGGGGTCAAATGACTAGTTTAGATGCCTAGAAGATATTATTAATAGTGTTTTGAAGGTTTTAACTAAAAGAGTAAGTCAAGAAAAAGAAGTATATAAATTTGAAGGGAGTCTGGTGCTTCTCTGCATATCCCAGATAATTAAATCAGGAGAAATCACTGTTGATACAGTTGTGAAGGTTTAGGTATGGGAAATGAGAAAGTGGAATAATTGATATAATTTTAGGGGGACTGTTCCATGCCCCCATTTTCTGGGCCCAGGAGAGGTCAGAAAGTGAAATAACCCATATAAACAACCCATATAAATGCAGTGTGTATAAACCCACATACTGCTCTGTGGTGGGTCTGAGTCCAGCCTGAGAGGGATCTATCTACTGTGGCCTTAGGTATCATGGTAGTACCACTAGGTCTGACTCACCTTGTAATTCATGGGGATCTTCTTGTGCAGTCTTCACAGCCAGGCCATCCCCTTCACAGCTGCAGCAGGAACTCTCCACATCCCAAGGGGACTCGGAAAGCAGATGACTCACAAGCAAGTGGCTGTGGACACAGGAAGGGGCAGAGGTCAGCAGAGGCCCAGCACCTGGAAGTATTTCATGCACCACCCAGCTTGGAATGATAAAATGAAAATGATGATAATGCTCACCTGGTACAGTGTTAGGCTGAGAAAATGAGCTGAAGAAAGTAAAGCACTTAGCACAGTGCCAGCTCATAAGGGCAGAATGCTAATAGTTGTTACTTCTGTTAGCACATGTCTGTGTGCTAAGTCGCTTCAGCCCGTGTCCAACTCTTTTGGGACCCCATGGGCTGCAGTCTGCCAGGCTTTTCTGTTCATGGAATTCTCCAGGCAAAAATACTGAAGTGGATTGCCATTTCCTCCTCCAGGGGATCTTCCCCAGCCAGGGATCAAATCCAAGTCTCTTACATCTCCTGCATTGGCAGGCTGGTTCTTTACCACTAGCACCACCAGGGAAGTCCCCTTTTGTGGTGGCTCAGCATATTTCTATCCCTAACTAGTCAGGATGCCCTAGAAAACCCATCACACCCCTTTAGTATGCTCAGAGCCTAGCTCCAAACGCTCTGCACCAGTCATGACACAGCTACCATCTTCATCCCTATGTCATAAATTAAGAAGCTGAGAAATGGCGAGGATAAGGACAAAGTGCTCAAGTTTATACGAACAACAAACGTTTGGTCTGTCCAAAGCCTGAACTTCTAAAAGGGAAGTGACCCGCCACCAGCAAGCCAACAACTGCAAACACCCATTGCTTCAAAAGACACAAAAGGAAGCCCAAGTTTAGTCTGTGTTCTGGACCCGCCCTTTTCCCCTATGATGGGCCAAAAGAAGCTGTAGTGGGCGGGGCGTGTGGGGAACCTCTACAAACACCCTGCCCTCCACATAGAAGTCCCTCGGGAAGTACTTCAACTATATTTTTCTGTTTGTCTTACTGCCAGTACCACTATTGGCATTGCTGGAACTTCTGTATTATTGTAGCATCATTGATTACGTCTCTTGTACCCCGTCCACCACATAGACCACCCCACAAGGCCCGCACACCATAGAGATTTTGGAGGTAACTCACACTTAACTCTTGCGTGAACGAAGAGCGAATATATCTCGTTTGGTTAGTTCGACCTGAGCAGAGGGCCCAAATTTAGCATTCTAGTCCCGAGAATGGATTAGCCGCTTAGACCCCCATAACCTCAGTGTACCCGAGCACCGCCCTTATTGCCCCTCCAGGACGAGACTGAGTGGAACCAGATGGACAGATGGGAAGGGCCGTGTTTTACAGAATTAGATGGATTGCAGAGAACTCTAGCATGCAAGCAGGGAGAGGAGGAAAAGAAACGGACCAGTAGACACTGTGAGGGCTGTGTATGGAGCCCATAGGGAGCATACCTTGCGCAGGGGTGGGGCTCAGTGGATTTCAAATGAGGGTGGAGACAAGGGAGGCACAGGTGGAATACAAGGCAGGAATGATGCCTAGAGTATATGAAGGGATGGATGCAGGACTATGTATATATAACGGCAAAGTATATTCTCTGATCACAATGGAATTGGATTATAAATCATAACAATAGATGGGAATAGCAAAGTGTATTATAATCCAATACTATATTATGTATTGAGGTGAGGTGAGAGATCCCACATAGGCCATCAGGGTGTGTGATCAGTCTTGTCTGACTGCAGCCCCAGGGACTATAGCCCGCCAGGCTCCTCTTACCTGCCAGGCTCTGTCCACGGAATATTACAGGCGAGAATACTGGAGTGGGTTGCCATTTCCTACTCCAAGGGATCTTCCTGACCCAGGGATTGAACCTGTTTTCTTATTAAGATCAAGACAAAGGCAAATATTTCCACTGTAGTCACTTCTATTCATTGTACTGCAGGTTCTGCTGCTGCTGCTGCTAAGTCGCTTCAGTCATGTCCGACTCTGTGTGACCCCATAGATGGCAGCCCATCAGGCTCCCATGTCCCTGGGATTCTCCAGGCAAGAATACTGGAGTGGGTTCTAGCAAGTACAATAAGACAAGAAATAAATAAAATGGAAAGAAAGGAGCAAAGCTACCGTTTCTTACAGATGACATGATTGTGTATGTATAAAACCTTACAGGATCAAAACCAGCTACTAGAACTTATAAATGAGCTTTGCAAGGTTATAGGATACAAGCTCAACATGCAAAAGTCAGCTGTATTTCTCTATCCTAGCAAATAACTATTGGAAACTTTAAAATAACTAATATCATTTAAAATAATATAGACATATAAAATATTTAGGGATAAATTTGACAAAATGTGTAAAATTTGCATACTAAAAACTAGAAAACACTTTTGAGAGAAATGAAAGAAGACCTAAATAAATGGAAAGATATATCCTGTTCATGGATCTGAAAACTCAGTATTATTAAAATGTCAACTATTTCCAAATAGATCCATAGATTCGATTCAATCCCAATCAAAACCCAAGCAGGCTTTTTATAGTAACCAACAAGCTGATTCCAAAATTCATTTGGAAATATAAAAGACTCATATATGCCTAAAAATTGTGGAAAAGAGTAAAGTTGGAGGACTTATACTATTTGACTTCAAGACTTATTATAAAGCTACAGTAATCAGTGATGTTATGGTAATACAGAAGTTACAATGCCAGTAAGACAGACAAACAGAAAAATAGAACTGAAGTACTTCTAGAGGGACTTCCCTGGAGGTCCAGTGGCTCAGACACCACACTCCCAATGCAGGGGTACTGGGTTTGATCCACGGTCAGAGAACTAGCTCACACTTGCCACAACTGAGAGTTTGGATGCCACAACTAAAGATTCTGCATGCCACAACTGGTGTTAGGCTCAGCACCAATGGGCCTAACAGAAACTGGGTTCCAGCTCCCAAATAAATAAATAAGAACTGAAGTATTTCCAGAAATACAACCAATCAACTGATTTTCTTTTAACAGAAATGACAAGGTAATTCAATGGTGGGAGGATAACTTTTTTTTTTTTTTAAACAAATGGTTCTGGAACAACTGGACAGCCATATGCAAAACAAAATGAACTTAAATCCTTTCTTAAGACCATATACAAAATTAAATCAAAATGGACATAACTACATGTAAGAACCAATATTATAAAATGTCTAGAAGAAAGCATAGGATAAAATCTTAGTGACTTTGAAATTTGCAAAAATTTCTTAACAACGACTCAAAAAGCATGGACTATGAAAGAAAGTATAAATACATTGGACTCAACTAAAATTAAAAACTTTTCTCTTCTGTTATTCAAATGAAAAGGCAAACTTGGGAGCAAATATTTGCAAAATATATATCCAACAAAGGACTTATATCTAGGATATATAAAGAGCTCTTACAATTGGGCAAAATAAAAGATACACCAACCAAGATGATATAGATTGTAAATAAGCATAAGACGCTCCACAGCATTATAGGAAAGTGTAAATTGAAACCACAGTGAGATACCATATCATTCCCACAAAAACGGCTAAAATTTAAAAGGAGTAATTATACCTAGTGAGGGCAAAGATATGAAGCAAATGCAACACTTACACACTGCTTGTGGGAATGTAAAATGGTATGGCACTTTGGAAAACAGTTTAGTAATTTCTTAAATAGCTAAATACACACTCAACATATAACAAAAATATTCATTCCCAGGTATTCACACAAGAGAAATGAAAGCTATGTCCACACAAAGACTTGCATTGAAATGTTCGTTATCACTTTTATTTGTAACAGCCAAAAACTAGAAACACCATAGATTTCTATCAACACATGAATGGGTAAACAAATTTGGTTTATCTATACAATGAAATACCACTTAGGAGTAAAAAGTAAGTAATATAGACACATGTAACAACAAAAATGAATCACAAAATAATTATGCTGAATGAAAGAAGCCAAACAAAACAAGGATACCTACAATATGATTCCATATATATAAAACTAGAAAATTCAAACTAATTTGTAATGAAAAACAGATCAGTGGTTGCCTGTGGATGGAGGGGGGGGAGAGTGTAGGGAGAGAGAGATGGGTGTCCAAAGGGTCATAAGGAAATTGTTAGGGGTAATGGATACATTCATTGTTTTTATCATAGTGATGGTTTTAAAGGTACATATATATGCCAAAACTCACCAAATTATGCACTTTAAATAATTTCCATTTACTATATGTTATTATACCTCAGTAAAGTTGTAAAATATATTTTGGAGACAGTGAGAGAAATTTGAAAATGGACTGGATATGCAATATCATATTCAATATCATATGAGAACTAGATTGATAATGATAATCTAGGTATGGGGGTGAATGTCCTTATTTTTAGGAGATGGATGCTCAAGTATTTGAGTGTAATGTTCTAATGTCTGTAATTTGCCATCAATTACTCAGGAAAAAATTTACGTATACTGTTGAATCTAGATGAAAGTTATGTGTGTTAATTGTACTGTTCTTTTGATGTTTGTACATGATTGAAAATTGACATAATTAAAATGTAGGGAAAACACAATATTGTTACATTGATTTATTGCCCATCCTCTTAGGAAGAGAGACATGATCTTTATTATCCTAGAATGTAAGTAAATCTTCTCTGTGAATGTCTCCAGGGAGGGAGACATTGTCTATCTTTATTGTCCTGAAATGTAAATAAATCTGAGCACACTGGCTATTAATGCCTAGACATTAAGAAACATGAGAGATTCATGGAGAAGAGCCAACCATAAACAACCAAAAAGAATAATGATATGAAATGAATGTAGAGCAGTATGAAATGGATGGAGATGACAAAGACACATTACATATGCATAACTGATGTCCATGAAGAAAACATAGACCAGATTAAAAAGTTAAGGAAAATAACACTTCCCTGAAATAAAAGGCTTGAATCATGATTGGAACAACTCACTATAACCCAGTCAAAATCAGTTTACAAAAATCAAGACTAAGGCATACACTTCTAAAGATCCTTAACTTCGAGCATAAAAAAAGAATCATATGGCAGAAACATACAAGAAAAATAGCAGGTTAATCTAAGATTTCTCAATGGCACCACCCAATTTTACAAGAGTGATGTTTACCAAGTTCTCAGGAAAAGAAAGTGTAACATTAACAATCAGGGTTCATTTGGGGCTGTGGATTCATTATGAGTATAATGAAATAAGGAATTTAAAAATATGAATTAGATCATGCACAATTGTGGGAGTAGCTGGGGAAGTAAAGGCATGGAAGGGGAATTTGGAAGATTAGAGGTCACTAAATCAGCCTTTTTGAAACACTGGCATGGGTGGATAAGTCAGTGCTTGCAAGAAAATCTGAGAAGCCAGGCACACTCAGCTGCTTAAGTAACACTGTGAAAGGGGAGCTGATGAAGAAGTCTATGAAGAGCTGTTGCCTTTGTGGGCTGCAGCCAGGCATCAAGTGGCAGGCCGAAGGTCAGCAGGGCTAGGAGACAAGTGAAAGTTGCTCAGTCTTGTCTGACTCTTTGCCAGACCATGGACCATACAGGTCCATGAAATTCTCCAGGCCAGAATACTGGAGTGGGTAGCCACTCCCTTCTCCAGGGAATCTTCCCAACCCAGGGATCGAACCTGGGTCTCCAGATTGCAGGTAGATTCTTTACCATCTGAGCCACCAGGGAAGCCCAAGAGTACTGGAGTGGGTAGCCTATCCCTTCTCCAGCAGATCTTCCCAACCCAGGAATCAAACTGGGGTCTCCTGCATTACAGGCGGATTCTTTACCAGCTGAGCTACCAGAGAAGCCCTGGCTGGGAGATAGAAAGGGCTGAATACAGAGTGGAAGAGAGTGAAGAAATGTTAAGACCTAGGTATCTCTGCATTTGTCCTTCTCTGAATCTAATCTCAAACTTTTGGAGTAATGGCTGCTCCTTCATTTTGACCTCCCAAATCTCATGCAATTTCTACTTTTGGCTGACTTGGAATCACAAAGGACTCTTGAAAACACATTTCTCAGTATAACCTAGACAACAACAGACTAATGCAGCCCAATAGCCTAATATTTTTTTCTACTGGAAAAATTTTGTGGTGAAGTAACACCACCTGAGTTCAGAAATCCCTTCAAATTTGCTCAGTTGTTTTCCTTAAATTCACTTCTAAATAACACCAAAGGTAATAATGACCTCCTTGTCACAAAATCCAAGAACCAGTTTTCCATCCTCATGTGAATTGACCTTTAGTCTGGAAAGTTTCTCCACTGAAACATTCCTTGGAAACACTCTATTGTCTATGAGTCACTTTCTCATCTGGTATGTTTTCTTCTTTCCGGTTGCTCCTTCCCATTATCCTCTATACATGAATCTTTCTTAGCCTAGCCCTCAAAAGGTGGTAACAAGACTTGGCCCTTGGCCCGTTTTTCCTGTTACTTTAAACATTTTCTTTAGGTAGTTGGAGACTAAGACACCACAGATAAGCCCTCAAATCCTGCCCAATCATAGAGAATGGTAGGGGGACCTTGGCAGACTCAGCTGCTGCTGCTAAGTCACTTCAGTCGTGTCCGACTCTGTGCGACCCCATAGACGGCGGCCCACCAGGCTCCCCCGTCCCTGGGATTCTCCAGGCAAGAACACTGGAGTGGGTTGCCACTTCCTTCTCCAATGCATGAAAGGGAAAAGTGAAAGTGAAGTCGCTCAGTCGTGTCCGACTCCGCGACCCCATGGTCTGCAGCCTTCCAGGCTCCTCTGTCCATGGGATTGTCCAGGCAAGAGTACTGGAGTGGGGTGCCATTGCCTTCTCCAGGCAGACTCAGCAAGTGGTATGTATCTAGTATTCATCAAGAACTCCCCACGCATAGTTCTAAGTGCTTTATATAGACAAATGCATTAATTTATTATGAGTAATTATGTACCCTCAAAGATATGTTGAGGGGCTTCCCCAGTGGCTCAGCAGTAAAGAATCCACCTGCAATGCAGAAGACACAGGTTCAATCCCTGGGTCGGGATGATCCCCTGGAGGAGGAAATGGCAACCCACTCCAGTATTCTTGCCTGGAGAATCCTGTAGACAAAGGAGCCTGGTGGGCTACAGTCCATAGGGTGTGCAAAGAATTGGACACAACTGAAGTGACTTAGCAGTAGCAACAGCAAAGATACATTGAAGTCCTAACTGCCAGAACCTCAGAATGTGAATTCAATTGATAATAGAGTCTTTACAGAAGTAATAAAGTTAAAATGAGGTCAGTAGGGTGGGCCTAATCCAATATGACTGTATTCTAAAGGGAAAATCAGACAGAGACAGACATGCAGAGGGAACACGACCTGGAGACACTCAGGAAGAAAATGGCTGTGTGACTGGAGTGATGCATCCACAAGCTAATGAATACTTGAGACTACCAGAAACTAGGAGAGAAGCAGGAAACAATTCCTCCTCTAGTACCTTCAGAGGAAGTGTGGCCCTGCTGACACCTTGATTTCAGACTTCTGGCCTCACAATACATTTCTGTTGAAGCCAATCAGTTTGTGGAACTATATAGCCCTAGGAAGTTTATACTCATCTCACGTTGAATCTATGAGATATGTACTGCTGTGAACATCCTTTACAGCTGAATAAATCAGTACAGAGAGATTACTAACTTGCTCAAGGTCACAGAGCTAGTAACTGGTAGAGTCAGGATTGAAACCCTAGCCATCGGTTCCTGAGCCTATCTACACAGCCATTATGAAAACCGCCTCGTAATATTTTGAACAGAATTGCTAAGTTGAAAAAGGGGTATATAAATAAATCTTAATATGCAAACAGTTAAGTAAGTTATTGCATATCCACCCTGCAAACTATGATGCAATTATTCAAGAATGTTATTATTCAGTAATAAAGCAAGCAGAGATAATTATGTGATACGATACCATATTTGAAAGTCAAGGAAGAAAATAAACCTTATATAGCTTCTATCTGATTATAAGCATGTAACATATGTATATCTATATATAATTTATATGAGCACAGATTAAAACATGAAAGCATTCATAGTAGTTAATTAGTATTGGTTATCTGTTCTGAATACATAGTGGAGGAAAGTCAGTAAATAATAAATGTATTAGGTAGCTTTTTCTGGGTAACAAGCCTCCAAAAACATAGTGGCTTAAAACAATAAACATTTTAATCAATGATTCTGTGAGTTGTCTGGGATCAGTGGGGTCGATGGCAGACCTTTTCTAGTCTAGAAACAGACTGCCCTAAAATTTAGCAGCTTAAAACATTTATTCTCTTGTGGTTTCTGTGGGTCAGGAATTCAGGTGAGGCTCAGAAGTGTGCCTTTGGCTGAAGGTCTTTCATGAAGCTGCAGTCAAACTGTCAGCTAAGGCTATGGTCATATTTGAAGACTAGATTGGGAGAATATGCTCCCAAACTCACCCACATAGGTCTTTCCATAGAGCTGCCTCATGCTTCCCCTAAGGTGAACCAACTGAGAGTGAGAGCATCCAAAATGGAAGCCCCAGTCTTTCTGTAACCTAATCTTGGAAGTGACATCCTATTACCTCTGCCTTATTCTATTCACTAGAACCAAGTCATTAACCTGGTGCAAACTCATCAGAACAGGATTATACAAAGGTGTAGATACCAAGAGGTGGGGATCACGATGCAAGGTCGTCTCAGAGGCTGCTGACCACAGCCAGCCTGACCATGGTTACATGGATAGAATGGCTTCATTCACATATCTTGCAGATGAAATCTAGTTGGTTTAGGGTACCTCAATTGGGATGGCTCATCTCTGTTCCACTGCTGCTCCATAAGGTTACTCATAGCATAACTCAGGCTTTTCCATACTTGGGCTCAGGATTTCAAAGAGCAGCAATAGTGGGCAAACCTCAATGTGCAAGTACTTCTCAAGCCTCTGCTAGTGTCATATTTGCTAATATCCCGTTGACCAAAGAAAATGGCCAAATCCAGTTTCAAGGGCTGGAGAAAGAGACTCTACCTCTTGGGTAAAGTGGTAAAGTCATGTGGAAAGGGGGCATATATTCTGATAATAGTGGCCAAAGGAGACCATCCAGACTTCTGGATTCTGGCTAGAAATGCAGACACTTGGAAAGAGCTTAGCTCCCATTCTTACAATTAGAAAAAATCCAGGTAATCTATAAAATCATAACTTTCCTTGAATTCATCAGGGAGCTAATGTCATAGGGGAACAAACTAGCTTGATATATAAGACAAATGCCTCAAAGAAGGCAGGAAGTTATCATTGGGTTATCTGTGGCAGAGCAGGAAAGAAGATGGGTCCACCACACCAGAATTAAGAATTCAGCAAGAATCTTGAATAAAGTTCTAAAAGTTGAGTGTGGGATAGTGCGAGAATATCAGAGCTCTGAGAGCTGGAGACATAGGCCCCCACTTTCAGGTTATTCTCCATAGACCTCCACTGGTTGCTCCTAAGAAACATCAGGGGTAGGATGGGAGACTGCAAAATGCCTCTCTCAGTGGTGTAGGCCTTTAGGGGCACAGCTGCTGATACAGAAATGGCCAAAGCCCTGATGGGACCCTACTCCCTCACAGAATAAAAACCTTAAGCCACTGGGTGAAGTGCAGCAAACCTTGTTGCCCCCAAGACATAGGTAAAGATCTACTGTAGCTAGAGGAAAGGAAAAGGGAAGGACAGGAAACCTTCCTAGATTCAGACCATTTAAAGCCTTATATTAATACTAACGGGAAGGGCAGGATCACTGAAAAAGCTTCACCTTCCAAGATCTAGGGATATAGGGCCTGTCTAAGACTGAGGCTGGCCCCAGACACCTCCTGCCCTCCCACTCATCAGGTCACCAAGACCCAGGTAATAATACAAGTCTGCTACTAAGGGAGAGGCAAGAGCATAGAGAGAGCGCCTCTCCATAGTATAAGCACATTAAGAAAGGCCTAAAGGCAAGGGTGGTGCAGGAATACTGAGAAAAATTATCTGGAAAACCAGTGCCTACTGGAAGCACAAGGTAACACTAGAGAAATTTGAAGTCATTGATACATTGTAGGTAAAGAGAGCAACACCACCACCTAAATACCAGAACAAATCCTAACTAGCTGGCCTCAATTCCCCTATGCCAATGACCTATAAGGAAAGTAACATGTCTACTCCCAGGAATTACATATTTACCTCAGTTTCTACTATCCTACATATAACATCTGACATTCAGCCAAATATTACATGCAAAACAGCAAGAATAAATAATCCACTGTCAAGAGACAAAACAATCAACAGATCCAGATTCAGTTGATTTAGTTGTTGAAACTGTCAAACAAGGAGTTTAAAATAACAATGATTAGTATGTTAAAGAGGGTAGTGGAAAATGTAAACAACAGGTATAAACATGTGGGGAATTTCAGCAGAGATGAAAACTCTTTCAAATTCAAATGGACAATCTAGAAATAAAAAGAAAACATAACTGAGATAAAGATTGCCTTCAATGGGTTTATCAGTAGATCTGACAGAGCCAGGGTAGAGGTTAAAATGAGTGACCTTGAAGATAGGTTAATAGAAATGATCCCACTGAAACACAAAGCAAAATAATGACTGAAAACAGGCATACATACAGGGATGGAAAATTTTAGTATTTCCTATCACAGTCTCTCTCCCGATAATAAATTATTTACATTATCACACCAGGCAAAATCTATTCACCCCCATTCCAAGACCTCCAAACATTCATCCCAAATTAAAACATAAGGCTCAAATCCAAGACCTTAAGATTTCTATATCAGATTCAAATATGGCTGAGGCTCCTTGGGTGTAGATTCTCAGTTTTTTTAATCCAGAGACCTGTGAACTAAATGACAAGTTATATGACCACTCCCCTAACCCAACACACACATACTCACACATGTGCATACACATAAATATAAATACAATAGTGAGATAGGGATAGGATAACTGTAACAGATACTTCCATTCAAAAAGGGAAGGAAAAAGAGGCATATATCAATCACTGTTCAATAACAATTCTGAAATCCCACAGAGCAAATACTGTCAGGTCTCTCTGCTCCAGGGGCAAAAAATGTTTCTTGTTTAGGTCATAGTTCTGCCTGGGAATGGCTTCCCAATCCATTTTAGTACATTGTTCTTGGATCTTCTCTCTGAGACGGCCTTCTTTTCCCATAAGAAATGGCCCATGTTTGCAGCTGAGTAACTTTCACAGCTTGCTTCCTGTTCACAGAAGTTAAGACAGGGGAGTCCATTTTTCACTTTGGACTTTTTCAGTCCTTTAAGTCCAACATGGAGGTAGTTTTGTTAGTAAAACTCTGTTAAAAATGTTGCAAGTTTTCTATGAATCTGGTGTGTATTTACTCTATGTCCCAAATGCAACATCAACAATTCTTTTTAAGATGGGCCCCTCTCTACTTTGAACAGTGAGTCAGGCTATTGGGACACTGTTGAGAAGTTTTTAGGAGCTGTTTAGCTTAGCTGACAGGGTCTCCCAAACACCAACTTAAATATTTTACACATTTTAACAAAGGGTCTTAGAGCCACATCTATGATTTGATCTCTACTCTGGAGGTCACTTTTTCACCTTGAGAATATTTTGATGGCTGGAGAGATTGGAGATGTGAAGCAGTTATTTTCCAACTCAGCCAACTCCTGTTTTTTTAGGTGTTTCTTCTGAACTCTGATTGCAAATGGAACAGTTATTTACTTAGTTCATATTTTTTTTCTGCATTTTATCATATGCAGCTAAAAGAAGCAAACAGATACTTCAACATTCTGTTGGAAATCTCTTTAGCCAGATCCACAAGTTCATTTGGTATATTCTCTCTCTTTCCACAGAGCATGGTAGCTGTTTTGCTATTTTTTTCCCTCACTAAACAACATGGACTGCCATCTTCTGCAGACTTTCTTAACAGTTTTCCTCATTGCTTTTCCAGTCTCCACCTGATGCCCAGGCCCAAAGCTGATGCCACATGTTTTATATTTTGATACAACACCCCCAGTAGGTGTACGCTTTTATGCATTACTCAGCATTTGCTGTATAACAGACTACACCAAACTTAGTAGCTTAAAACAATCATTTTTTCTATCTCATAAGTCTCCAGGTTGGCTGGGATGACTGATGTGGCTCTTCTGGTGTGGGCTGGCATGGCTGGGGCTGGAGGTTAAAGAAGGCCTTACTCCCACATCTGGCATTTGGTTTAAGGGGCTTCATATGGGTTGGTTCATCTCTGTTCCATGTGGTTTCACATCCCTTAGTAACTTGAGCTTCTTCACATGAAGGTCTCAGAATTCAAAAGAGCAGCAAGAAAGGGTAAGTCTCAAGGCAGGCTTTTCACACCTCTCCAGCATCTTCTTGAATCTCTTTGTTAATGTATATTGGCCCAAGCAATTCACATGGCCAAACTCAGAGTCAAGGAGTAGAGAGATAGCTCTGCCTCTTAATAAGAGAAACAACAGTAATATTACAAAGAGGGGTGCATAAAAGGATGGGATAGACCTGTGGTTATTTCTGCATTGTACCACAATGAAGGAAGATAAAAATATGATGTCATGGAAATCAACATGTATGACAGGATTATATTTGTTTGTGTCAAATTATATCAGCAGATGAGTGTATATATAAAACCATAATGACTTTAAAACTGTGGATTCACATGAGCAAAATATTCAGTAGCAAACATATTTGATAGACACAAATACATTATATAAAAAAAAGAATTTCAACTCAATTATTCCTCCCATTGTGCAATGTGTTTTGCTACAAACAGATCTGAGAGCAGGTCTATACATCAAATATATTATTGTTTTGTCCTACCTTTCATTTTGTTGTCACTTTAAATTGCTTAATACAACACAATAAACATTACTGTCATTTATATCATTTTTCATACTTTATCTATAAAGAATTTGGTAATAATTTGCCTTATAATACTTTCTACAGGAAGGCTTTTCCTAATATCTCAAACTGATAACATTTTCCCCAGTATGAATTCAATTATATTTTGTGAGGATTTGCAAATATGGAAATTCCTCATCATTCAATGCATTCTTAGAGGGTCTCTTCTGAATAATTTTTCTCATCTCAGGTGAAAGAGCCTGACACATTCTTTTTATTATGCAATGCATTCAATATCTGATCTGTCTTGGTTGAATTTTATTACACACACTTAGACCTGATTTCTGTGGTAAGGCTTTCTCATTTTCAAGAAACAGGGTTACTTTCATGTATGAATATTGCGATGCATACTCAGAACGGATTTCTGAGTGAACCCTTTTCCACAGTCACTACATTTATAGGGTTTATCTCCAGTATGAATTGTTTGGTGTTTATTGAAATTTGACCTGTCTGTGAAAGCTTTCCCACATTCTGCACATATATATGGTTTCTCCCCTGTGTGAATTCGCTGATGTACTTTGAGGTGTGGTTTCTTTGAGAAGGATTTCTCACAGTTAGAACATTTATAAGGCTTATCTGTAGTATGGATTCTCTGATGTGTAAGTAACTCTGACTTCTGGATGAAGGCCCTGCCACAATCAGCACAAACATAGGGCTTCTCTCCAGTATGAATAGTCTGGTGTTTATTGAAATTTGACCTATCCGTGAAGGCCTTCCCGCATTCGGCACATATATAAGACTTCTCTCCAGTGTGAGATTTCTGGTGAGTATTCAGATTTGATCTGTTGGTAAAGGCCTTACCACAGTCAGTGCATATGTAGGGTTTCTCTCCTGTGTGAATTCGCTTATGCATCTGGAGTTGTGACTTAGAAGGGAAAGATTTTGCACAGTCACTGCATTCATAAGGCTTCTCTCCAGTATGAATTCTTTGATGTGCAATCAAGTGTGCCTTTTGGATGAAGGCCTGCCCACACTCAGTACATATGTAGGATCTCTCTCCTGAATGAATTCTCTGATGCATTCTGAGTGTTGATTTTTGGGTAAAGGCCTTCCCACACTCACTGCACTTATGGTGTCTCTCTCCAGTATGAATTTTCTGATGTACATTGAGGGCTGAGTTCAGGGAGAAGCCTTTCCCACATTCACTGCATTCATAAAGTTTTTCTCCAGTATGGGTTGTCTGATGCCTTAGGAGAGACGACACTTGGAAAAATGATTTTCCACATTCATGACATTTATAGGGTTTTTCTCTAGTATGAATTTTCTCATGCAGAATTAATTCTGAATTCTGGATGAATGCCTTTCCACACTCAGAACATATATATAGCTTTTCATCTCTATGAACTCTCAAATAAATACTGAGTAGTGGCTTCTGTGTAAAAACATTGACACATTTCCTAAGTTCATGAGGTTTATCCACAGTATGAATTCTCTGAGGTGCAAAGAGTTGAGACCTCTGGGTGAAGATCTTCCCAAGTTCAGTACACATATTTGCTTTCTCCCCAACAGGAAATTTCAGATTGTGACTGAGTGCTTGTTTGAAGCTGAAGACTTTTCCACACTGATTGCTGTCACAGAATTTCACTCCAGTATGTGTATTTTCATGGTTAGTATAAGAAGAGCTCTGGGTGAAAACTTGACTGTGTCCAATAATTTTATCAAAGTTATTTGTTGCATTGCTTTCACTATGAATATGTACATCTAAATTATGCTTTAAATTCTTTCCAAAAGAGTTACGTTTATGGGGTCTTTTCTGTGAAGGAATACAATTTGGGCCTGGATGAATAAATTTTCCACTGTTTTTATATTCATAATCCCACTCTGTATTCAATATTTTCTTATTGATGAAAGCAGCATGACTCAAAGATTTGTTCTGCTTTTCCTGGTAGCTTTTTATTTGTTCAGCATCTTGCCACAGTACTTCTAAAATGGAATACAATGAATCATCTTTTGCATCTTCACCTTCCATTTCACCATGAAATGAAACTTTTCCAGAAATTCTTTTTTGTAAGGTTTTAATCCCAAACTTTCCATCTAAAAAGAGAAAAAAAGTAAAATGACACAAAGAATACATAACAGAAGATTAAGAGGTACACTTAAGTTAATCCAAATTGGTCACAGAGAAACCAGTAAATCTGATGATGATGATGATGACAATAACAGAAAGTACATAAATAGCACTTATTATGTGCCAAGCTCTTACATGATTCAGTGGTACAGGCATGGTTCTACAAAATACATACATATGAACTCATTTAATCCTTTCAAAAGCCCTATGAGGTATCTTATCCACCACTGTAGATAAGGAAAGTGAAGTTCAGAATAATTACACAGATATTCAGTATTGGAGATTGGAGTTTAACATAAGCAATCTAGCTCTATTTTGGTAGGGGATATCAAGTAAGGTGGACTGAAGATTAAACAGAGAAGGGTTTTAAGGGGAAACATCTATGGAGAGCCTAGGCTTGAATGGGTAACTCAGAGTCTAAGTCCTCATCAGCTTTCCATTCTAAATCCTCACTAATCTCACTGCTTATTGCTTATCAGCATCAATATCAAATTAATGTGATAAAAATAGTTAAGTTTGCTAAGAGAGTAGATTCTACAAGTTCTCATCACAAAGAAAATCTTTTCCTTTTCATTTTTGTATCTATATAATATGATGTTAACTACACTTGCTGTGGCAATCATTTCACAATATACGTATGTCAAGTTATTATGCTGTACACCTTAAACTTATACAATGCTGTATGTCAATTATATCTCAATAAAACTAAACAAATAATTTATTCATGTCTACAGGAAAAATACTGTGGTTGTAGCCATTTTGACCTATACAAACAATAAATGGATGTCTATACTCCAACTCTCCATCCAAGTGTAACTGTTTCCTTGGAAATAAAATTAAATATATTTAATAAGAAGTACATAATGAAAGTGATTAAAAACCATCTGTGGTAGAATGAAAGCTGACCACTAGAATCTGTTTCACCATTGTTTTGCATTAATGGATTAGTAGCCAGGAATATGGCTGCCCGGTCATATAACATTTCTCAGCCTCCTCTGAAAATTATTGTGACCATGTGACAATGTTCTCAACAGAATATGAGAGGAAACCCTGGGTGCCACCTTCAAACCAAAGCATTGAAACAGTAGGCATATTTTCTCTATACCTTCTACCTTCATGCTTACTAAATCCTGGATTTGACAGCAACATGGATTCAAACATGCAGATGCCACAAAAATTCAAAAGACGGTGGAGCTGAGTAATGGATTCATGAATAAGCAGAAGCAGCTAGGTTTTCCAATGGCCTGTGATATTAGACTTTATATGTAAGAAAATTCTATATGTAAGTCATTATATTTAATGCTCTCTTTATTACTGTGAATTAGCTTTAACACAATTAATATACTATTCTTTCCAAGAGTGAATCACAGTTCATGAGACATTATATTCTCAATAATAATTGTAAAATGGAAGAACTGTACACTATCTCATCAGCAAGAGTTTTTAGATATTGAGAATGCTCTGAGTCATCAAATCCAGTTTTCCCCTGTTAGTCAGTTAGATAGTGTACTCTGAATACATGTCCAGTCCAAAAATCTCATCCTCTTATTCTTAAGTTGCATTGTATTCTCATATATTTGGCTTTAATTTATTTGGAAGTTACTAACCCCTGGATTCCTAGGCTAAATTTTAGAGGTGGTTTTACTTTTCACTTTATTAAACACTTAAATGTATATAAAATGTCTAAGTTGTAAGTAAAACATAACTTCTAAACCATTTCTATATTGGACAACAGATCACCAGTACCAACATTCACCATAAAAATTTGCTTCTGCAGTAAAAAGCTTCCTGAGCCCTTTACTGAGCCCACAGATTCAGTGAACCATACAGAAATGGACAGTCATCTGTTTAGAAAGAGCTGTGCATGCAAGCTAGCATTCTCATTGCCACTCAAAAAATGGCTCACAAAAGTCCAGTTTATTTTCAAATAAAAGGACAGGTTAATATCCTCTTCCTCCACTCCTGCTTGTATCTTCTTTTGTGCCATTTAAAAATGTTTGTGTGCTTAATTAAATTGTTTTGCTGTTGTTGTTCCGTCGTTAGGTTGTGCCCGACTCTTTCTAACTCCATGGACCATAGCACATCAGGCTCCTCTGTGTTCCATTATCTTCCAGATTTGCTCAAATTCATGTCCGTTGAGGCAGAGATGCTGTCTAACCATCTCATCCTCTGCTGCCCACTTCTCCTCTTGCCTTCAATCTTTTCCAGCATCAGGGTCTTTTCCAATGAGTTGGCTCTTTGCATCAGGTGGCCAAAGTATTGGAGCTTCAGCTTCAGCAACACTCCTTCCAATGAATATTCAGGACTCATTTCCTTTAGGATTGACTGGTTGATCTCCTTGCAGTCCAGGGGACTCTCAAGAGTCTTCTCCAGCATAATTCGAAAGCATCAACTCTTCAATGCTCAGCCTTCTTTATGGTCCAACTCTCACATCTGTACATGACTGCTGGAAAAACCCTAGCTTTGACTATATGGACCTTTGTCAGCAAAATAATGTCTCTCTGTTTTAATACTCTGCCTAGGTTTGTCATAGGTTTTATTCTAAGGAGCAAGTGTCCTTTAATTTTGTGGCTGCAGTCACCATCCACAGTGATTTTGGAGATCAAGAAAATAAAATCTGTCACTGTTTCTAATTTTTCCCCTTCTATTTGCCATGATGTGGTGGGACCAGATGCCATGGTCTTAGTTTTTTTTAAATGCTGAGTTTCAAGTCAGCTTTTTCACTCTCCTCTTTTATGTTCATCAAGAGGCTCTTTAGTTCCTCTTCACCATCTTCCATTAGAGTGGTATCATCTGCATATCTGAGATTGTTGATATTTCTCCCAGCAATCTTGATTCCAAATTGTGATTCATCCAGCCTGGCATTTTGCATAATGTACTCTGCATATAAGTTAAATAAACAGGGTGACAATATACAGCCTTGTTCTACTCCTTTCCTAATTTTGAACCAGTCCATTGTCCCATGTCTGGTTCTAACCCTTGCTTCTTGACCTACACACAGGTTTCTCATGAGACAAGTTAAGGTGGTCTGGTATTCCCATCTCTTTAAGAATTTTCCACAGTTTGTTGTGATCCACATAGTCAATGGCTTTAGTGTAGTCAATGAAGCAGATGTTTTTCTGGAATTCCCTTGCTTTCTCTATGATCCAATGAATGTTGGCAATTTGATCTCTGGTTCCTCTGCTTCTCTGAAACCCAGCTTGTACATCTGGAAGTCCTTGATTCATGTACTGTTGAAGCCTAGCTTGAAGGATTTTGAGCATAACCTTGCTAGCATGTGAAATGAGTGCAACTGTACAGTGGTTTGAACATTCTTTGGCATTGTCCTTTTTTGGGATTGGAATGAAAACACCTTTTCTAGTCCTGTGGCCAATGCTGACTTTCCCAAGTTTGCTGACATATTGAGTGCAGCACTTTAAGAGCATCATGTTTTTGATAATTATGATAAAGCTGATGTGAAAATTCCTGTACATTTATTTTAGTGGATGTATGTGCTCAGTTCAGTTCAGTCGCTAAGTCGTGTCCGACTCTTTGCAATCCCATGGACTGCAGCACATCAGGCCTCCCTGTCCATCACCAACTTCTGGAGCTTACTTAAACTCATGTCCATCGAGTCAGTGATGCCATCAAACCATCTCATCCTCTGCTGTCCCCTTCTCTTCCCACTTTCAATCTTTCCTAGCATCAGGGTCTTTTCCAATGAGTCAGTTCTTCACATCAGGTGGCCAAAGTATTGGAGTTTCAGCATCAGTCCTTCCAATGAATATTCAGGACTGATTAACTTTAGGATTTACTGGTTTGATCTCCTTCCAATACAAGCAACTTTCAAGAGTCTTCTCCAACACCACAGTTCAAAAAGATCAATTCTTTGGTGTCCAGCTTTCTTTATAGTCCAACACTCACATCCTTACATGACTACTGGAAAAACCATAGCATTGACTAGATGGAGCTTTGTTGGCAAAGCAATGTCTCTGCTTTTTAATATGCTGTCTAGGTTGGTCACAGCTTTTCTTCCAAGGAGCAAATGTCTTTTAATTTTATGGCTGCAGTCACCATCTGCAGTGATTTTGGAGCCCCCCAAAATAAAGTCTCTCACTGTTTCCATTGTTTCCCCATCTATTTGCCATGAAGTGATGGGACTGGATGCCATGATCTTAGTTTTTTGAATGTTGAGTTTTAATCCAACTTTTTCACTCTCCTCTTTCACTTTCATCAAGACGCTCTTTAGTTCTTCACTTTCTGTCATAAGGGTGGTGTTGTCTGCATGTCTGAGGTTATTGATATTTCTCCCGGCAAGCTTGATTCCAGCTTGTGCTTCATCCAGCCCGGCATTTCACATGATGTACTGTACATATAAGTTAAATAAGCAGGGTGACAATATACAACACCTTGATGTACTTCTTTCCTGATTTGGAACCAGTCTGTTGTTCCATGTCCAGTTCTAACTGGTGCTTCCTGACCTGCATACAGATTTCTCAGGAGGCAGGTAAGGTTGTTTGGTATTCCTATCTCTTTAAGAATTTTCCACAGTTGTTGTGATCCACGCAGTCAAAGGCTTTGGGATAGTCAATAAAGCAGAAGTAGATGTTTTTTCTGGAACTCTCTTGCTTTTTCAATGACCCAGTGGATGTTGGCAATTTGATCTCTAGTTCCTCTACCTTTTCTAAATCCAGGTTGAACATCTGGAAGTTCATGGTTTACATACTGCTGAAGCCTAGCTTGAAGGATTTTGAGCATTACTTTGCTAGTGTGTGAGATGAGTGCAATTGTGCGGTAGTTTGAACATTCTTTGGCATTGCCTTTCTTGGCAATGAATGGAATGGAATGAAGCTGACCTTTGGATTGGATTGGAATGAAGCTGACCTTTTCCAGTCCTGTGGCCACTGCTGAGTTTTCCAAATTTGTTGACACATTGAGGGCAGCACTTTCACAGCATCATCTTTTAGGATCTGAAATAGTTCAACTGGAATTCCATTGCCTCCAGTAGCTTTGTTCGTAGTGATGCTTCCTAAGGCCCACTTGAATTCACATTCCAGGATGTCTGGCTCTAGGTGAGTGATCACATCATCATGGTTATCTGGGTCATGAAGAACTTTTTCATATAGTTCTTCTGTGTATTGTTGCCACCTCTTTTTAATATCTTCTGCTTCTGTTAGGTCCATACCACTTCTCTTAAA